>NW_028141162.1:3312093-3929923 GCF_030444845.1 Prenolepis imparis
GAGACGCCGCGACGTAAAATGAACTCGGTCATATATCGTTGTCGACGCGTCTAGAGAATATTTCGTTAGACAAACTAATTCCGTCGCGCGAGGATCGTCCGAAACTGTTCGATTTCCGCAATCACTTCCGGGTACTTCCGACAGGCGCGTATACACGTTTACGACGCGAAAATGCAGCGGATAAATCGTGGCGAGTAAAGATTCAGCGCGACAACTTCAGACGCGAATCGCGCGAGGTTAAGTACAGACGTGCTTCTCTGTGCGACATAACATTTCGCTGAAACAATTCATTATTATAAAAGTGCTTTTCATTATATCGCGCGAGTAATAAAGTAATAACGCATCGCGAGAATCGTCGGGATCTTCGTTCGATCGAGCACTTCCGGTACGTATGTATATGTGCGCGAGATATACTTCCGCAAGTAAAAGAGACGAGACGCCGCGACGTAAAATGAACTCGGTCATATATCGTTGTCGACGCGTCTAGAGAATATTCCGTTAGACAAGCTAATTCCGTCGCGCGAGGATCGTCCGAAACTGTTCGATTTCCGCAATCACTTCCGGGTACTTCCGACAGGCGCGTATACACGTTTACGACGCGAAGATGCAGCGGATAAATCGTGGCGACGAGTAAAGATTCAGCGCGACAACTTCAGACGCGAATCGCGCGAGGTTAAGTATAGACGTGCTTCTCTGCACGGTATATAACCTTTCTCCGGGTCACTTCATTATTACGGAAATGCTTTTCATTATATCGCGCGAGTAATAACGTATCGCGAGAATCATCGGAATCTCTGTTCGAGCGAGCACTTGCGGTACGTATGTATATATGTGCGCGAGATACATTTTCGGGAAGTAAAAGAGAGACGAGACGCCGCGACGTAAAACGGACTCGCCTATCTGCGCGAAGTAAGCTGTGATATCGTTCGCGATGTCGTCCGTAATATCGTCGATTATAGCGATGTAGCCAGCGCAGTAATTAATTAATCCGTTCCTTCGACACACTCGCGACGTTTCATCGCGATTATATCTGCCCTGTAAACGCGCACGGAGAGCAGTGAATATTTTAACCTTGGACTTTCCGTTGGAAGAATACGGCGATCCGAAGCCGCCATTTCGCGTTTACACTTCGCGGCCGTTGCAACGTGAGTTATACGAGCTGTCTATCAAATATTAATGCGTAATATTAACGTAATATACGTCGAACTCAACGAATATTATCGCCGAGTTGAAATCGCAGGAGTATCTTACCGCCGTGATACCCCAGACAGGACTGAGTGAGTGGATTAGAAAAGAAATTGAACATGTTAAGACAAGTGAAGAAAAGTGAAGGCGAAAAGAAGTGAGCACGACGAAGAGGGAAGATTCTCGAGCGAGCCCGGCCGTCTCGTTTACCATATATGGAAGGTAAGTGAAACTGTGTGCGTGTGTATGTGTGCGCTGGCTCGGCCTCCGCAATTTCTTCGAAATGCGATAAGCTCGATCCTGAAAAAGGACAGAAGGAGGGAGAGAAAGAGATCCTCGATATTGAGCCTCCTACTTTATGTGTGTATGTGATAAACTGCGTGTACGCTTGAATGTATTTGTGAGTTTAAAAAAAAGTACATGTCTGCTTTAAACAGAGCAAGCATATCTTTATAAAGGATAGAAATACGATTTACAGAGCGAATAAATGTATTTATTCTCGCGTTTCTCAATCAGATTTATTTTCTAGTTATCAAAAATCAATTAATATATTTCGAATATAACAAATATTAATATTCTGACATTCTGCCCAAGACAAATAAATTGTATAGATTTTTATCTGAACAATATTAGTTATTATTTTTTTCTTATATAAATTGACACAATATTAAATAATGTTTAAAATTAATGCTAATTAAAATTCTCAATTGCTATAAATGATGTTTGAAAAATAAACTTTACTTTCTTCCAACAAACATAAGTATAAAAAAAAAATATTTGATGCAAAAAAAATTTAACACAGAAGTTTAGTTTAACCTAAGAAATTATATTATATATATACATATACATATATATATAAAGTACATGACAATTTCTGTGTTAAAGATAAGTTAGAGATAAGTATATGATTCTAAAAAAAATAAAACGATTTAAAAAAAGCAAATCGAGATATATATTTTTCGAGTTTCTTGGGGCCAGATTTTTTCTATTTATTAAAAATAAATTATTATATTTCGAATACAATAAATATTTATATTTTAACGTTCTGTGCAAGATAACGAGTAAATTGTGAAAATTTTTATTTGAAAATTATTAGTTATTTTTTTCTTATGTAAGATAACGTGATATTAATTTGTTTAAAATTAATGCTATTCAAAATTCTTCATTGCTATAAATAATTGTTTAAGAAATAAACTTTACTTTTTTTCCGACAAGCATAAATATAAAAAAACGTATAAAAATATTTGATAAAAATTGAACCCATAAATTTTTATTAGTTTATCTTATTGTTAGGTTAAGAAATTATGTTATACATACATATAAAGTACACATGGTAATTTCTGTGTTAAACGAGATAAGCGTGTGATCTTAAAAAAAATAGAAACGATTCACGGAAAAAACGAATTGATATATTTATTTCTCGCGTTTCTCATTGTTAGTCAGATTTTTTCTATCAAAAATAACTTACTGTATTTCGAATACGATAAATATTCTAACGTTCTATCCGAAACAATGAGTAAATTGTAAATTTTTATCTGGAAATCATTATTCATTATTTTTTTCTTATGTAAATTTGACGCACGATATTATAATGTTTAAAATTAACTCTAATCAAACTTCTCAATTGCTATAAATGATTGTTTGAAAAAGAAACTTTACTTTCTTCTCCAACAAACATAAGTATAATAAAAATATTTGATAAAAAATATTTGATTAAAAAAATTTAACACAAAAATTTTTATTAGTTTATTTAATTTAACTTAAGAAATTATACATATATATTTATAAAGTACATGACAATTTCTGTGTTAAACGAGATAAGCATGTGATTCTAAAAAAAAAATAAAACGATAAAAAAAGGCGAATCGATATATTTATCTTAAGTTTTTCGGCTAGATTTTTTTCTATCTATCAAAAATAAATGACTATATTTCGAATACCATAAATATTAATATTCTAAGATTTTGTCTGAGACAAATAAATTATAAAAATTTAATAATTAAAATAAGTTTAAGTTAAATTTAAAAATAAAAATATGTTATAGAAATTAAAATAATAATATGTTATAGTTCTTTTAACTCGATTAATATTTTTGTCAGTTATCAGCTGATTTTTGTCTTAAAATATTATTCGAGTTTGAAGTATTATAACATATTATTTACAACATTATTATTTTAATTTCTATAACATATTTTTATTTTAAAATGTAATTTAAACTTATTTTAATTATTTAATTTTTACAATTTACTTGTCTCAGACAAAATATTAGAATATT
This sequence comes from Prenolepis imparis, assembly GCF_030444845.1. NCBI lineage: Eukaryota > Metazoa > Arthropoda > Insecta > Hymenoptera > Formicidae > Prenolepis > Prenolepis imparis. The sequence continues at coordinate 3,315,554 of NW_028141162.1, forward strand.
AATATTTATGATATTCGAAATATAGTAATTAATTTTTGATAGATGGAAAAAAATTTAGCCGAGAAACTTGAGATAAAATATTAATCGAGAGTTTAAATATACTTTATATTTTTTTTTTTAATTATCATTCTTTTTAACATAAAACCGAAGAATAGCGCGCTCTTATGTTGTTTTAATTCTTACAAAGCGATAATAAAACACTAATTCTTATTCTGCAGATATCGATATACTGTGGAAATGAATAAATTACTTAGTAGTTTTTTTTTATGTTGTTGCAAATTACGAAAAACAAACGAAATATGAAAGCATTTGAGACCTCAGTATTGTTCTTAATATTCTTACGTTACTGCTTTCCATGTATAAAGCATCCTAAAAATATCGTTTTTATCAAGCTCATCTTTAAAGTTTTGCATCATAGTCTCGAACGAAATATTACCCTAAGGAGCAATTAGCGGAGGCGGGATTTTATTCCACAGGAAATTTAGATGAAATATTTTATTGCGAGATTTTTATTGCGACTTATGTTTGATAGATTTGGATGACAGCGATAATTCCTTGGGAAATGCATTATTTTTGGAATCGTAAATGCTTTTATATACTTGATAAGGTATTAATATAAGGATATCGATAATAATAATCGTCGCAAACTCGTTTTTAATACATCGCAATTTTTTATATAAATTATATAAAATTTTTAGTCGACAAGTAAAGTTGTGTATAAATATTAAAATCGTTATTTAAAAAAGAGAATAGAGATGGCAAGGGTTTTCTTAGCATATGTATTAATGTGTATTAATTAATGCGCGAGAAATTATTGCTTGCCAATAATCATAATCATTTTATTCTCATAGTGTAATTGAAAAATTGTGGTTTAGGAGATGCATGTGACGTGCATTTTATGATTTATCGACGGAATTTTCTGATCTATACACCTATAAATAATACACACGGAATCGATCTAAATAATCCGCGCGGAGTCATCGAGCGACGACCAATAATCCAAAGTCGTTCGATTCTCAATCCAATAGAAAAATCGAATTTATTTCACTCGCAAAACGTCTCGTTTCATTGGTGAAGCGTCGCGTCTTATTGGCGTTTCGAATTTTCTTCTTTCTATCCTTTTTCAATCCTCGTCGCGTCTCATTCTTTTTCATTCGAGTCCACGCGGACTCGAGCTCGAGTGACTTTTTCTCGTGTCTTTCTCTATCTCCCCCTTTCTCCCGTCTCTCTCGCGCTTATCTTATCTCTTGGCACGCTCCGGCTCGGCTTCGGTTCTTCTATAGGTAACAAAAACTGAAACTGTATATGCCGACTACTTTTTTCACAATTTTCAATGGTTTTAGGTGTCGCACATCGCACCTCGAGATTTGAAAGTACATGTCGAGCTATCATCGAGCTTCTATCACGAAGATTTATGGCTTTTAGTTACTCGTACAAATTTTTTTCATACATGTACTTAACACACGAAACACGAATATATCATCGGTGTAATTTCGAGCATTTTCTACGAGTGTAGGAAATAAATGTATACACATCTTTTAATGTATCAAATCTTTTACTAATCATCCAAAGTGTGTTGCTCTTTTTTATAATATCAAATTTATAAAAATAATTGCTCAATCTCAGAGTAGCGAAAAAAGAGTAATGTCGATTTTTCGTCACTAAACTATTGAAACTATTGAACACACAATTCATTATTTTAATTCATACTTTTACGATAAATTAATATTACGAATTTTTTATAATTTATAATGTTTATTCGATCAATTTTTATGTCAATATGGAACTATTATTGATAGCTTGATCGCACGCAGTTAGTTAACAAAAAGTTGATTTTAGAAACAAGATAAATAAAAAATAAAATTGAAACATAATATTCTTAATTAAAAATTTAACTTGCATCCAAAACTGAACTATTTCGCATTATAGAACTAATTTGCATTATATTATACTTGCGCATTAATTTTTTTAATTATGCGGACAAAAAAGTAACCGCAATTAAGTAACTATAGAAATAGCTCAATATGTGCAATCTCGAAATCCAACGTTTACGAAACACAAACATTTTGTCTCTTTGTGACAAAGCTGCAGATATTCAGTTATAATTCTTTAAACTCGATTAAAATTTTTAACAGTTATCAGCTGATTTCTATCGAAAAATATGAATCGCAGATAAGGCATTATAACATATTATTTACAACATATTACTATTTTAATATTTTTAACATATTATTATTTTAAAATTTAATTAGCAAATTAACACTGTATTAATATTTTTTGACATATATCAGCTGATTAAAGCGTTAATTTGTTAATTAAATTTTAAAATAATATGTCAAAAATTAAAATAATGTTTTAAATAAAATGTTATAGTACTTTAAACTATAATATTAATATTTTAAACTATAATAAAATATAAGATTAATATTTTTTGACAATTATCAGCTGATTTCTGTATCATTCTTTTTAACATAAAATCGAGGAATTCGATCGAGGTGCGTAGCACCTTTGTTCTTTCTCGAACGAGTTCAGAAATTCATATGCGATATAATCGCCGTGTATATTTTACCATCGTCATATTTCTCGGCAGACGCACGTATCTATTTACATTAGCGTACATTATATAAACAAAGCAGTCGGACTCACTTTGAACTCTCTTTCCCTTTCCTTTCCACTCAACTCTTTCTCGTATTTTTCGCTTATTGTCAGTCGACTATTCGACGAAATCAAGTCAGTCAATCAGTTACAATATACCTGTGCGTGTTGATGTCACGTTAATCGAAATCTAATCATTCACATGCCACAGTTTGTTTTAATGTGACAGTCATTTAATTCGCGTAATACATGGAATGTGTTCCACTTGCTGTTTGCAACACATACGCATCATTTGTCTTCGTTTAACTTTTGTTGAGATAAAATGATTCCAGCGTTGCAAACATCAAGTGAAACATGCTTGAGAGAATCACATTAGTGTTGCAACGGAATTAGAAGTAACATTTAATTGTTTCCGTATTCGTCTACAGTGTATAATTTGTGTGATGTCGGAACGATTTGTAGTGCAGATATAATCGCAATGGACCATCGGAAGGATAAAAGCATCAAAGGAACTGATTCGGTTAATCGTTTTACGATTAATGCGATTGCTATTTCGCTGTGGTCATCATTATATTATGATACGATCGTAAAAGAGAGAGAGAGAGTCAATGATCTCGTTACATCTGAGTTACAATTTTAAAAATTATAAAAAATTATAAAAAAAATATTGTCTGCAATGTTGGGCGATAGGATGTCGATAGGAGAGATATGGGTGTAGTCGGATCAACTCTTATTTCGTTATTCTTCAAAATCGTAGAAACTCTTTATTATGATTACTCTTCTAAATTCTCAGAGAAAGAGACGCGTTCGACCGAGCGGTCGCCGTTTATAAACACACCGCGAGAACGCCTATTATTTTAAATAAAGCCAATCACGGCAGGGCACGCTTCGTCAAAATACATAATAAAATCGAGGTAACGAACGAACAAGTACACGCAAAAACACGACAGCAATCCGACACGAGAACAATAATACATATAAAGGTGACTTATTTCACGGACATCCCGCTACATCAGATATCGCTCACAGCAAATAATATGTATAGATGGTGCCAAAAAAAAATATCAGACAACTGTCGTATTATGTGTAATACAGTATATATCGCGTCAGTAGTGCAAACGTATGATAGTTCCGTCCAGTGAGTAACTGTAAGTCCAAAACATTATGTCAAATGTATTAATAAAATTAGCAAGAAATTAAATTACCGGGAATAAATATCTCCTACAGATAAGCGTATAATATTCGAAAGAATGCCGAAAATAAATTATCGGATGACTGTCACATTAATATACAATATATCGTATCGACAGTGTGATTGATGACGGAATATGAAACGGGATATGAGTCGCGATTTATCGCTCGGTCTTTCCGGAAATTCTTAATCCTTTCGTGTATCATTTTCGGCTTCCGCAAACTTGTTAGTATACGCAGATAAAGACAAAAATAAATCTATAAAAAAGACAGTACATTTATATAAAATTTAATTATTATTTCATTAAATTTAATTATTTAATTATTATTCGGAAAATTAATCTTTTCCGAAGTAATAATTAAATTTATCACACGCAAAAAACTGTTCTATAAATCTGATTTCGTTGTTCTAAATTCCAATTTATAAATTGCAATATTTTTATAGGATAGTTTCTATTTAAATACTTCCCTTTAATACTTGGTTTTATATTAAGCCAAACAAGCGACCAAACGCTTGTACTTTAAAGCTCGAGCAACTAAATAGGATGATATTCTGAACGCGAGAGAGAGCAAATCTCACGTCTGTGTATTATCATCCTTTTGATGTCCTTCTCAAAGCCGGACCTTGTCCAGCTTACATTCCTCGCTGTTGTAAGCACAGGGAGGTAGAAGCTGTAAATTTCGACAACCAAACAGACACATCATTGACAGATTGTTATCATTTTCCAAAGTATATAACATTTTATGTATATTCTTTACGTTACATTTATATTACAAAAATCTCTCTGATAAAATCTCTTGTCTGTACAACTAAAAAAATCATGCCAAGATTTCTCCAAAAGAAATAATAGGCAAACAATTTGCAAAAGATGAATTTTGCTTTGAATGGAAACACACGAACATGTGGAATTTTTGCAAAGTAATATTAATGAAAAAAATACGATTACATTATAAAAAATAAAAATAAAAATATTTAAAATATATACTTGTATATACTTGTAGATAAAATATCTTATTTACGTTACTTTATTCATCTGTCGTGTTTTATACATATAAAAAAAAGCTCCAAATTAATAATAAAATGTATTAAAGCATTAAATACATTTTACAATGTTTATAATCTATACATTGGTCTTGTGTAAATAATAAAATAATAAGTTACATATTCTGATAATAACTGCACAAGTTTCCTATAAAAATATTCAAAACGGTGATTAAAGTACATGATAGATATTTTTAAGTGCCGCTTGCCAAAATTACGTGAAACTCGAGTGCCATCCCTGTATCGTTGGAATCTGGAGTATACTGGACAATACAGGGAGACAGTCGCAGCGAGGCTTTATTAAGCTTATTAACTGAACATACAAGGGTGGTATCTACGTCGGTGGTCGGGGAAAGTATAGCTGCCGAAAGGGACGTGAGGATAGAAGGTAATGGTGGCTAGAAAGCTGTATTTCAACTCGTTTAATCGCGGTGCATCCGAGAACTCTATTTGTCGTATCTAATATTATCATCGCGTATCTCTTTTTTCATTTTTACCGTCTTTGTCAGTTATTCTTCAAACGAGAATTATATATGAAAGAGAAGCGTTTCCATAATTGTAATTAATGTTTCACGATAAAATCACATTTCTTTATATTATTGATCTTATAAAAGATATCCGTGAGCTTTCCTTGATTTTCCTTGGTAATTAAAAAATTAATTATTTTTAAAAGCTATAATATGTCACATATGCATGCTACAACATTGTGTTCTATAATACGTAATACGAAAATTATTTTTAAAAATATATTTTTTCTAACGATAAAAATTGAATATTAAATTCAAATTGTTTTCCCATCTCCTCGCACCATTTCTTTGATAAAATTTGTATTCTTTTCCATTTTATCGCATATTCTCCATACAAAAGAATTATTAATTGCACGCTTTATAACTGAATTAACGAAAGACGAATTATATCGATGGAAACGGAAATGGGAAAAATTATTCTGTACACTCACGAATAGACTACATTCTTATTCTTTTTTGTTTCTAGTAATAATATTTGCTAACACTATACATATATTAGATATATTTATTAGATCTTTACGAGATTCCATAATATTTAGTTATGAAATTATTTTAATATGACTTATAATTGCATTCATAAACTTCTATTTCAAATTTTAAATTTTTTCTGTATATATTTCTTTTTAAAGAAGTCTTAAAAAATTTTATAATATTCATAATAAAATTGACTGTTGTAAATATATATATATGCACGTAAGAACCGAGGGAGATAAGAGGGCCCTCACGTAAGGGCCGCGGTGGATTTGCTCATAAGCTGACGGAACAGGAGCGATCCTCATCTAATCGCATCCCTAGTCCTGATTTAGGACGGGATTTTAATTACGAAGGGTCAGTAAGTGCGGCTGTCCACTTGGCACAAGTATTTCTCCCTTATTTATAGTTCATTAGCTCGGCTTTCACGTAGAAAGCAAATTAACTTACGCCTAGCGATACTCTGCCTTTGTCCAGAGAAAAGGAAAGCTTTTCTTTTATCGTTAAAAATCTTACAGTGAAAAGCATGTTATAAAATATGCCCTAGTGTTATCATTATTATTAATTCATAATTATCTCTAAAAAATATTATATTAAAAGCATTATATTATTATACTATATAATAGGCGAGTTTTTTAATTAATTGATTAATCAATTGCATGTGTGATGCGCAAATGCTACAAATGCAGCACTTTGCTGTATTTGCGCAACATGCAATTGATCAATCGATGAATTAATATAAACTCGCCCAATATTAAAATTATATTAAACGGATAATTTTTTCGTAAAATAAAAATTATCAAAGATTAAATCACATGTAACGGAAGATTTAATTACTGATAAAATTAGCCTGATGATAGCAAAATTATTTTATTTTAATAATCAAATGACTTTAAAAGTTGAATCTTTCCTCGAGAATATAAGTTTTTTTATTTAGCAAAAAGGAGATGTGAAATTTTATGTGATTGTTAAACGACATTTATAACATATCTACCTATGAATAATACACTTTATGTAAGTCGACCCTTCTTTTCTAAGAAAATAATCAAAGATAAAGCGGTCTTGCGAGCTTTTCCGGTGGCGCTGGAAGTGGCTCAGAGCGATACCGTCGTGTTGATAAAAAAAAGCGTCAAAAGATCCTTCTATTTAGTTTGGTCAGCCGCTATTAATTATCTCGTATGCCTAATGCAACTGTCAAACATAATCTAGGCGCAGTTGATTAATGTATTACTGATCTCTTTTTCTGGATTGAACGTCAACCAAACTGATTTGTAATTTGCATAAGAACGTAAAGAATAGATATCGTTATAAAAAACAATGTACATGTACAGAAAGAGTATTATTCTTGGAAAAAAAATTTCGAGATTGCTCAAAGTATTAAATATTGCTTTAGGATTATTCCAAATATTTTTCATAATATATTCTATGTAAGTTGACAGTGTCAGTTTTTATGTACGTGTACATACATTATATGTGAGACGTATATGATTAAAATTAAAATCAATACCTCATCATTGAATTACGACTGATAAGAAAAAGTTTCAAAGACTTAATGTCTTAATTCCTGGTTTCGTACGTCGATACTTGTATAACATACAAATAATGCGGTCATAGCGGTTGCGGTTTCGCGATTGATCGTAGTGCCGATTTTTGCGGCGATTCCGAACGTTTTCGCGATGCGGATAGGCGAACGATCAGTAAATTCACCCCCATACAAGGAGCACTCCCAAGAAGTTAATCACCTATATCTTGCGAACGCGGCAAACCGCATCTACCTTCTCGATTACGCTTCAGTAAACCACAGTGCAATAAACAGTAGCATCATGTAACCGCGATTCAGAATTTTTGGTAGAGCCTGGAATACGAAACTGTCATGTAAGAATCTGAAAAATTACAACGTTTTCTAGATTTTTGTGTCCGATAATTAACTAAGGCACACATGACAGATAAATTTGTTAACAATCTATATAGAGAAATAGAAAAACTTATATGAATATATATATTATCGTATGAATTTTCGAATTTTATAAAATCTTCGTTATTTTTTATGTAATGTAAGATCATTCAACTGTTTAGACAATGAACTACGTGAAATCACGTGATTTATAGAAATCGAATCTTGGCAGAAACAAGATCTCGGGGATCCTTCAAAGATCATTAATAATATTTAACTTATGTAACCATGACCGATTTTTTTGTTAAAGACTACCATTCGGCGGAGTATGTAGTATGTGCTCCGGCAAGAAGCATTGAGATCCAAGCTTCCACGGGAAAGGAAAAGGGGTCGAGAGAAGGAAGAGACGCGGTGGAGATGCAAAGGAACAAAATTGCACGGGTGGGGCGAGCGATGCATGATGCGGGAGAACGGACCCCTCCATCAGCTTCCCCAACGAGAAGCTCCGCCTCCAGAAAGCCGAGTGACGTCACACGGACACTTGTTACGCCTTGCCGTTGCTTGTGATGGGATGCTGTGCCGCTGAGATTTTGCGGAAACTAAAGGAAACCAGTTGACATATGCCAAGGTATGTACATCGGATAAATTTATCTCCGCCACAAAATCTTCCTTGATTCATTAACCATAGTCACGAGTCTTTTTGGTTCTTTCCAAGCGCTCTTAAAAAACTTCTCTCTAATCGCAAAAACGAAAAATAGTTACTTTAATAAACCCAAGCATAAAAAAATAATAAAATATATATATATTTTAATATATAAAATACTGATAAAATTTTAAAACGTTTTTCTTTTAATTTTTAAAATGCGTTGATCATTATAAATAAAATATTTATAAATGCGGCTAAATTACATTATGCATACGTGTAACGGGAGATTTATTATTAGACTGTATCGCAATCGCATGACGCGTTTTCTACCCCCACATCGCGCATTTCCACTCTGCAAAGAAAGGAGGGGAAGAATCGTCCGAAGGCTGGACCATCATATCGCGGCTATCGGGAGGCTGGGCCGTTGTGGGAAATCACGCGATAACGTCGAGAATTTCGTCGGTATTTTGTCTCTTATCGTTGCGAGAGGTGGCCTGAACGGCGCCTGATAGAGTCACCGTAACTAACTAACATTTTTAATTGATGCATCTTGCACCGCGCGACATATCGAAATCTGTATCTCAATGCGTCAACTTTTACCAAGCAACCTTCACTATTTCAAAACTAGTTAATTGAATAAATTAATGCGTCAGTCACTATATAGGAAAATATGAACGCGCTTATGCTGACACATGGGAAATCCCACGAATTTATTAATCCTATCGCGATGCATCTCACGTCTGTCGGCTCGCGAGGTAAACGAATTCGACATACATCTCTCTTTTCCGCGAAGTAACGGGTCGCCGTTTCGGACGGCGGAAGTGTTGGAGAAAGAACGCCGCCGTCATCATCGTCGTCGACGACGACGACGACGACGACGAGATGCACCATCACGTCCACCACCTTCAGTAACTCGGAGATCACGGGTTCGAAAAGTGGTGCGACGTGGAACGGGGGAGAGGCGGCGTGCTGTGCGCGTGGTGGGAGCGGCGGAGAGCGTAGCCCGTTTCTGCCGTCGAGGGGCGTCAGTTCGGTGGCACAAGCGGAGGCGGGGGTCCAGAATCACGGGGCTTAGGCCGTCCCGGGCCGCTTACGCGCGGAACACGCGGTCCGCGCGGCATTACGTCGCGCACCGCCGACCGCGACTGACGTTTGCGAGAGGATCGTCGCCCCACCGATCGTCGAGATCATGACGCAGTCTTCCGACGAAGGAAACGTCAGTGAGTGTTATGTAGGAAAAGTGTGTCGTTCATCCGAGTGTAACATCGCGTGACGTTATATCGGATTCGTGGAATCGACGTCTGGACCGTCCGGTTGATGATGACAACAACCTGTCGGATTAGAAATCGCGACAAACGATGATTTAGACAGTGCCCCGACAGCGATAGTATTCCAAGAAAGAGATTCGCAGTGAAGATTATTTTAGAGTGTTGAATAAATATACTGATAGACAGTGACAAATGTACTTTAAGTCGCCGGACTCTCTACGGTCGCGTAAGAAAGTGCAACGGTACATTGCGAGAAAACAGCTGCCGCGTCGGATCATGAAACAAAACCGGAATCGGTGATTCTGCGGAATCGAGATTCCCGCTTGTAACTATAATGATCTCGCGATCGATCATGATAATCATCGATGCAATCGTCGAAAAAGAAGAAGGACTGATCCTGATCGGTTACGTACGCCGTGGGATACGCTGGTAGCGAGGCAAGAAGTCGCAAAGTCGCCTTCGTCGGCGAACTCGTAAGTGAAATCACGACGTCCCGGCCGGGGAGTACGTGCTTGGGCGACGTGGGGCGGCTACTGGCCGATGGGATGCATCTACCGGTGGGTTCCGTGGGCTGCGGGGAGAATTACGGCACCGTTGGATTCCACGAAGGCGCCGGCCCGTGCGGTCCCTCCCTGGCGCCGCTGCAAGGTGTAAACAGCAGGTACTATCAGGTAGACGACGCCGACGTCGGAGGTGAAGGCGGCGAAATGAGCGAGAGTGCCGCCGTCGGCGAACTTTGGTGGACCGAAAGGCTCGTCGGCGAAGCGCAGGCCGAACATCCTGGAGAACTGGTCAGGACAGGTTGGTGTGTTTTTTCAATTAATTAATGTTAATCAAATGTAAAAATACTGAAAGAGAATAATGAGTGAGAGAAGAAGAAAGAAAGGAATGTTTATTTATATAATACAAAGATATATTTATCGTTTTATTAATATTAATATTAATCTCATATTAAAATTAAATCGAGCAGATTGAACGATTGTTTTAAATCTGTATTACTTTGTTTCAGGATCGCCGTACTTTTTATGCAGTCAACTGCCAACGCATTGGCGATCCAACAAAACGCTTCCAGTGGCGTTCAAAGTAGTTGCTCTCGGCGAAATTGGCGATGGAACTTTGGTGACGGTCCGTGCAGGCAATGACGAGAACTGTTGCGCGGAACTGCGAAACTCCACCGCGTTAATGAAGAATCAAGTCGCCAAGTTCAACGACCTTAGGTTCGTCGGTAGAAGCGGTCGAGGTAAGTTTTTCTTTCTGATTGTTTTATTTTTTTTCTATTTTGCTCTTTAAATTTTCAACCACGCAACATTTTCTAAAAAAAAAAAAAAAAAGAAAGAAAAATCATTGACACGTAAGAAAGAGGAATACCGCATTCATAAAGAGGAATGTTTATTTATGAAAGAAGCGTAATTAACGTTTCAATTATATTCTCTGGAAACAATTGTATCTTTGATCATATTGAAGTTGATACGAGAAAATCTGTAGCGTTGTATGTATCAGGACGAGCGAAAGCGCGTGCCGCGATTTCCAGCCCTCTAAAATCACGGTTATTGTAATCATCATCATCGTGCCACCCTCATCCATCCCCGTGCGTCCCCATTCGCGAGTTCCCGCTCTCCTGCCACCCCCCCAGAGTCATTACTCGATGTCTGCCACAAGCCCCAACCGAGCATTCGAAACAACTGGCCGTTAATCAGAAATCATCCGACGGATATGGACGGATATGAACGGAGAGGATGACTTGCCAAAATCAACCAACGCTTTCGATCGATGCTCTTGACTTGTTTAATTTTCGACCCTAATTTTCCGTCAACCCCTGTGGCTCTTTCGCGCGCACATCTATTAACAAAAATATCTCGCGAAACAACATTGGTAGAAATGAAACCGCAATTGAAAGACGAATAATGCTAACGTAGTCTGATAATTACTTAACATAATGTAAATTATAGAGATACACATATTGAGAAGGAGACGAAAAAGCATTCTCGCGAGATTTTCATTGTTCTTTCTTAAATACGAAATCTTGATATTTGCAATTCCTTCGACCTGTTTGCGTTCTCATAATATCGATTTCCCGGCTGATAATAATTATTCACGGATCAGTAGGCGGCTTTGTCAAAGCCTACAAATGCATTTTGCACCCCATGATCCGGAGGGCGCGTTTATGAATTAACGGGCCGGACTGCTCATGTACAGCGGGATGTTCGTCCCGTAGCGCGTCATCTATGTTTCATTTGATTTCATCATGAAGTGCAGGGTCAGCGATTTTCATTCTCCTGACGCACAGGTGCATCGGTCCCTGAAGTCAATTAGCGAAAGAGACACTTCCCTCGCCCAAAATTCTTCGGTCCCTTTGTCCATTTTTCGGGGTTCGCGTTGTTATATTTTTTCCTTTTTTTGTTTTGTTTTTGTCGTTTCAATCTCTCCCCGATAATCCATAATACTCAATTTCGGCGATTGACCAAACCGCCCTCGGTGTGTTGATGCCGGCCACCACCATCGGGCGAACCGGCCGGCCCTCCTCTATCATCGAGGTTTTGTTTCCGCGACTTATTAATTTGATTGAATTGCATCGCATCGGCCGATGCAAAACTGATTCAAGAAATTGCAGCGAGGATTTTAAAACGGGCGAGGCCACGAAAAATTCGGAGGCCGCTACCTCCTCGATTAAAAAGAGCGATCGCGGCTCGTATATCGACGCGACGAGAGATTATTATTTTTCGGCGACTTCGCGAATCGCGAGCTGTTGATATTCCCTCTCACGATTTTTCTCACCGCGCAATTTTCTCCGGCATATATCTGTGTGCATATCTGATTGAAATTGCTTTTACACGTGTCTTCCGTTGTCGCGTAAAGATTACGACTCCGATCACACACCTCGCGGTTTATTACCTCTAATCAGCCGGCTATTAAAGTCAGTTTACGCTAAGAAGGAAATAATGCGCGAGATAACCGCAAGTCGGTGTAGACTCGATCATTTTTCTTTTTATTAAAGCGTACTATTATTTAAACGCGCGGGACATTGACCGTTCTTTTTCAAAAGAATCCGAGATCTCTTCGTATCCGGAGGATCCTTGAGATTATCGCCTCTTATATATTTATTGAGTGGATCATTCGAAAAACAATGTGAATGGAAAAGAAAGAAACGGAATATAGTAGCGCCGAATCAAAGAAGACCGGGGGGGGGAGGAGGGGGTAAAACGGCGACGACCGTTCCATCATCATCGCCGAGGTCGGCCCATGCCTATAATTAGTAATATACCGCAGTCTATATCGACACGACTGAAATTACCACCGATAGTAATTATTTGACAATCGCAGAGACATCCTGTTGGGAGACTCGGGGACCTCCGCTCCGTCCCTACCACCGACGCGCGTCCGCTCGTTCTCCCTCGCCTACCCCCCTGTGTCCCTTTAGCCTTTCTACCCCGTACGTTCGTTGCTCGCTTAGCCCTACGCGACCTCGTCCCCTCCGCTCGTCGCCACGAGTATTAACGGACGGTTTCGAGTGGTTTCGGGTGGTTGTGTGTGGGCGGTTTGGGCTGGCGCGCTCATCTCATCGTCGGTGTGTTGCCAACGCATATACATACATATATACACGCACACACACTTAACACGGGAAGAGAGAGAGAGAGAGAGAGAGAGAGAGACACGGGAGAATCGTGAGTAGTCGAGCTGTGATGCTGCACGTTATATAGGTGCTACATACGCGTGGCCCGATTTTGTCTGTCCGTCCGTCTGTTCGCCTGTCCGTCCATCCGTCCGTCCGTTCGTCCGACCGACCGTCCGTCGTTCGCGAATGCACAAGCCGGGTCCTGTCTCTGCAGATGACCGTTCCCATCATCGAGTATTAACCGCAGGTCCGGGTGCCGGAGAGGGGAGTCGGCTGTGCGGCATTATTAGCCCCAAATGCGATGGACTCTGCCGAGAGGGGTACGAGGGGGAAAGGGGGGCGGGGAAAGGACAGCGCGCGACCCTTCCTCCGATCAGCCGTCACCTTTCCCCCTTACCGACTTTGACGGTCCTTCGAGTTTTCCACGGATTTTCCTCTCGGACACCGTCTTAATGCTGAAATATTTAAAAATACTTCAACCGCACATCCCAAAGTCCAATTTCGCTGATTTATTTCTTTCGGAAATTTATCTTTTCCCATCAAAACTTAAAGTTATTCACTGTACTTGTCACTTTTCACGTCTGACCGAGAAAAACGCATTGGAGAAGTCGTAATCTTTTGAATCTTTTTTCTTTGTAAAAAACGCGTGAAACCATGCAACTTTGCGCGCGACAGATGAACGATGATGATGGCAATGACGGCCGCGAGAGAGGTATGGTCCTGGGAACGGGTGCATCGGGGAGTGGTGGCTCTATCACGGGAGAAGAGCGGAGAGAGAGTCGCGATATAACTGGGATATAACGCCATGTAGCTCTGCAGTCAGTTGCAGCTCCCTAGGGGTGGCGCGGGGGCCGGCGGTGTTTGATGCCGGTTATCATGTTGACAGACACAGCGAGCGAGGTGGAACTGAGTGCACCAAGGGGAGACAATTACAAATCGTTGACATTTACGCCAACACAAACGATTGCATGTCCGCGGCGCGTTAGGTATCGTCTCTTTTGGGCGTAAACAGCAGTCTTGGTCGTGTTTCGTTTCGTCATATCGGACAAGTTGACACCGAGTGTTTCGGTCCCCGCGAAATGGATGGCATCCGTACGAATCGTTTCCCAGTCAAGTTATCGCCTACTACCGCCGTCGGCCTGCCAGTCCGGTCTCGGTTGAAACGTTAAACCGGACTTCTCTGTTTCCAATCACGAAGAACGTAAATAACGAGAGACTAAGAGTTCGGTGATAAATTCTTCGCCGTGCGATAGAACCCTCCGAGAGAGAGTCCGAGAGAGGGACAATTGGTCGAAAGAGACAACTCTGGCCGCTTCTCTCCTACTCTCAAGCGGAAGAGCCGCGAAAGAGCGGCGAATTACCGAATGCATATTAGCGCGCGATGGGCCGTTTAAGAGCGCGTAGTCAATCTCTCCGACGGACGTTTATGGAGAGGGAATTAATATACCGGACCTTCAACTTCCAGACCTTCGCCGATGATATATGTACACGACCGCTCCACCCCCGAGCATCCACTCCTCTTCTATTATCTTTTAACGTGCTTAAGAATACCGAGGCTCCGTTAGGATCTAATAGACACGACCGTAATTGCTAAGTCGCAAATTATAAATCGAACTCCGCTCTCGTCGTACTTAATCAAAGATAGAAACACGATCTTTATTGATCAAATAGATATACATTTAAATTTTTCTATAAGAGTCTCTAGTAAATTGTAATTTAATAAACGATTCCTTGTAAAAAAAAGCAAGTCAAAGATAAAGAACAAAATATTTTTTAATTGATTGCGTAATTTTATGAATAGACAAAAGAATTATTTCATAAATGTAAAAATGTGTTTCTATTTGTTGGTATTTTATTTAAAGAAAGATATATCCTATAAAACCTTTACATATACTTGCACACTTAATTCGCAGTTGACGTGTAATTCATAATATTGTTCTCTGTTGCAGGAAAGAGTTTCAGCATCACCATTACCGTGTCGACAACGCCGCCCCAAGTGGCGACCTACACGAGGGCGATTAAAGTAACCGTCGATGGACCACGGGAGCCGCGATCGAAAACGAGTAAGTGAATCATGCGACACTTTACGCGATGCTTCGAACGCGAGATCTATCTAGCGCGTCGTTCCGGGAATTCCCTCTGAAAATGTACCGATAATTCAACGAAAGTCCCTGTACGCGGTAATGGGGAGTCATTACCGAGCAGATGGTGCGCGATGATGCAGTGGTCAATGTGCGTATCGCGCTCGATAGATGCGTGTTTCGGGTCGAGCTATTCGCGCATTGACACACACACACACACACACACACACACACACACACACACACACACACACACACACACACACACACACACATATATATATACATACATACACATATACACAAAACACACACACGTGCACGCGGGGGAGACAATGCTTTTACAAGCGCGCGTTCGTGCGCGTCCCGAATACGCTAACTCTAACTCACTTACGATAATTCGCCGCGGAAACCCCCGAAAAAATTGCTAAAACATTCTGTTGGCGAACTCATTATCGGTCGGCCAAAATTGATAGGATCACGCGAAACGCAGTAAAAGTCGATCGAACGGTGGCTGCTCCCCCGACCCTCCGGTTTTATAACTCGACTCTGCGTGCCCCCTCTCCCTTTTCCTCCCCCGCGCGCGATCAAAAGGAGATATCGCGCGCTTGTGCGCGCCCGACGATTCGGTCGACACCTATTTTCGGATGCATCCGCGGCGAGCGAAAAAAAATAGTCGTTATTTCAATATGAGATTAATAGCCGTTGCGGAGTTAACCGCGAAAACGGCAGTTTTTTGCGGGCATTTTGCATTTGTTGTATAAAGTATTGATGGCAGCAGGGTGCCGTATATACACCCGCCGGCTCCGCTATTTTTTTTACAATGGCCGAGCGTGATTGATTTTACTGATGTTTTTACTGCTTGACTCGTGGCCCGCGTGTCGGGCGGGACCAGGTGCAAACACGCGTGAATCTCGTCAATTTTCCAGCTGGCATAAAGTGCACTTAACAGCGGGGTTAAAGTTTCAAGTTGTGTCCATCGGTCACTATATCTTTGCGGCTTTCAACGTTTTTTAATAGCCCTCGCTGAAGATGCCTGATTCCGATCCAATCAATTTTATTTCGCTACTATTCGGTTTCATATGAAAAATTAATAATTTTATACAATTTTCACACAAAAAATATATACGTACAATTGAAACTCTTCGTTCACATTTATTTTTGAAGAAATATTGGAATTTTATGATTAAGCTGATAAACTGTGGAATTTTAATAAATCTGTCAAAAGCTAAGATATTTATAAACCCACAAAAATATGAAGCTCACAATAAAGTTGTGAAATCGGATAACAGGTGTATTCAGAATATCGCGAAAAATCGTATTGCACGGTATGCGCGCTTTCTATACATTTTTATGTTTATTACTCTTTACCATATATAAGAGAGTATATTTATAATCCGCAATATCGAAGTGGAGACCGCTTTAAAGACGCGGGGCCTCGTCGTTTAAGTCGTCGGTTGGAGTAGACCGTTCACCGGACGTCATCCGTCGCCGACCTACTGGCCCTTTCCGAATCCGAAAGAGAGACGACACGAAAACGAAACATGCGTGTCGCGTGGCACGGATCGCGGAATAGAACACGCATGACGACATATTGCATACACGGGTTTGGCATCGCCGATGGCGTGCCTCATCGGCCGGGCCGGCACGCATCGGGGAGACAATCTATGCAGCGCAACCGGCGTATACGAGCCAGCACCGTTCGAGCAAAACAACCGGCAGCGCGCTTTCATTGTGCTCCAACAATGCGCGACGCTCAGCGCCCCGCAGACACCTGCCGGCTCTCATTATTGCGTGCATAATCGCTTTTTGTTATCGAAAATCATCCCTCCTATGTGTGTGTATATGTCATGGTCGGTAATCGGGCAATTTCCGTAATTCGCCGCTTCGTTATATCGTCGACGCCAAAGGGTTTAGAATAGCGAACCTTCCCGTTTCCTCGAAGAAGAGCGGAAACGAATCCAACAGGAAATGCACTCTCATATGATGAATTTTATACGAAAAATAAAAAAATGTAATATTTCGAGACGTCGTAATATTAACGCCCGCGAAATCGTTTTGGAAAGAAGATGAAACGCAAGGTGACAACTTTGACCTTTTACCATTGGACGGATCGGTCACGACAAAGCAGTGCCCTGAGCAATTTGTCGGTTGCCAATAACGGAAATGCCAGCAGAGTCGCGTAACGCAGAAATAAATCGAGCGCGCGGTAACGGATAAACGGAGAAAGAGAGACGCACTCGTGAAACAAAGTGGCTCGCTCGCCCGTCACCGTGGCCCCAAAATCATCGAAATGCAAGCGAGCGGAACGATATCGATGGATGGGTGCTGTCAGTCAAAGGTCGAAATTGAATTTGTTTCGTTCCGTAATTGCTCCGTATTTGGAATGTCATCTATTAGTAGTATGTCATAGATTCGCGAAATGATTTCCCGTTTTAATACGGGCGAAACGAGGCGTTGTCATCTGGTATGTCGCCAGCGATAGGATTTTTTTTCCCCTCGTATTTTCGCTTACATGATAAACGAATGAGACGCGAATGACGTTGCTCTTCGAGAAATGCGCGTGCCGCGAATATTCCCTTTTTCGTGAAATATACTACGTTAGCCGATTTCCATTGTTAACCGACCGATATATGACATTTTTCGGTTCTTCATCTCTCTGCAAAATCGCTCATCCGCTCCCAATCGACATTCTCTTAAATGCAGTTTTCGAGAAAACCGATAGCGACGGAAGGAAGCCATACGAAGCAATTTCGGCGGCCGTCAATCAAAATGTTAAAATTGAACCAGGCTACTTCGCGATTGGATTCCCTCGTGGCCGACTCTTGATCCCGATACCGGTCAGAGGAAGGCTCTATCGGCGACCGAAAAGTCCGATTAAAGACCACCTCCTGATAAAGCGGCGTCGAGAAGTGGCAGATCTCGCGGTACTTCCGGCTCGAGGATATGCTTCGTGAATGGTATACTCGTTGGAAAAATTACTCGCGGTTATCGTCGCGACGATCTGAAATCGCAAGCGGATGTACGCGGGAAGGACAGGGGGGGAGAGAGGAGAGAGCAGAATGGATACTGCGAAATTACGTTAACGTTAAGGAATGAAAGAGAGAAAAAAAATGAGCAGAGAATAAAATCTACGCTGCGCTGGCGTCAAGGAGAACGTAAGACGAGCGGAGGGAGGGGCCCCGTTATTAGAGAGGAGGAAAAAGCCGCGCTGTTTCCGTCCTCTCGAGGGCCGCCACATTTTGATTAGATAAGCCCACTACTCGTGCCGCAGAGAGAGATTGGAATTATTGCTCTCTGCATCCCGCCTTCTCTCTCTCTCTCTCCCCCCCTCTCTCTCTTTCTCTCACTCACTCTTCGCTTATCCGTACTTTATAAAAGTCAGAGGGACAATTGATGAAGGTGTTGTATCACTATTATTCTTGTTTATCGTAATTAAATATTTTTCATGCATTGACCACGGAGAGAGGACATAGCCCATTTCACGAGTTTCCGTTTGACAGTCGCTAGGCTGTCTCCGATTCGCGGTCACAACCATAACGTTTCTTCGCGCGTAAAATCCGTGTTATAACGTGTATAATCCAAACACTCGTTGCATTGTTTCTCCCTTCCAAATTCTTCTCGAAAGAATTCGCTTTTACAGAAAAGATTTTCGCGAATAAAAAGTCGCATCTACCGTTTGACCCTTGAAAAGAACGGACCCATTGCTGCGTAACGCTCCGTACATTTGGGGCATTATCGGCGTCCGGTACGTGAGAAGTCGTGGGATCCGCGCGGGCCCCTTTACACGGGCCCTCTTCGCTTGTAGTACCTCCTGGCGCGGGCCGATCGTGGTAGTCAGTAGCAGGGAATAATCTTGTAGGTATCGGTCAGAGCGCTGGAGCTGACCATCTGGGCTCGCCGACAATTTCGTGCAGTTTGCGGTCGAACTTTATTTGTCGTTCGCCCTCGTGGCCGGAGGTGTCTCTCTTTCTTCCTTTATCTCGCTCTCTTCGTCCTTCTCGCTCCGTCCCATCTTCTTTTTTTTTCTCTCTCTTTTTCTCTTTTCCTTCTACTCTTCCGAGGAATAACAATTTGCGCCTAGACTCCCATTCTTTTCGCTTCTCCTCGATGTCAGCATCCGTTGAAAGAAAGAAAGAAGGAGAGCTTGAGAGCAACACGGGAAGAGGGAGGAGGAGGGGGAGAGAGAAGAAACGGGGAAGGCAAATGTGCCACTTTTGTTACTTACCGGTAATAAATGGAATCCAGAATTCCTGTCGTCGTTCTTTCACTGGAGATACCAGTATGTAAATATCGAAAGTATACGGAAAATTGCAAAAATCGGCTTTCAACGCACCGAGAGACACATGTTGAATGAAATATCCGCGAGTTTGAAGTAATTCTTTAAATCTTATATGGACATCACTGTCCATATAAGATTTAAAGAATTACGAATGTATTTCGTCTATGCAATCTCCAATGATTATATAAGCGAGTCCGAGCCCGTGCACATGCCGAATCATATGCATGTCGTGTAACAATATATCTATATATATACAATACATATAGCGTGTCAAGATCCGACATAATAGGGAATCGGAGTATCCACGTTGTGTGTACGCCGCGATACTTGGCTCGAGATTCTGTCTATGCACTCCGGCTCCGGATATGCGAGGAATGCTATTGAAGTCTATCAAGGGAAGAGAGGTCGAGTTTCTTCATTATCTCGCTCTATTGGTCTAATGACGTAGACGCGCGCTGGTCAATCGCCCTGATTTAGAGAATCCACGTGTTCGCATCGTGTCAAAGCTCAAAAGGCACGTAAAAATTCAAAAGACGTTTAAGAAAATCCGAGACATATTTTTTAGAATTTTCTTTACAACTATTCCGCGATATATCAAGGATTTAAATAACAGGAAAATAGATTAGAATCGATTAACAGTCGAGTCAAAAGTTTAATATTATCCGAGATAACAAATAGATAAGAAATTTAGGCGACTGAAGATTGCAAACAGGTAATACAATTTATTTATCGTATAGTGCATTATTTTTCTTCAGGGCAGCAACATCAGCAATTTCGTGCGCTCGGTCTAGGACAAAGACCTTTCCTCGACGCGCCGACCTCGTTCAGGTCTCACCTGCGAGAACTCGAATCTTTCGGGAGGAATAAGCATCACCATCATCACAGTGGCAGTCACTTACACGACCAGCAGACCGGCAACAATGTCACCGCGAATTCGGTTAGCGGTGCCTGCACCAACCCCAACAACACCGACCCGACCGCATCGCCGGCTTCCAGTACACACCTCGGGGCTACCGACGGCTCCTCTGCTCATCAGGATTGCTACAAACGCAGTCCTCAACACGGCGGTGAGTTCTGATCTTATGTTGTCGCCTATTTTTAGTAAATAAGTCTGTTCGCGATACACGCAGGGATTACATAAACCGATAGATGTATCACGTTAATATCTATACATTAAAATTGAATAAGATTTTTGAAGAATCTTTGATGCACACCCTTCTTTTTGATAAAAAAAGAAAAAAGAATTCAAAATTAATTAACGATACAGCGATTGTTTTTAAACTATGTAAAATAAAGGGAGAATTTTCGTCTGTTTATCGTGTGAGTGAAATTTTCTAAAAAATAATTGATATATTTTTCGCGCTCATTCGTATCGTAGCGTACTCGATTACGAAGTGCCAAGTAGAAACAACATCCACCGATCTATTTGCTTTTTTGGTTCGCGATGAGATATTCGTGATGCGGCTATCATCATCTCGTACTCTCCTCGCGCAGCATCCTCGTGGAGAACGACTCGGAACTACGCGCTAACCCCACCCAACCCTTCGTCGCGAAAGGGTGAAGAGGGAGAAATCGGGGAGAGGGGAATCCGGGGAGGGAAGGAAAGAGAGGAGAGCTCTGCCGTTTCGCGAGGTAATAGTTTCATACCTCGTTCCGGCTCTGCACCCTCTAATTCAACGTAATAACGACATTCAACCTGCCGTTTCCATCTCCCCTCTCGCCGATCCCTCTCGATGCACCGTTGCGTCGCCGTAGCACGAGGAAAAAGTGTCCTCCTCCTCGTGGAGAAACGTCATCGGTCGCGAATCAGGCTACCGCGTCATAAATTTTCCTCCGGGAAAACTTTTTTGCTTCGCGGAAAATTTCCTCTGCGATAAAAAGATGAAGAATCATCTATTTCTCTCTCTCGCTTTCGAAATATCTTCGTAGCGGCGTTAAATGATTTGACTACGGTAAAAATTCTTTCAATTGACAAAAACACGGCCGTTTCCCCCAACAATACGCGCGAGCCTTGTGCCTGTCGGATAGCTTCGATATTTCGAACTATCGAGATAATTTAGGATGCAAAAAGGCGGGGAAGGTCGAGGCGAGGCACTTTATTTCTGCGCGGCTCGTCTCGCATCAGCGGTCTCGACCTGATCAAAGTTAAGTAGACGCGCCCCCTGACTGGTGAGACCTCTTTGAAGCTACGTTGCGGTTTCTCTTTGCCCTAATCTCCTCCTCCGCAACCCTCTCCCTCTTTACTTCCTCTTGTTTCTCCTTGCCTATCGTGCGATCGGGTTCTTCGTCACCTTCCGGACCGAGACTTCTCGTCACTCGAGACACCTTCGTGGATCGACATGCATCGTAATTAGTTTGTTTATCCGCGCAAAAGCTCACCGATGCGCGCCCGTAAGAAAGCAAGTCGCCCCCCCTCCTCTTCCCTGACTCGTTAGTTGCTTTCAAAAAGGTCCAACAAAACAGAGCCCGAATATCAGATGGCCAACGATGGATTTCACTTCCATCACCTTCGCATGAATGGATGCAATCTCGGCGGATATTCCATTTACCGCTCATTCATTCGACACTTTTTTCGACTCCTTCACGTCTCTAATGAGCAGTTCCGATGGGCGTCGGACTCTCCAGCCGTAGTGCAAAATGACCGAGTGCGTTGGTGGATGCAATTTTCTTCCTCCCATCGGATTCAAAGGAGAAGAGAGAGAGAGAGAAAGAGTTCCTTCGTTTCTCCGTTCTTAGCAGCTTCTCTACCTTCGGGTAACTCTTTTCACCCAATTCAGATCTCTCTGCCGACGGTACTCTCGACATGCTCATGCACTCACGTACGACTCACGTGCACGTCTGCGTAATACCAGGGATCGATCGGTTGCTTCTCGATCGATCCGAAGCTGGATCCATGTTGTTTTTGCCCTTCGCTCGCGCGACTCTTCCTTTTATCTTCTGTTCGCTTCGCTTGCGACGTTACTGAATCGAACCTATCCACCTCCTCCTCATCTTTCTCCTTCTTCTCTTCGCCTTCTTCTCCCCGTGACTTTGTATTCCCGTGATTGCTTTCTAAATCTCGCGTACGTGCCAGAAAGTTCTATAAGAAAAAGTGAAATCGTTAAAAATCTTGTTATTTTATAAATATAAGAGTAAAAATATAGAAAAATATGCAAAACGATACAAAGTTGATTGAAATAATTTACGCTTCGATAGCTTAGTTTAGAAAAATAAAATAGAAATATGTATGTGTGTGTGTGAAACAAGATAAAGAAAGTTTTTATACAATTTTTCTTAAATATTTCAAATGAAGTCCATTATATATCGCAATCTCGTATATATAATACGTATAATACTTTGCGAGGTACGTAGTATTTTCTCGCATACGTTGTCTTTACCGAAAGGCTAAACGCTACGGCGGTCGAGAGGTCCCCAAGTGAAGAAAAAAGGGAAGCGCGAGCATTATTTCTGTCTCCTATAATATAACCGTGTCCGTTTCTCTCGTCTTCCTTGCCCCGCCGAGTCTCATTTCGAGTCGTGATCGGGGTAATGAGGCCCCGCGCGCAGTGGCAGCGGACCGAGATACCCGAAGAGGTGATGCGAAGAAAGGAAAGCGAAACAAGAGGCGAGACAAGAGAAGAGATCTCGGATGGTATCAACGTGAAAGGAACGGAAAGAAGAGTGGCCTGGGTACAGGCCAGCATCAGGAAGAGAAGGGGGTAGGTGCAGGCGGGGGCGAGGTAAAACGAACGGAGAAGCCACGATGCTGCTGACGTGGTAGGGGTAAGGACGCTGATTATGGGGTGTCAAACAATCATGCTGATTGTATATTCTGCGCTGACTCCTTCTGTCTGCCTTTACGTCTACTCGTATAGGCTGCAACCAAGTGGCGGGCTCTCGTTTCCTCATCTTTGCGTCCTTCTTCTTCGTTCTTGTCGTCGTCGTAGCTATTCTTCTGCTCTCTTCTTTTCGACGAGAGACTATCCGAAGAGAGAGAAAGAAATTATCCAATGCGCCTTCTAACAGGTTCACTGTCAGAGAAAGAGACGAAAACTGCGTTTCTAAAGGCACGTCATGGTGGTTTACGAGGAGGAAGTTATTTATCCGGCTAAGATAAACGAACGGTCGAGTTAAAAAAATCCGCCGGATGGGAAGAATGGATGAGAAACTCCCTAGTTGACCTTTTATCTTGTAGAGAATTTGAATAATTCAGAAATGTTAAAAAAAGACGCCGTGGCAGAGGGAAAATCATCGGGGAAAACGCCGATGATTCCCGATAAGAGAGACAGTTCGCTATTTGCGTCAGCCGCGTATTTTTCGGCCGCGTAAATGTCTAATGATTTTTACCGCGCGGCCAGTTACCGGGTGGTTAAGGTTAAGAAGCGTGTAATTCGCTTCGTTGCGAGCTTCGTCCACGGAGGTGCGCGCGAAGAATCCAGGAGCAGCTTGTCGCGAGTTAGCAAGAAGGGAATCATCTCTCTCTCTCTCTCTCTCTCTCTCTCTCTCTCTCTCGCTCTCTCGTATCCCCCTTGGCCGGCATATTACTCGGCCGGCGAGAAAGAGACAAAGAGGCCGCGGCTGAGACCGGCGCATCTCGACTCTTTACCTATTTACCGGGAGATGTGCTCGTACTTTAGCTAGAAGATACACCCAAAAAGACGATGAGCCGCGCGCGGGAGAGCGGAAAAGGACGAGGGGGGACCCCCGTGAACATATACCGAGAGAGGAGGGTCCGATCTCGCGATTCCCACGTGCCTCCGCAGCTACCAAGAATGCGGCTACCTTTCTGGCTGCCGCAGGGATTTTTTTTCCACCTACTGATTGTCCTACCGTGGATCTCTCTCGGTACTCACCTCCTCCACGGCCTGCATTTTACCCGTCGTACTTAGAATGCTGCCGACGCGGCTTAATGGAGGCCTAGTGCGTGCTTGTACGAGATTATTACGCCTCCTTGCCGCTACTCGCTGGCAGCTGGCACTCTTACTTAAACGTTATTTCGATGTTCTTGAGAACAGCACGATCATATCCATGTACACTTATGTAGCGAGTCTAATTCCAATATATCTCATTTTAACCGACATTCGACTGCCATAAATTTAGAGGACACAATCGTAATTTTTATCTCACCATCAAAGCTGTTAGAAATTGAAGAATACAGAAAAATAACTCTGCTCGTTTTTATCATAATTCTATATATAAAAAAAATTACGCGTGTGCTTCATTTATAAATTTATTTGTTTTTTTATAACGCAAAAAATTTATTTTACGAAGATATTGCCTAATCGTAACACAACAGAAAGCAGAAGTTTACGTTCAGTTGTTCAAAAGTTTCCCCGATCCAAAGTCTACCAGCCCCGCGAGAAACAGGCGGATAAGGGTTGCTTTTCTTAAACGGGGGAAAGGGTAGGAAGTTGCGAGGCAATTAGGAAAGTGTCACACACACTCCTATCGCGACTCACCCTCGCAACATGGCGACCCCTATCATGCTCTATCACGAGGTTATTAACGTACGCGTTAAATCGTCTATAGGAGATGTGAAAGGATCTATGACACATTAAGAAGCAGCGCGCTTAACACACATTTGTATTGTTACTTTTCTTTCAAGATGTATTTTCGATACAATTTATGCATATTACGTCGCATTAAACGAACACGCGTCATCAAACGTTTGCGTGAAAATAATTCGTGTCGAGAAAAAGTAGATCGTCGCTGCGGCACAGCTGAGAAACGGCGACGTAAACTTTTCTTCTTTGCAATTCGTACTTCCCGCAGGAAGGCGAAGTTCGAAGCGTGGCCAACGAGTCTTCGATGCCTGCTAAAATGACAAACGCGACCGCAGAACTTAATTAAACTCGTAAATCCGTCGGCACCATCGTCGACTTCCACGACCGTTGTTGCGTCTCCTAGTACTTATTTACCTCGGAATACACGCTATAAACGACGTCTCGGCCAATCAGAAACGTCGAATGCATCATGCATACCATGCACGAGGCACGTCCATGACGGATACCTGCACTTCCACTTTGCATTTAAAAAATTTAATGCTAATAGGGCTGCATAATGATCTGATAATGACATGGTTAAAAACGAACTGCGCAGTTGTACAGAGTATCCTAGGATTTTATAGTTTTTTTTTTCTTATATATATATATATATATATATATATATATATATATATATATAAAAGGACTCTTGCATGAGGTCAAATATTGCAATCGATTTTTCTTTAACAAAATTTTCGACATCGAGCGTCTGTATAATTTGAAAAAAAAATCTCACCTTAGAATTCTATTAAAGCGAAATTGACTTGAAATTAAATAAACAAAAAAATCTTGTTTGCCTTTTTGAAATAAATATATATATATATATATATATATATATATATATATATATATATAAATAAGGAATTTAAGAGATATTTCTCTTCTCTCTCGAATTCTAAGATGTTCGCGCTGATCGTCGAAGATGCCGGACGTTCTCGCATCTACGGAGAAATCCTATCTGAGACGCCTTCCGCAAAGTGGAATTTCAGAAATCCCTCTCCCCCTACCCTTGTGCGGCAGTGACCGATGCGGAACTTTATCGCCTGCCCGGTTTATCGCGTATCCTGGTGGTACAACATCCTTCGTGTCCGTCCAATCAGGCGCACGCTTGGCGGACGGCTTAAGGAAACCCGTGGCGACCGCTTAGCCCAGACCGCGATAATAAACAGGGCAGTCGTGCCGTTCCGTTTCCACGTATTCTTCATATTGCACGACAGGGAACTAGAAGCGCGCGAAAGACTAAGCCGCAGATAAGCGGAAACAGATTCCTTTCCTCGCTTCCTTTAAGTCGGATCGTCGTACGTCCCCGACGGGAGATAAGCCATAACGAGCGTATTCGACTAGAGGAGCCCCCTAATTAGTTCTAGCAGTTTGCTACATTCATTTTTGATCCCACGCGACGGTCGCGCGACGTAACACATTTTCGCCCACCTGCGGTGAAAGGTCGAACGCTTTTGGTGCGAGGAGGTGGTCCTCTCTTCCTCATTAATTCTAAAATATTCATTCTTCACATTTTTATGTTTCTATTTTTTTTGGTCACAATTTGTCACTTCAAAATTTTCGAAACCTGCGTCGATTTTAGGCTCCCGTTGCGATCGTAATCATGATTTTTCAATCAACGTGGATATACGCAAATTAATGCTATTTATTTTTAAAAACTAAAATATGCCATCGACGCGCAAAAATTTGCATCAGAGATTTCTATAAAACGTCGTCCTGTAGAAAGGACAAACTCGAGATCGAATCAAACCCTTTGCTTCGATGCATTCAGCCTTTTCCCACGCGACGATCGAATGCGAGTTCCAGACCACTGGAGATGGATTGTTTCTTCTACGCTTCTCGTCGCTTCTACTGCCAATTTAACTTTCGATACTTGGATTCAAAAATTTAGCATGAACTTTTAAACAATATCTTTCAATTTTTTTTATCATTGGCATCAATAGCTTTTATTAATTTCTACTTCCTCAAAAATTTTCAAAGTTTCTAGAAAAAAGTGGCAATTATATTGGAATTTAATAATTGTATGTATATTATCGGAATCATCTCTTAGTGAATGTTATTGAAATTTCTATAGATAAAATAGAAAAATGCACATCAAATTATAGCAAGTTGTGAATTACGCAAGGATGAGCGTTTGATGCCGAAAATCGAAACGTCCCTCAATCAAGGATACTGGTTCGAATCGATTTGAGCTGATCGAGAAACGATCTCGGGCAAATCGATCCAAAGTTGATTCGCCGACTGAAATCGTAGAAAGAATCATGTTGGACGAGCGAAGCGAGAAAGCGGTTCACGAACTGGAAATAGGGATCGTTTTACCGAAACATTCGCATACGCGTACGATCAAAAAACTCTGAAAATACTACGATAAATATTTTAAATTTCTTTTATAATAATAAGAAATTTCTTTTTTTTTACATGAGCTATTTAAGAGAATGCCATTTTTTCGTTTTCTCCTTATTTATGATAATAAAAGTACTTTCTAACATCATTCGCGATTCACGCCGCGTTTCGTCCCCGCACCGTTTATGTCTCTAGGTCGTAAATAATCCCGACCTTTGCCGGCGGATTTGAAGTTTCCACCACGTTCCTCGTAATCGCTGCCATTCGCAGAAAATATTCGCTACGAATTAGCATACTTTTACTCAGACGCCGCTACTAGGAAACTTATCTTTTTACCAATTCAGCGAGTCTGATTTGGTGAATCACATTGAAAATGTTAAATCGTACGAAATGAATAGTTGACCATTGAGTCATCCTCGAATGTGTGTTACCCTCTCCTTTAACTCACACTTTACTTCGTCACGAATACCGCACACGGCGTATAAATTTGGCGTTCAATCTCGATGATCAGTACGCAGATTCCACGCATGCCAGAACGGTGTCGATCCGTTCTTCCATTATTTCGCGTTGACGCCGGAAATTCCACAAATCCCAATGTCGTCATTCGATCCCATCGATTTACCTCGACTCCGATATGTATAGAGCTCGGCAATTTCGATAAAAGATCTTGTAACTGCGAGATTGACAAATAATTGGATGACTTCATTGATTACGAAATTGAAAAATTTCCGAAAAATATACATCTCTCTGCGTCATGTAGCCCCCGGTTGTCGTGTATCGTCGGTAAATTTCATGCATCTAGAGACGAGGTATCTTACCTATAATTGAAAAAAACACGCTCTCTTTTATTTTTGCGGGAACAAGGAGCACGCTAAAACGCGAGTGAACGGAAGTATCGAGGTGAGGTAGACGAATTAGGATCGGGAGGAAGCCCATGCTCTCGATTTTTTTTTTTCCCCCCATACGAAATTCTTGTACTCGTAACATCGCCGGTACACTGACTCGATCGTGTCGACGTAAGAAAGGAGAGGAAAGCAAGAGAGCAGGAGAAAGATAAAGAGAGATAAAGAGAGAGAATGAAGAATAGAAAGGATGCGCGACGAAGAAGAAGACGGTATCTCGCGGAGAAGCGAGAGAAGGTAAGGAATGAAAGACAAGACAAGAGAAGGTGGAGGAGGAGGTAGTTACGTGATCCACGCTCGAGAAGGCACGGATGCTTCCTTTCGATCGTTCCATTTTGCCTCACAATATTGCCGGTCTCACCTGTCGCTGTTTATTTTTTAATATCCGCGAAACATGCCAGTGAAAAATCCTCCGGATATGCGTCGACGCTTCCTGCAGTTTTAATCATTATTAATATCGTTAAATAATGTAGTAAACTCGAGAAAAAATGTAGGAGAGAAGATGCGCAATTTTTATTATTTATTTTGTAAAAGTAGAGAATGTGCACCTAGATTCGGTCGGGCTGCTTAATAGATTCCGGTGTCGAGGGCTGCCGAGATGACTCGAAAACGGATTCGTACGTGCGTGATGGTTCGCGAAAAAAGCGATTACGGTACGTCAGGAAAAAGTAAGCGAGCACTGCCAGCCGATAAACAATAACGGCACCAACGATCACACAATCGCCAACGGTCTATCCGAAAGGCCGATCTGGCGCACTCGAGTGGCAAGAATTGCTCCAGACCCTCTTCCGTCGCGTCGTCGTGCTTCTTTTCCACCTTGGATTAATTGATAGCCAATCAACGGCGCGACTTGAGCGTAGTCAATTGATTAACAAACTGCTACCGTTCCTTTGCCGCTATTCCGCTGGATATACATTGCAATAATCCGCCGTAAAAACATACGAGTTATCATCAGAAAGCGAGCAATATTTTTCAAAAGACTGCATCGACATGTAATAAATTTCTAGATATCAATCGCAATTATTTATTTATCGATATTATTATTGTTTGTATAAATATTAAATTTTGCACAGATATAAAAGTAATGTTATGTTGAAAGAGAGTACAATGAATATTAGAAAATCTGAAAAGAAAATTTGTAATTACTGTATCTAGAAGGAAGGTAGGGCCACCTACGCAAGTTCCGTCGGTCTAGATCCTAATGAAAGGCCTTTCGTGACCCTACCGTGCTTCGCTACAAGGAATTTGAGTATACTGGTTTAAACGAAGTCGAGCTCGAGCTGCAAGATTGTAGTCCCCAGCAGCCGAGAGGAATCCTATTCCTGGAAGTAGCAATGTCATTTAATGAAAGGCTCTCCGATTTATATCCGGTTCTCCTGTTTTCTCCGCATTATTTTCTCGCGCGCTTTAGCCGCATTTAACAATCGAGTTATTTATTTTTAAATTCGATCATGTAATAATTTAAAGTACTTATGAGATACTTCTCCTCTCGCGCTTTATTTAGAAAGCAACATATTGTTCGAGTTGAAAAATACGAATATGACAAATCGATCGCCGTCGCAACGTTTCAAAGGAACAACGATCTCAAAATTACGTGAAGAAAGGGGCAATGGATACACATATACATAGGTGTATACTCGCGAAACATACTGTTACCTCAATTATCCTTTCCGTCGCTTTTCAAAGACACAATAAGTGATATCGTCTTTTCAAAACCTCAAAAAGACGTAAGTCTGAAAGTCACTTCCTTTCAGCGCCCACTTTTGAGGCGGTCCTGTGAAAACGTTTAACACGCAAAATTACAAGTAAACTCCGGAAACTCGTTCATGAAATCTCACAGCGGTGCTTAACATGGAGCGACAAGTTTGTACGAATAAGAGGGAATCATTTATTTATCTAAATCTAAGAATTAACAAACTTACATTTAGACTAACAATAGAAATGATTGATAAATATTAGCGATATAAAATTCACGAAATGCAAATTTTACGATTTAATCAAATGCGTGTACAAACATACGATCTGTCGCGGTCGTAGTTTTTCTTATTGACTGATTTAATGATCCTTTTTATTCATACATCTTTCGTTAACCGCGATCAGGCCTTTGTATCGTCTTGACGAGAGCAATTATTACGATACTCCGGTCGGAGGTAAGACCTCAGCATTTCCGGGCGCATCATCGGGGCTCGCCATTCATGCTTCGTTCTTCATTCACCCTGAAAATTGCGCGCGAACGTGATGCAAGGAGAGAAAGAGGAAGACGCACGAGAGAGCGGTAATCCTGGCGGCCTGAGAGATCATATCGAGAGAAAGCACAAACACCAAAGACTATCGGGCGCGTCGAAAGAAGATGGTAGTGAAACACGTG
Source organism: Prenolepis imparis (assembly GCF_030444845.1). Classification (NCBI taxonomy): domain Eukaryota; kingdom Metazoa; phylum Arthropoda; class Insecta; order Hymenoptera; family Formicidae; genus Prenolepis; species Prenolepis imparis. The sequence goes on from NW_028141162.1 coordinate 3,346,299, forward strand.
GAGGGGAAAAGGGGCAAATTCTCGTCGATCGGCTCTTTTTTTCTTTCGGCACCTAAATCCGGGGCCCTATTGTAAATCCCGGCCCGAGGCAAATTACTGCACGATGCGTGCGTGCGTGCGTGCGTGCGAAACACAGAGAGACTCCCGAGCTCTGCGGCTGGCGACGTTACGCTAAACAGATTTCCTCCTCTTGCAAATTCGCAGCGCCCGAGGATTGAATGGAGCACCCGAGATAAAGGAACAGCGCGGGGAATGAATGGCAACGTGAATGAGAGCGGGTTGTGACGGGAGAAGACGAGGGGAGAGACGGAAAGGAGAGAGAGAAGAGGCGCGAGAATGCAAATCGAGCGAACGAAATTACCGGTGATGGTCATTGAAGTCGAGCAGCGGGCATTGTCGATCTCGGTTTCGCAGATTGAACTCCTCCGAGTTTACTGACTCCCGGTAGGAGGAGAATATCGATGTAAGGGAACAACGCGCGTAGTCGAGTTACCGCGAGATGGGAAAGAATCTCTCTCCAATCGCCCTTCACACTTCCTTTTTCGCACGAGCAGTCCGGTTTAATTAAGCCATTTAGGCGCATTGTAGATACATTGCTGCGTTATAATTATATAGTTGTGAAATTTTAGATATTTTTTTATATTAGGAAAATATAGAAGATATATCGCAATAAAATTATATTTTACATATCGCCACGTTATAAAATATTTGAAAATTTATTTAATAAATTTTTCGTACACAAGTTATTGGAACTCCACCCTTTAAATATTTTCTTTCGACGAGATTGAGAGAATCGAAGCGGCGGCGAACGGACAGGATCTCTGCCGAGAGATTGTTGACGTCCCCGAGAAGAAACACTATCCTCGAGACAGGATACTCGGTATAAGAAGAAATCGTATGGATGGTAAGCGATACGCGCGAGTTTCCTGCGTAAGACTTCTCTCGCGTTCGGTACGTTACGAGGCCGGTTTATATGTGCATTGCCCGATATATCGAGAGATCACGTATATAGATCGGGGGGGCCCCGCAATATATATCGAGACGACGCGGCAATATCGACTTACATTACACGACCGAACGACTATCTATCTCGGTGGGAACCGAAGCCCCACTTCGGAACTTCTTGAGTTCTTCTTCTTAACGGCCGTGATCTCTCGGCTCGCTCGGGATTCTAAAATCTCGCGTACGCCACGTCGATCGCTACGGCGGCGAAGGACGAGGTCGACGAGGTGGAACCAATGCTCGCTGAGAGCTCGTCGAACTCTCTCGCTCTCTTTCTCATCTCGAGTGGCTTTGAGGAAAAATTCCGCCTGGTTACAGGAAAATTTGTATCCAAAAAATAAAGAAAAAGTAACTAATAATTCCAATTAAAATTCAATAGCTCGAGGATGAGAGAGAGAGAGAGAGAGAGAATTTTCATATTGTTTCATGTCACGCTGACGGCAAAATGTACAACTTGCACGTAACTCACGAGTATCAGGGTCGACGTCAGTCACGATCGCCCGAGTGGGCTCTCTTCTCATCGCAGAGAAAAGATCTCTGAACGATTTTAAGCGATTTGGTCGGTAGCGAGAAGATGAGGTCGATCGAACCGTCGAATAGCGGTAGCACCTTGGAGAGAAGAGACTCTTTCGTCTCTTCTCCCCGCAAAAGGGAATGGGGAGGAAGAGCGGGGGTGGCGGCTAGATGGGAGGGAAACCGAGAAACGACGAAATGACGGCGGTCGATGGACGGTTCGTTAAGTAGATGGCTGGTCGGAGGACTAAGCACCAAAACCACCTCACTGTGGTTTCACACCCGCGGAGTGTGTATGCGAGAGAGAGAGAAAGAGATGAGGCTGCAATAAACAGCTCGGAGTTTCTTTGGTCAGGACTCGTGCGTTCTTTCGGTCAGGATCGACGACTATGGATCGAGACTACGACTCTGCGATCCTTGAAGAGCAAGAAGAAGTCGTCTCCTGAAAATCGGTCAACGGCGACGACGCGAGCATTGGCGTGACGATCAGCTGTGCGACTCGGAATGTCAAACCGACGACGAAGACCAACATAATAGAGAAACGTGATGTCGGTCATTGTACATAATAATGATTAATGAAATAATGATCAAGAGATCATTGTCGGCTTATTTGTCCACAAAAGAAGACTCTCAAATTTATGTACCTCGAGTTTAAATTCTGCACTCGTTATTCATTATATTGTTGTAACATGAATATATGATTAATTATAATATTGCATCCAGAATAACGTTAATTAGCATGTATACAAGTTTAAAATTGTTTTAAAAAAAATTAGAACGTATGGTCACCGTGCTAATAAAGCATCGCTAAGCGCAAAGGAAGGAAAAAAAGAAGAAGATAATAGAGAGAAAAAGCCATCTTTCGTCTTGAATGGAATCGAACGTCCCTCTCTCTCCTTTTCTCGCTCGTTCGCTCCTAGAGCGAGAACCCCGTTCGGGGGGAAACGGACTATTATCCAACAGATGGTCTTGTGCCGACACCGATCCGAATAGAGTGGTGTGTTTGTGCCTTTGTTTTGTTACCGTTGTTCCGGTAATTGCGGCAAATACGCTGCCATTTTCGGTAATCAGCCCCTCGAGCGCCTCCTGCGCCTTGCCAAGGCGGTCCCCTTTGAGAATTCCGAAACGACCTCGACCTTCCGCTCGGTAGGCGTAACGACAGTTTTACCCGTGGACCGATCGGTCCCGACCTCGACCTAGCCTCGTGGTAGATACTCAGCCGATTTGAACGATATCTGAAATTATAATAGTACTCGTCGTGTATCAATGGCTTGTACTCACGTTTTTTTTTTTTTTTTTTTTTTTTTACTTGAAAAGCTAGAATAGTGGTTTAAAAAATACGGTGGTTGAAAATGTCAATTTACAAATTGACAGTATCAACGCAACAGCTGATATATTCTGGATAATTGTTAAATAAAAGAGATTTATTTGTAATTATAATGAATACACGAGAGGAAGATATTTTACATATAAATAGTTTTCATATATAATGATAGAGGTATTTCCCCACTGTTTGCACGCAAAAGAGGTAATTCCGATGAGTTTCGTGTTAATTTTCTCCGAAGTTATGTGCGAACGAAATATTTAGCATAACTGCGAACTATAATTATCATCAAGCACGTGTTGTGTTAACAGAAGTTCTATCAACAGTCACGCAGAGCAATTGATTTCGAAATCTTTTTTTCTGATATATCTCTGCAAAAGACAGCTAAAATGAGTTGGTAATTTTTCATCGCATAAATCTGAATTCTAAAGTTTCTCTTCTAGTTGTAAGAATTAATTTTTTTTCAAAATCTTTTTTTCTTTCTTCCTTTCTGAAAACTTGAAAATTTTCAGATTTTATATAAATAAGCTCGGCGAATTTTAAAACAAGTAATTATCAGTCGGTGAAAGAATTTCTGAAATAGATTAACGCACTTTCGGGATTCGAGTTTTGTCATCAGCTGATTTCGCCCGCGTTGATGAGATTCATCCATCAATTTCTTTCGCTTAAGAAACATTTATATCGTTTTAAAAATCCCGCTACTTATGATGCAGATTCTAGTAATAGAGACACGCAGAATGAAATAATATTACTAATACTTCCTACAAATATAGAGTCGACCGATGCAAGGAATCGTGATTTGAGTTTCTTTCCTAGAAGCGAGGTCTCTTCGAGAAAAGAGAAGGTACGGTGTGAGATTATAATTATAAAACTTGTGATACGGTAAATAATGTCTGTCGCGACTGAAATACACAAGAATATTGTCACACTTATTGTTAGTGTATGCAACAAAGAGATGGCTTATACAAAGAAAGCCAGAAAGAAGGTACGCAAAAATCATGTTGTTTTTTGTTCGATCGCGAACGATTGAGATTTTATTTTTATTATCGATATTTTTTTACGGAATCGTTTTATTTATTAACGATCTTAATCTCATCGCGACGCGTGCATCTCACGAGATCACACTCGTACAAAGCACATACACACGTTCACTACCAGCCGAGCGCTATTAACTTCCGTCGCGACTTCTTCGATTCGTGACTCATGTCAATTAATCTACCGGTTGTTACTCACTCGAAACTCTCCGTTACCAGCTCATACGATTTGCTGCGCATTTTAAAAGGCACGTTTCACGACATATGTCCCAATAATTCAGTTTCGTATAGATTAATTTTTAAATATTGAATTTATTGAAAAATTTTAATCAAGAAAGGATATATATAAATATATATATATATATTTTTTTATATATGTATATGTATACATCTTTTCTTAATTATATATAACTATATATATAATATATATATTAGAAATGCAAAAATATTACTTTTCTTGTAGTATTGTATATAAACTCGTATTCTGATGTGACGTGTGATGTTAAATTACGATTTGATTGAACTAAAAGATAAAGATGTTATCTCGTAAAATATTTATATTATGCATTTGATCTGCGCAATTAATGGAATCGACTCTAAGGAAAAATAATTTCTTCTGTTATAGATACGGGCGTAGGTACCACGGAATGGACTTATCCATCCACAGCGCCGTCTTATCCGGCTCCCCCCGTCAGCAGCAGCGGATCCTATTCTCCTTTACCAGGCGGTGCATTTTCGTATCCAGGAGAATCATTGTCGCATCATCCAACGACGGAGCCGGTACCGCTACCAACCGGTATGATCAATTAATATTCAATACAATATGAAAAATTGAACTAATTTACACCGCTTACCCGATAATGCAATTCGCCGACGCTATTAATTAAGAAACACCTACGACGATTTAATTATATTCCGACGCACGACTCGTTCCAGGAAAATTTACGACCATAACATGCAATCTCCGCTTGTAACATGCAATCTCAAAGGTGTTTCATTTGTATCTATTTTAGAAACTATATTACAGTCAATTATCAAAATACGGAAACTCGTAAAGTCATTTTGCTGATAATTTACGAAGGTAAAAATCACAATAAAACTCGAAATTGACAAAACATATTTTACAGATCGCAAGTTACAGCAACTAAAATCTTAGCAAAGAGTTCTCACATAAATGCAAAGTTATTAATAGATAACAATCGTTACATTCACGCAATTTGTCTGACTGTATAAATTTCCTTTACGGGCCTTGCAATAAATTATCTTCTCGAATAAAGAATTAGGAAATCGAAGCGCGATATTGGCGTTTTTCGCTTGCAGTGCTCTCCTCGGAGAATCAGCAAGACACCTACACGCCGAACTGCGTGTCCATGTACTCGGGACATGGCACTTCGCCGACCACCTCTTTGCCGTTGGTACCCACCAGGCCCAGCGACCCTGACATCTTCGCCGGCGGTGGTACGGGCAATGCGGGCAGTCCGGGTTACCATTACAGTTCTTGGACACCTGGCCCGGCGACTCCGGTCCCGGCCTCCCACAACTACAATCCCAATTATCAAGGCTATTACAACAATCCGAGTCAGAATTACATCACAGGTCCGACACCTATGGTCCTCTATCCTCAGCTCTACAGCACCGTCAATCAGAATCAGATTCATTTGCATTTGCATGGCGATCTGAGCGACGAACAAGTCACCATAGCGGGCGGCAATCTCACCATCAGCAGCATCCGAGAGATCGGCGTGCTCGGGGAGGAGAGCGAACAGAGAAACGACGTATGGAGACCGTACTAAGGGAGGAAGAGGTATCTATCGATATATGATTTTATAAAATCGCGTCAGCGATCTCTTATCGTGCGTGAATTTTAATAGCGCGAGTTTCTGATTGTGGCAATGTAATCTCTGATTAGTGCAGTGACGACATACAAATATCGACGAACAAAGATAGCAGAATGTATGTCAAATACTTTTTGGAAGAAAACGGTGCGTGAGACATTCCGTTATTTGCTGTATGATGCAGCATTCGAACTCTTTCGAACATTCGCGTAACCATCCGCGTGAATTAACGTAACTGTGAGAACTCAGTTGGAATAAGCGATATCCGGTGTTTCGTAATAGTGATCGCGTATGAAAGTGAAAATATTGACTCATTCACGTCGAATGTGTGAGATAAAGTAGAGAAACTTCGGTAAAAAAAAATAAATAATGTACAATCTATGAAAAATCAACGAGCAGATCGGGGGAGATCTCATTAATCGAAATGTGAGACTAATCAGTGACTGAAAGAATCATCACTTTATTCGCTCAATTTCTCGATATAAAAGATCGAGTCGTGAGAATACCGTTTGATTCTTGAAATTAGTCAAACGCTGTAACGTTGTAAATACACAAATATTTTCAGAAATGAAATAAAGTCTTGCCCGACAGGTTCCTAAAATCCTTTTTCACGTTTTATGAAAAAGTTTCACGTCGATATCAAAGCCACAGATATATTTCAAAATTATTCCTTCCATTTAGAATGTATTTAGAATACACATATAAATAATATTTTTCAAACCTTTTCACACGAATTAAATTTAAAAAGGTATGATGAACGGAATAATATATTCCGATTGTCTTTTCGAGTAGAAAAAGTTTCGTTCGGCGAATGGGAAGGGAGAACAACGTCGTCGTCTCTCCCATCGCGGGGGAACGGATAACCCTTTTTACGAGCGCAGCGAGCTCTATTTAATATTTAAAGCACGCTGGAAATGACGAACGGATGGATAGTTGCGGTCTGTCTGGTCGCGACATCGCCGGTTCGCGTCGTTCCTGCGTCCCTTTATTAGCGACTCACCCTGTGCTGCTTCGTGCCAGCAAAATCTTTAAACCTGTTTCGCCTAAATTAACCCACTGCTTTGTACTATAATTAATTTATTATTTTTACGGAAAAACTTAAAATAGCTAAATCAATTCATTTAAATCATAATTTAATCGCTTCTAAAATTATTTACATATCAATTAAAAGTGAAAGGATTGGATAAATTATTTTTACATGATTTTCCGATTTCTATTTCTCAATTTTCAATTTATCTTTTAATGAATCAATCTTTTAGTTTATTAGACTTGAATGCAGGAATTTTAAATTAGAAATCCAGAGACATAACACGCCATGAAGACGTACTATCCATCATATTCGACACAGGAAATAATAGAAAATAATAGAAGATTGTCTCTCCTAAACGTACGTTAAAGTGAAATTACTACGTGGCTAAGAACTTAATAAGCGTCTTCTCAGCGATTTTGCCGTTTGACAATGTGTATACGACGACGAAGTAATCTTCGTAACTGGAATCAAAGGTATAATAAGAAGCTGAACGTCTATTTCTCGGTAAGTAACTCTTCCTCTCTCTCTTCCTCTCTTTTTCTCTAGTAATCGCATTGTTTGTTTCTGTAAATTATTACGAAGAGGTACTCGAAGAACGGAGTAGCGACTTAAGACAAGAAGAAATATTTTACCGTATTCTAATTAGAAATAATCATATAGTCAGTGACTTATTGCATTTCATATAAACATCCTCTGTTCACTGAAAAATCAAAATACCGTTTGAAGAGTGTGCATAAATTAATTCTTAATATTTTGTGTATTTTCTTCTTTTCTTCGGAGAGTAGATTGAACGGGATAGAATATACATTGATGATTACGATCAGAATTACCGTGAAAAAAGCCGGATGAAAAATTTCTCCTACTTCGACGATTTCGCACTTGGAAGAGATCTCTCTTCCAAGTGCTCTTTTCCCACTTCTCTCTCTTTTTCGTCCTCTCTCTCTTTCGCTGCGATGTTTACAGCCTCGACGCGTCCTGCGAATGGGACGCAACGAATAAAACCACGGAATAAGCCGAGGCGGCCGTCGCTCGTAAGCTTCTCTCTTTACGAGGATGACTCGACTCGCAGTCGACCGCAGACGCGAGTGTCTCCCGCCCTTTTCTGCGCCCGTTAAGACGAACTGAAATACGTTTCGTCTCGCAGGAAATGGTCGACATCTTTGGTACCAGCCGAGCATGGCCGATGGAAATAAATCGCGCGATACCCGCGACCCAGATCGGAAAAAAACCTTTTTAAACATTACACTAAATTTTAAACAAAATATTACTTTTGTAAGAGAAAAAAAATCATACACACATTCAGTCATAATTACATATTTAACGATAAAGAAAAATTCACGAGATATTATTAATATTAAAAATCAAATGGACCGTATCTTTAAAAATATCAATCTTTAAAGACACAATGATAATTTAAAATAATGTATATCTCAGATATTAGAATTTATTTATTCAACATTCGTACACATCTCTTCGTCAGATACATTTCATTTGCAAACTGTCATATATATATATACCTCGTGGACGCGCTTTAATTGCATGTCCATAACGATTTCTCTCAGTCAGTCATTTCTACTTTCCATACGTCTAGATGCATTGTTGGGGAAAAAACAGGGGATACATATAGGCACGTTTTATTATCAATTATTAATCCCTCCATTTTTTTAAAACCATCTGATGCTCAACAACATTTACAACGTTTATGGAATATACCGTACATAGAGAAACATCGGGGATAATATTTGATATAATATATATACATCACACAACGTTTAATTATATTATCTCTACGTGTCAATTGCACAAAATGAGAAATTAAATCAAGAAATAATATCCCAATTTTACGAAACGTAATGTTAAAATTATTATACATCATACTATTATCTTAATTAGATTTATGCCAGCACAATGTGTCTCAATTACGTTGTATACATAAAATATAGTCGCGCTGACATCTCGCGCGAGAGGAATATATAATCCGCTGCTGACGCCTCGTCAAGAGATCTTTTATTCTATTCTTTTATAAAAAAAAAAAAAATGAAATATACGATAAATAATCGCGAGTATCGATACTGGCAAGGAGGAGCTACGTAAAAAATGACGATACGTTTCACTCCTCGTGAGATTATTTTGGCAAGTGAACAGAGGAGTGTGCCAATATCATCCGCGAGACGAGTCGCCCGCGTTCTCAAGCTCTACGTGTTGGAAGCAAAAATCCGGGCGCTACACCCGGCACTACGACCGAACCGCAAACTACAGTTAAGCGCAAAGAGCATAAAATGAGAATCGAGGGATGTGCGTGCGGAATGGATCGTAAATAAAATCCTTGTCTCGACGTGTCGACGCGGGGACATGGGGAAATGGACATCCGCGTGCGGAAACGGGAACACGTCGCACACACATTTTTTTTTCTTTTCTAATTCAATACAATTTTGTATCGATCCTATCATCTCTTCTCTCAATTTGATCGATAATTTGATCACGAATAAGATACATCTATAGATTCTGCTTTCTTCTTTCAATTCATCTCTTCCTTTGCAAGCAATAGCTCAATCACAGTAATAAAGAATATGAAAAGAATAAATTATACGAGCATATCAAATCGTTCCTTTTTCAGCTTTTTGAAGAGTCTTACAACTAAGGCTGCGATCGCGGAATAAAACACGATCGTTATTATTTATTTGTCAATCCGTAAAGCACGGCGATGCGATGAAAGAGAGCCGAGAGACGCTGCTTCAGACTTTGATCTACGGCATGCCTGGTCAGTATTCGCACGCCGCCTACGAAAACCGGAAGTAACGGTGCCAATCGTTCATCCTGTAAAACAAGTATCCAAAACGCATAAAAGAACGCATAAAATGGAATGTGAAAATAATAATATAAATGATTTACAGACTTGTACAATTACTTATAAATATTCTTAAAGTGATTAAATTATTCATTCGGAGAAGAGTGCTTAGCTACAATTTTGACATTGATATTAGAAGCTCTTTTATGATATACTGTAATAAAGTTATATAATATACATATATAAAGTGAAGAAACTCACTGGCAAAGCTAAGGCCCATTCCAACGCAGTGCCCAAAGTATCCGCCCATGCTTTCCTGTGGGCTTCGCTGTCTTTATTAATAACGTTTCTTCGCTGGAATTCCACTTCCTGATTAGCGATCGGCTGGCTCTCGGTTACAGTTATCTCCTTATCTCCTTCGTCCCGTAAAAAGGGATTTGTCCTGAAGCCACGCTTACTACGTTCGTAATCGCGCAGCAGTTCGTCTATATTGTCAAGGATCTGCGAAGATTTGCTATTATTTTTGTCCTCCTCTTTGATATTCGTTTCCGGTTCGCGAGGTTCGCTGGATGTCGTCCAGACGGGACGTGTCGTTTCGCGCAGCTCCATCACCGATCTCGCCCGGAGTTTCGCGGATTCTGCGACCATCGACGACTTATCCGCGTCCTCGAGATCCGCCGTAGTGATGAATGTTAAGGATTTTCGCCTAGATAACGGACACGCATCTCTACCGCGTTTTTCCGGATATGATTTCTGATATAAAAAGCTTTCGTCGGAGAAGGCATTCCGATCGAGCATCTTCACGTTTGCCATGGTTCTCACGGAAGAAGCGTCGGTCGACTCTGTTCTCCAGAATGTCTCTAAATCACATCGGATATTGTCGCTATCGTACATCATATTGGGAGGCGCTGGTGTCACGGCATCGTATTTGGCATCGATATAACCCTCGCTGGAAGTACCACCAGAACGATCGAGATAAACGATCTTCTCCGTGACCGAGCCGAGCCTGGACATCGGTCTCGAGTTGTCGGTTTCCGGCTCAGACTGCGGACCAGAATCAGTCGAGTACTCCGCGGCCAAGTCCGACAGTCGGAATGGTCTCGGATCATTCTCGCATTCAGCTCCGAGCTCTTCTAAGCCGCTCTCGTCATCCAAATTCGGATTATACACGTCGACATCGTCCGGATCGTCCTGGTCGTCCTGGTCTTCTTGGTCTTCGTTCGGTTGGACGTCAAACTCCTCTTCTTCCAACGAGCCGACGGGTACCGGAGTACTAGCGAGTCGATCGTTGATAGCCTCCTTTCTGGTGATCTCGGGATAATTGTCGGGTTGCGCCACCAACAAGAATATTTTTCTCTCCGCGAAACTATCGACTTTGGTGTACTTGCCGTCCTTGTCGAGAACCACTTCAATGTAGGTCTCGCAAAGCTCGTCGAAGATCATACGAAGTTGTCGAAGATATTTGGTGAGCTTCCGATGCTTTATATCGTAGACACACTCTCGATCGTTTAGCCCCGTGCCTAAAATGGTCTTGACCAGTTCCAAGGTCGCGTTTAGTTCTTCTATCTCGCGCGAGCACAGCTCAAAAAGAGTGATGATCTTGATGGTCCACGCAGCAGCCGCCTGACGATATAGATTCGCCGGCTGCTCGAGATTCGCTACCTTCTGCACCAGAAACTTCAGGCCGGGTCGACAATCGAATTTCAATGCAGCGACGTAAGAGAGATCCAAAATGGAAAGAAAAATCTCCACGTGATACGGATTCAGGTGAGACAGGTAACCGCGTTTGACGTTTGGATTAGGCGAGCTGCACGGCGTCGAATGCGGGATCACGTGAGACAAGCTACGGAAATTTATCCTTGCGATTATTACGCAATCATATTATTCTACATATTTTTTACATAAATTTTAAAGTTACTTAAATTAATTAAATTGTCGATAATTTTAATATAAAAATTTTACACGATAAGTACGTAATATTATATATTGTATATAATTTGTACTATTAAATACTTCGATGTATGCGAGAAATAATGATGCTATGATTATGATACGAACCTTGAAATTGAGGTGCCGGCACCCTGTAGGAGGACACTCGCGATGCAATGAAGTAGCATCTGATGTACCAAAAGTCCGACCACTAAAGCGCGCAATTGAACTCTAACGATGTAGAGATCGGGATTGAGAGTGGTGCCTACGGCAGGAGGATACAAAAGGAACACGTACGATCTTTCGTCAGGCGATCGCGAAGCATCCTCGACGCGTGTCTGTTCCTCCAGAAGGAACACCTGGAGACACAATCGTGAATTATGAAATTCAAACCTGTTTCAAGTAGCATTTTGAATGTATGATATGATGTAGTTTCTCTCAAAACTCGCGTCAACTCGATGAAAATTTTCTATATTTTGCAGCTCTATTTTTGTAGAAGCAATTGTTGAATCTTGATAATATTCTGATTGCAAATAAGATTATATCTATCATTATCAGTTCTTCTAATAATACACTGGAAGCTTGTACGCACAAATATATCTCGAGTAATTAATTGTAAAAATGCATCGTGTTATATATGACTTGGATTTATATTGCTCGCGACGATCGTTGTATAACTGATGGTGAAGATAATCTTAATTACAATAGTAACAACAGTATGCACTTAGTCTAACGCGACTCCGTAAACTTTTTCAAGTCGCGAGATAATGTGTGCACACTACGAAAGCTGCAGCTTCTATATAATACGGTGTCATATATCGTTATGTACACGTTATCGTGACAGTGAAATTCTAGCCATGGACCCAAGCCATGGATTTTAATGGTGATTCGCAAGACCGTGCCAAGTAAAATTGAAATAATATTTTAATCAGCGCGACGAGGTCCTTCTCTATATATAAATTCGACAAAATAAAAAGGCCAAATATAAAAGAGATATCAAAATCAATCGTATCAGTTAGATTTTATTAGAATATTTCAAACGTTTTTAATGATTTATTAAGAGCGGAAATAATTCAACAATTATTTTCAGAGTTAATAAATTTTAATAAATAAAATAAGACAATGAATAAAAAAAATTCCTTTTAAAATAATAGATGATTTAACGGAGAAAAAAGATAATATGACACTGTAAAATTATTTTTAATTCCATAAAATTGTTACCCATAAAATTATTTTTTTTCTCAGTTGAGGTTCTATGTATAATTCATGTATTTAATTTTTGAAAAGAATCTCGTCAAAGCGTCTTTGCCTAACCCGTGCCTTCTACCAGTGTGTGCAAATGTTTAAACAAAGGAAAAAATACGGTGATACGAATCGAACGGCGTTTCTTCGTCGACAGGCGTATTCCATTATCACGACCTTATCGTTCAAGGTGAAGGGTGGCAAGTGAACAGTCAATCAGCTGATGATAGAAGCTCTATATTTGTTGAACACAACTTTTTGGCGGTACAAAAATACATAAACATTTTGGAAATCTGTCACGTCGCCGATATTAGCCACATTGAACAAGCTTTGGAATACATCGAAAGCAATCGGCCGATCATGATGCTTGCGCCATATGTACTCAATGTACATACAAGATACGTGCGTTTTGTATACATGTGTGTATGGTGTGTGTGTATGTGTGTGTAGAGTGTCTTGAAATCTCTAGATGTTCTTTTAATAGTAAATTCCTTGATCAATTTGAACTCAATTTTTGCAATTTTGTAAAAATATCGAAGAAAATAATGATTTTTTAATAGTAAAGTTTTTAATATTTTCATATATCTTTATCATAATTAAACTTCAAATTAAAATTCTATAAAAGTAAATTCTACCTGAAATATTAATTGAAGAATATAATTTTGTTAATCTTTTAACTTTACAAAGTATAGTTTGCGGAATTTTTTTTTAATCACTTGTAACTTGAAAGCTATTGATACCTCGATATTTTCGTTAAGAAAATCGTCTCCAAATTGGTCAGTGAATTTATTAAAAGAACATCCGTAATTTAGAAATATCCTGTATACGTACAAGATATATGTATATTGTCCGATATGCAAAAATATTCTTTAGACTGAGAGCGGCATGAATCGCAATCATGATGCAAGCATTTTTGAAGCCTAGCCTGTCGACGACGATATGCCTGACGGCACGCCTGCACGATTCTGTAAGTCACTCGGCGTGGATATATCGGGGACACAGTCTATCCACACATGTTATTCGCTTTTCTGTTAGAAATGGTGAATATCTCACGATGCGTAAAGTTCTTTTTTTTCTTGTTTGATTTTTCTTAAAATCCATGACGTGAGTTACCGTGGACGGCTAGAGCCATTGGGGGCCTGTGTTCGTCGTAGTGTTAGTGTAATCGAGGGGTGTCGTGTGCTGCCTACAACCGACGGGGTAGGAGGTAGTGTGCTGGTCGATCAATGTCGTCTCAATGGTCATCGTATCCTGGAAAGGCGACGTCGGCAGTAACGCCGCGCTCTGCCTCTTGATGGCAGTCAATACTTCACGCAGCTGGCTCACCTGAGAGCAAGTCAGGTCAGGAGGACACCACGTGTGTCCCTGTCTTTCTTTCTTTCTCTCTCTCATTCACACACATACACGCACATTTTCTTTCTCTCTCTCTCATTTATTTTCGCACATACATACATCGGACACTCGAGTACTTGTTACTTCATTGCTATGAACAACGCGCTTGGAAGTCTATCAAATGACAAGGAGATGTCTATGCGAAGAAAAGTCATCTATCGAACGGATATAGCAGCTGATAATAAAATAAATGATGACTGTGAATTTGAAATGAAGGAAAAACGTACGAGATTTTTCGCATCTCACACTTAACGTTAAACATCCGGCCGTCCGATTTTGATTATTGCTTCTTTAAATAGAAATGCCATATGTTATCTCTCGGGTTGAAAATTAGATAGACGCATTTTTTTAGCGTTTAGCATGAGATACGCATCAGAAATAATTATCTCGATATTGTGACGTGTGAATGATAAAACGTAAAAAGAGCTTTCTCTAGTCGGAGGGGGGCGCAGAATCTACGCGTTTGGAACGTTCCGTCTATCGAGATCTCTCTACGAGGAGCACATCGATAAAGCACATCGAACAACAATTGGGAACAAAGAGAATCGTGTGGATTCTTCTCCGTATACGTACATCTCTCGAAAATAAATTACTCGGATTATTTACCTGGGCGGCGAGCCGTCGCAGCCGTTCCGTTTCTTCCGGTGTCGCGTCTCGGCGCGCCGCGACCTTCACTTGAGCGACGTCCCCGTAAAAGGATTCCGATCTGGGCGAGAAAGCCATGGTCAGCTGGTGCAGCTCCTGCAACGAGTTTGAGCAGGCGCGGTAACACGCGACACCGCAAACCTCCCATTGTTCCGAGGTGAGAAGTGGCCCGCTGCTCACTAGGACGTGCCTGTCAAATATCATTCGTGATTTTTAAATAAAATAATATAAAAGAAAAATAATAATGTATTTAAAATACAGAAAAATTTTTAGATCTCTCTCTTTATACATATATGTATATGCAGTATATCAACTGTAAACTCTTCTTATCGCTCTTTTTATCACGTCAATCAAGCGAAAATCATCCAATTTAGAGTTGGATCACGTGGAAACGGGTTGTCGACCTACATCGGATGACTCTAGAATTTCAGATCGGAATACCTTTCGGCTCGCGCATTCACGAACCTACTCCATTTTTTAAGTCTCGACCTACTATGCAACACGTGTACATGTGATACCTCGCGATCGACACCGATTCGCGGGATCGTATTACAAACTCGACTCGATTGGATGTACATTAATACGGAGAAAATGCGTCGATGACTCTCCAGATGGACGGATAGATGGACAGACGAGGGAAAGAGAGCATGTGCAGTCGTTGGCATGACACCCTCTCGAGAGTGTCAAGTGTCGGTGGCTACTTTATCCCATCGGACAGCCTGTCAAGCTTCGTTATCATCTTACAAATACTCTCCGTAACAACGATATACCTAACTTAACCGTCCGCCGCGCTATACATTCCATCAAACTTGACTAATTTGTCACTAAAATCTGAAGATCGACGAAATATCAGTGAAGACGGTAGAGTTATTCGCGGTATAAAATTATATAAGAAAAACGTTTTCATCCTCTGTCGCTTTATGATCGCAGGTTTCCTAATCGAGTTTTCTAATTACGAAATCATCGGCGACAACGCGTCGTTTCAATCAGCCGTTAAAGTACCACCACGTTTGGTATCCATTATGTCGCATTCCGGTTCTCTCTCTTTTTTTTTACTGCAATCTCGTTTTGTCATTAATGCCATCGATTTCCCATGCATAGAGATGGCTGTCGCGCGTTAAACCGCGTAAATATTATCGAAGGTCGCGAGAATCGCAATAAAGAGCTAACGAGCGGACAAGCAAATTACTTGGGCTCGCTTCGGAACGGCTTTTATGTCGCGAGCTGGAAATGTCCGCCGCGCGCTTTTGACTTACCTGATGCAAGCGCAACCAAGACGAGCTATGCTCTCCGTAGACTGTACCACGCATTCCGCCATCACTAATAAAAGTTGTTTCAACATCAACGTTGTGGCCGGCAGATAGGCATCGTTCCTAGCGACTTCTGCACCTGAAGAATCGATTGCACGAACGAATAAATTAATGTCTTGCTAATCTCTATCACTTTTTTTTTTATCCTCGTATTTACCTTGTAGATGCGTCAAGTAATCAACTACGAGATCAGTCGTGAGACCGCAGCACTGTTTAAAGTTGGGCGCGAAATTATCCCAACCACGGAAGATCTTGGACGTTTTTCTCAGCCAATTTTGCACCATAGGTAGCAGCAAATGATTAACGCAGTAGAGTCCGAACGCCGGCCCAGGTACGTTCAAGATGTCGCGCAAGAGATGGAACAGGGTCTCCAAAGTATGCGGTTGATAACGTCTCGGACAGATCATGGTCGCGCTCGCTAGGCCCTCGATAAGGATGTACCAGACGCGAAGTATACCGCTGGGCTTATCCATGGTCTGCAGCGTGGTCATGGAATGAGCGTTCTTGTCGATCAGCGGGGTCAATACATCGTACGATCTTTCCGGGATGATTTCTTGCATCGACTCGATGTGCTTGTCGAATCTGGTCAGCTCGAGATTCGGAATAATCGGATCCACATATTGCGGTAATGTTGACACTTGGATCCTCTGAACGGAATGGAAGATCGGACAGGCCGGCATCCGATACATCGACGACAGAATGTCGCTGCAGCTCAACAGATACTTGAGACTTTCCACGCAGAGTCTCATCCTCCTCGATTCCGCGCCGTCGATGCTTTCGCTCTCCTCGGATTGAGTCTCGTTGTCGCCGATACCTCGCACGTGTTTCAACAGGCACAGAATACAGTCCAATGCGGCGTTAGCAAAGACCAACGTGTTGTCCGTCGAGAGGAAGACTCTGAAGACTTCCAATAAAGGGGCCGACTCGACGGAATCCGAATTGCCGACCGACGCCACTCGGAGGGCGCCGAAAAGCGGACGCCAGCCCGAGCGAATCTCCGTACGATTTGTTTCGACGAATTCGCAGATGCAGCTAACGATCTGAGGAAAAAAATAGCAGTTTGTAAGCTAAATCGCTTTAAGCGATCGCAAGCGGCTACGCACTTGATCCTGCACGTCGCTGTCGCAAAGCTCTAGACATAAAAGATTTTCAAAAGGCTTAAAGAGCGCCTCGTTGAAGTGAAAGTGCGGAAGTTCTATCTGCTCGTTTAACAGAGCCGCCATGGAGTCATGAATGCATTGAACGGCTTTCTTCGAGATGCCGCGGTCCTCGTGGCAAGCTGCTTCCATGAAGTGTGGCCCCAAAATACTCCATACCTAAAAAATAATTGAATAAATTTTACATTATATAAAAATTATATTATTTGCGAATAACTATATGAAAGAAAATAGACTCTTACCCCCATTATATGAATCAAGGGCCTGCCACTTTTTACGCACTTGAGCATAACTTCGCCTAGACGAGCCAGGAGCAACACGTTCATCTCGTTCTCCCTCGGTTTATTCCGCCTCCACCAAAATCTCTTATTATCTTTGCATCCATCGGTGGTCTTAAAGAGTTGCGCTTTGCTAGCTTTACAGAGAGCCGTGAGAAACGAGCAGAGCGCTCTTAGATTCAATTTAAGCGCCGCGTCCTCGAAGAGTCTGTCAACTTGCTGCGACAGTACGCAGATAATTTTGGCAGCGTAGTCCGCCGGAAGAATACCGTTGAACTGGCTGTCGGCATTCGAATCTTGAATAATCTCCGGGATCGTGTCCGAGCTGGGATTTTGCGTATAAGGACTCGAGAGAAAACTGTAAACGTCCACACTGCAAAAAAAAATATTGAGACAATTAAAAATACGGAATATAAAAATTCTGAAATATAAAATATTTATGCTTTAAATCGCTATTGTTGAAGATCAATTGCTTGAGAAAATTTTTAGAAAACAAATATCGAAATTAAAATGATGAACAATTAAAATTAATAATTAAAATTTTATAAAATAGAGATAATCGTACCAAGATTCCTCATCATCGATGATATTGAAATTCAGTCGAAGTTTGTCTTGATTATTCTTAGCATCGCCATTCGCAGTGTCTTTTTTCTCCTTCTTTTGATGAGCTTTAGGCAGCGATGGATTTTGATTTCTTCCAAAGAAGTCATGTTCCAGCTTGCTCACGTATAGACAACACCTTTTCAAACATATAATTTTTTTTAATTAATATAAAAGCACATTATTAAGTCTTTAAGCGTTTCACTTACGTGAAAACGTGTGGCCAACAATCGCTACCGTGACTACCGAGTTCCAGACCTCGCCCCAGAAGCACGTCCATGCTGAGCGCATGAGACGTGTGAATATTAGTCGCCCTATTTTGTAATTTAAGTCGGAGAACATCCTTCTTACGAGTGATTCTTGAAATTGATTGTTCCGTGCAAGCGGCTTTCGCGAGAAGAGCGAAAATAGAGCCGCAACGATTCTGTAAACCTAAAACGAAAAAGGATAAGATAATAATATGGATATAATACCCTGGCTGAAGATCTTAGAAGAAAAGAAAAAGTAATACAAGTACCGAGTACATTGCTCAATGTAGCAGCTTTGTGAAGACCTTCGAGCGCCAGGACGACCGTGTCTCTGACTCCTCGTCTGCCACCATCTCTGTTCAGGATACTTTTATTGGTCTCCTCCTTGGGAGGATTCAGTCCCGTCGTAAGAACCATCATCATGCTGCCCCAGCAACAAGTCAACACTCTTCGGGAAAGCTTCGCGCCAGCTTCCGCTTCCGGAGTGGGTTCACTCCGAGAAAGTTGGGCCCGTTCCAGTCTTATGTAATCGGAGAGCAATTGTCCACCTCGATGACTACCAGGTATGCCGTCCACGTCTGTGAATCGTATAAAAAAAAAATCTTATCAATTTAACTTACGTATAAAAAAAAGATCTTATCAATTTAACTACTAATTTATAAATAATTTCTTTATAATATATCTATTTCACTAAAAAATAAAATATATCTACAATAATATAATAATTTATAATAATAATAATATAATATATCTATATATTTCACTAAAATAAATAATTTCTTTCATAATATATCTATTTCACTAAACTATTATATAATTTAATATGTATTTGCGTACCTGTGAGAACATTGACTAACGCATTATTTTCCGTAGAACTGCGATTATAACCACATTTCTCGAGTAAATTGCACGCGAGCACTTGTTGGTACAATTCGGAAAGCCACGTGGCTGAAAGATAAACCAGCACACCTGATCCATGCACCTCTTCCACAAATTGTTCCTTAAAAGCAAAATTCGAAGAAAAAAATATAAGATATATAAATGTATATATATATAACTGTATAAGATATATAAATGTATATATGTATAAATATATAAATATATAACGCGATAAAAAGTTCGATAGAAATTAAATTATTAGACGTACCTCGCTGACTGGTACTTGCCGACCTTCTTCGTGATAGTAATTTATTCGAATTAATTTCAGATTGAGAAGCAACGCCGCATACGTCGCCAAATAAATTCCATCAGCGTTCATGATTGTGATTAACGTACATGAATCTGTACTAATATCATTTTGTTCCTGCATTTTCTGCTGAGTTACAAACACTCCTAAAATACGTAAAATAAAGAATACTTTATTACTTAATACTTATATTCTGTTTTTACATCCATTTAAAATATCATATTATCACATTGTCACATTGTCAATAATTTTTAAACATTTTTTTTGTAATAGCTTTATAACAGTTTACCTTGACAATATTCGGAAGCAAAGTTCTGCAACGCCTCATCTACCTCGATGTTACTCCTTAATGTAAGTACCATCGGTATAAGATCGGATCTGAGTATTTTTACGAATCGCCTGGCATTGTGCCTCTCAACATCTACGTTGCATTCGTCGGCTACCTGTCGACCCACGTGAAGACATTTGGGTAATTTTTTCAATCTCAGTCTCTCGCACTCATTCTCCGTCGCGCAATCGTTGTCGTCGAGGCTATTTTCTTCCTGTACCTCGTCCGATTCGTTTTGCGGACCTTCAGTGTCCGTTGAATCGCCATCCTCCGATGGTCCATGCCCGGATGAGTCGGAATCCGAACCCATACCTTTCTTCATTAATTCCAATTGTTCCCTGAGAAATAAATTAAAATAAAATTTTATTTCTTAAGAATAATTTTTTTAAATGATTAAATTTTCAATATTTTATATTTGCATTTTCAAGTTCAAATCGATAACTCGTCTCTTCAATTAAATTCTAAAATAATTCTTCTAAAATAACTACGATATAATTAATAATTAACATCTATTCTTAAGATATTGTTGACGCTCACCTATAAGTTTTTGGCAGTCGTGCCATGCTCTGGTAGGTCAAAGGTCCGCGATAATCGCAGGATTCCAAATCTTCGTACAAACTATTGATCGTGCATGTATAATTGTGATTAATAGCCTTGCCCTCGCAAAGTTCTTGAAGCGCCGACAACATGGCGACAACGCAGGAGACACTCGCATGCAATATGGCCAGACCACCCGTTGTTGATTCCTCGATAGAGTCCATAGCCCTGAAAAATATTAATATATATAGTACATAAAAAATTCTACAACAAATATTTGACTATTCAAATTAAACGAAATTTTATTAAACGTGAAAAATTTGCGTTATATACAATACTTACAGCCTCATCAGTGCCATATCACTTTGTATATGACTCGATCGATCTTCCTCCACTAGCAACGGTCCAGCGAAGTCCACCATACGACTAGGGCTGCGCAGCAGTTCCTTTAATGCTTTCAACGGTTCTAGACGTTGCTGCGGCGGTGGATATAGCAGCATTCTGTGAAACACCGATTCCAAGACTGGTCGTAGCGGGCCAACGCATCCTACTAATCTTACCAATTCCGTACCGATGCTGAAGAAAAAGACATTATATCGATTATACTAATTATTTTGTATACAAAACATTATACAATACAAATACATAATTCTCTTAAAAACATTTATATAAAAATGTATATTGAAAATTATTTT
The DNA here is from genome assembly GCF_030444845.1 of Prenolepis imparis. Lineage (NCBI taxonomy): Eukaryota > Metazoa > Arthropoda > Insecta > Hymenoptera > Formicidae > Prenolepis > Prenolepis imparis. The sequence continues at coordinate 3,367,372 of NW_028141162.1, forward strand.
CAGAATCTGTTATACTTTTGTTAAGACTTTTACCTGTAAACAGTCTTAGCCTGATGGCTGTCGAAGCTCAACGACGTGGCCAAGTATCCGGAACCTCTGCCAATCTCGTTCTCCTTCCCCTCCCGGGAGGTGAATGTCTTATCCACTCGAGGCGTGCCCAGGAAGGCTATCAAGGCGGGACAGAACTTTTGCCACAGGAAGGTCGTGAAATGCGCGTTGGTGTGAATCTTTTGCGGTAGCGACGATATGAGCGTGTGCAGGCATTCCAGTAGGAAGACCACAGTGTTACCGTTTCTGCCGTTACTGGAACAGGATTTCCTAAACATTACTTATGAGATATGAAGTAAGCTACGGCTCTTATACGTTACTGATTTTTCTAAGGTACGCGTCCTTACTTCTGAGCCTCGTCCAGCTTGCTGCAGATGTACTGCAGAATCGGAAGCGCCTCGTTGAAGCACGAGACGCCCCGCTCGCGGACATTCTTGTTTCGCTTGGCATTCTCGTCCATCTCCTGACATTCTTCATCTACGAGTAAGAGATGATTTTTATTTTTAGCATAATAAACATCGGAATATTATGCCGGCGATGCACATTCGCTAATGTCAACGATATACCCGAGACGCCTCACCGATGGCATTCTTTGACCCGCATTTTCCACCAACACGCGATCTTGTAATTTATCGATCAAACATCTCTACGAGTGCTCTGCGCGAGCTATCTACTTTCACTTACTGTGTAAAGCGGATATGCATCGTTCGCAATATCGTACTGGTTTCTTTCGTATTTTTCTCTTAGCTTGAATTTTTTTATATTACCTAAAAAGAGACAAAACGATCGCAATGTTTGACTGGTCGCCGCTTGTGCTGCTGTACGTACAGCTTGATTCCCATTCTCAAAAGCTTCGCAGCAAGTAGTCAATATAGCGATAATCAGACGTCCGTTCATGGTCCAATAAGGAGAACAGGCAACTTGCAGTAAAACCTAAAAAAAAAAACCGCAAGATATCGCCCGCCCTTGATAATTTTAAAACAAGCATTATAAAAACGAAAGATATTTTATTTTTTCAAATTTTTATTAATATTTTTTTATTTGCCATTTAATTTTTTTGCTTTTAAAATACTCAATCTGAAATATTTTTTTTATTGCGGAACTCACTTTGAGCATATCCGTTTGCGTGTCGTCGGACTGCGAGACGATGGAGCTCATGGCGTGCAACATTTGTGCAGGCAACCACAACGAATCATCTTCTGGTTCGTAGGGCGATTGAAATCTGTCATCTCTCAACATTTTCTATAAATTTTAGTTTGATTATTACGTTGATTCGATCAATTATCAACAAGAAAATTATTAATATATAAAATACAATTATAAATCAGATTTAATTGAATATTAATTAATTGTAATAATTTATCTTTTATATTTTATTTAAGATATTTTCTTACTAATTCTTTGTTACAATCTATAAGAATTACAAATATAACTTGTCCAAAAGCTAATTAAAAATCCTGTCGTAGCGACGCGACATTTCGCTTTAAACTGTCGCAGCTGTTTAAACAGCTATCTCTCATTTTATCGCACACAGTTCCGGAACATACGTTTCTCCCTATGCGGTTACACCGATGCTGACCACCAACACACGTAGGAAGAACAGTTTAAAGATAAGCCTTCAAGCGCGTTTTTATGTGATATTTTACATTCGCGTTTTTTTTACATTTGAAAAAAGTATCTCTTCACGCAAAGATATTGCTTTACAAGAGAAAATTTTTATCACTTACGTGTAATCCCGCAAGACCAAAGGCAACGAACTTGCTCCTGTTGCTCTCCAATGCTAGCTGAAACGTATGTAAGCATTTTGCGCGCAGTTCGTGAGGAGGATCTCGTAGTAAGCCTTGTTGCTTCTCCAGAAAATCTGTAAAAAAAATTAACCTTTTACCATAAAGTTAAAAAGTTTTTAAAAAATATTTCTTTTCTCGACGACTAACATCTGACTATTCTCGTTAACGTATGTCATATAGTTATACTATGATTTTACGTTACCAAGAAAACACGACATCAATTTAAAAAATAATTCTGCATAGCGAAAATTTTTAGATATAATCAAATTAAATAAGAGATATACATTCATATAATTTACAGATACGATTAAATTTGTCGCAAGGGATGCGACTTGCTTTTGACGTTTACGTCGAAGGAGTCTGCAGCGGGAAAGGTACGTTTCTCGCGGGAAAAATATTTAATAAGAAATTGGATAAAAGTGTCAGCGAAAAAAGAAAAAGGTAAGCTCTCACCGTGCGCTTCCTGCGCTGATTTTCGTAAATTTTGTAGCCTCGCATTATTCGACTCTCTGACGATCTGCAGCAGGAGATCCTCCATGACACGGCGGGCTACCACCGCTACTACGAGACTGATCGATAACGGGAGTGCCGAGCCGATGCATGTTTCGTTATACGTGCGCAATTCCAGGAGCGTAAAACGTGTCGCCCTTCTTTGGAGAAGCTGGTGCTTTTATTTAGAATAATCGCGTCAACAAGGAATAATAATTGTAACGAAAGATCTAATTAAGCATCTCTCAATTAGAGAATAAAAATATAAACTACGGATCATATTTCTGGATGTTAATTCTTTCATTTAATATACATAAAATAAGGATGCGCCGCATAGGGTCCGTGGAGACATTATGTCGACATTTAATATTCTAAGAAGAGCCAAAAATTCATCGATTATACATTTTAATAGTACATTGATTACAGAATCATTTGGTACCAAACAGACACCAGCGTACAAATTTTTTAACTTGATATACGTAAAATAAGGTTGCGTCGCATAGGGTCAGCGGTAAAAAAGTATCGATTTCTAATATTTTAAGACGAGCCAAAAATTCATCGATTATACATTTTAGTAGTACATTAATTGCAGAATCCTTTGGTACCAAGCAGACACCAGCGTACAAATTTTTTAATATGATATACATAAAATAAGGATGCATTGCATAGGGTCAGCGGCAAAAAAGTATCGATTTCTAATATTTTAAGACGAGCCAAAAATTCATCGATTATACATTATAATAGTACATTGATTACAGAATTATTTGGTACCAAGCAGACACCAGCGTACAAATTTTTAATTTTATAAACATAAATTAAGGATGCGTCGCATAGGGTCAGCGGCATAAATGTATCAATTTCTTATATTTTAAGACGAGCCAAAAATTCATCGATTATACATTTTAATACTACATTGATTACAGAATCTTTTGGTACCATGCAGACAATAGCGTACAAATTTTTTAATATGATATACATAAATTAAGGATGCGTCGCATAGCGTCAGCGGCATAAATGTAACAATTTCTAATATTTTAAGACGAGCCAAAAATTCATCGATTATACATTTTAATAGTACATTGACTACAGAATTATTTGGTACCAAGCAGACACCAGCGTACAAATTTTTTAACATGATATACATAAAATAAGGTTGCGTCGCATGGCGTCAGCGGTAAAAAAGTATTGATTTCTAATATTTAAAGACGAGCCAAAAATTCATCGATTATACATTTTAATAGTACATTGATTACAGAATCTTTTGGTACCAAGCAGACACCAGCGTACAAACTGTTTCATTTGCTATACATAAATTAAGTATGCGTCGCACAGCGTCAGCAGCATAAATGTATCAATTTCTAATATTTTAAGGCGAGCCAAAAATTCATCGATTATACATTTAAATAGTACATTGACTACAGAATCATTTGATACCAAACAGACACCAGCGTACAAATTTTTTAACTTGATATACATAAATAAGGTTGCGTCGCATGGCGTCAGCGGTAAAATAGTATAGATTTCTAATATTTAAAGACGAGCCAAAAATTCATCGATTATACATTTTAATAGTACATTGATTACAGAATTTTTTGGTACCAAGCAGACACCAGCGTACAAATTTTTTAATTTGATAAACAAATTAAGGATGCGTCGTATAGGGTCAGCGGCATAAATGTATCAATTTCTTATATTTTAAGACGAGCCAAAAATTCATCGATTATACATTTTAATACTACATTGATTACAGAATCTTTTGGTACCATGCAGACACCAGCGTACAAACTGTTTCATTTGCTATACATAAATTAAGTATGCGTCGCATAGGGTCAGCGGCATAAATGTATCAATTTCTAATATTTTAAGACGAGCCAAAAATTCATCGATTATACATTTTAATATTACATTGATTATAGAATCTTTTGGTACCATGCAGACACTAGCGTACAAATTTTTTAATATGATATACATAAAATAAGGATGCGTCGCATAGGGTCAGCGGCAAAAAAGTATCGATTTCTAATATTTTAAGACGAGCCAAAAATTCATCGATTATACATTATAATAGTACATTGATTACAGAATTATTTGGTACCAAGCAGACACCAGCGTACAAATTTTTAATTTTATAAACATAAATTAAGGATGCGTCGCATAGGGTCAGCGGCATAAATGTATCAATTTCTTATATTTTAAGACGAGCCAAAAATTCATCGATTATACATTTTAATACTACATTGATTACAGAATCTTTTGGTACCATGCAGACAATAGCGTACAAATTTTTTAATATGATATACATAAATTAAGGATACGTCGCATAGCGTCAGCGGCATAAATGTAACAATTTCTAATATTTTAAGACGAGACAAAAATTCATCGATTATACATTTTAATAGTACATTGACTACAGAATTATTTGGTACCAAGCAGACACCAGCGTACAAATTTTTTAACATGATATACATAAAATAAGGTTGCGTCGCATGGCGTCAGCGGTAAAAAAGTATTGATTTCTAATATTTAAAGACGAGCCAAAAATTCATCGATTATACATTTTAATAGTACATTGATTACAGAATCTTTTGGTACCAAGCAGACACCAGCGTACAAACTGTTTCATTTGCTATACATAAATTAAGTATGCGTCGCATAGCGTCAGCAGAATAAATGTATCAATTTCTAATATTTTAAGGCGAGCCAAAAATTCATCGATTATACATTTAAATAGTACATTGACTACAGAATCATTTGATACCAAACAGACACCAGCGTACAAATTTTTTAACTTGATATACATAAATAAGGTTGCGTCGCATGGCGTCAGCGGTAAAAAAGTATCGATTTCTAATATTTAAAGACGAGCCAAAAATTCATCGATTATACATTTTAATAGTACATTGATTACAGAATTTTTTGGTACCAAGCAGACACCAGCGTACAAATTTTTTAATTTGATAAACAAATTAAGGATGCGTCGTATAGGGTCAGCGGCATAAATGTATCAATTTCTTATATTTTAAGACGAGCCAAAAATTCATCGATTATACATTTTAATACTACATTGATTACAGAATCTTTTGGTACCATGCAGACACCAGCGTACAAACTGTTTCATTTGCTATACATAAATTAAGTATGCGTCGCATAGGGTCAGCGGCATAAATGTATCAATTTCTAATATTTTAAGACGAGCCAAAAATTCATCGATTATACATTTTAATATTACATTGATTATAGAATCTTTTGGTACCATGCAGACACTAGCGTACAAATTTTTTAATATGATATACATAAAATAAGGTTGCGTCGCATGGCGTCAGCGGTAAAAAAGTATCGATTTCTAATATTTAAAGACGAGCCAAAAATTCATCGATTATACATTTTAATAGTACATTGATTACAGAATTTTTTGGTACCAAGCAGACACCAGCGTACAAATTTTTTAATTTGATAAACAAATTAAGGATGCGTCGTATAGGGTCAGCGGCATAAATGTATCAATTTCTTATATTTTAAGACGAGCCAAAAATTCATCGATTATACATTTTAATACTACATTGATTACAGAATCTTTTGGTACCATGCAGACACCAGCGTACAAACTGTTTCATTTGCTATACATAAATTAAGTATGCGTCGCATAGGGTCAGCGGCATAAATGTATCAATTTCTAATATTTTAAGACGAGCCAAAAATTCATCGATTATACATTTTAATATTACATTGATTATAGAATCTTTTGGTACCATGCAGACACTAGCGTACAAATTTTTTAATATGATATACATAAAATAAGGATGCGTCGCATAGGGTCAGCGGCAAAAAAGTATCGATTTCTAATATTTTAAGACGAGCCAAAAATTCATCGATTATACATTATAATAGTACATTGATTACAGAATTATTTGGTACCAAGCAGACACCAGCGTACAAATTTTTAATTTTATAAACATAAATTAAGGATGCGTCGCATAGGGTCAGCGGCATAAATGTATCAATTTCTTATATTTTAAAACGAGCCAAAAATTCATCGATTATACATTTTAATACTACATTGATTACAGAATCTTTTGGTACCATGCAGACAATAGCGTACAAATTTTTTAATATGATATACATAAATTAAGGATGCGTCGCATAGCGTCAGCGGCATAAATGTAACAATTTCTAATATTTTAAGACGAGCCAAAAATTCATCGATTATACATTTTAATAGTACATTGACTACAGAATTATTTGGTACCAAGCAGACACCAGCGTACAAATTTTTTAACATGATATACATAAAATAAGGTTGCGTCGCATGGCGTCAGCGGTAAAAAAGTATTGATTTCTAATATTTAAAGACGAGCCAAAAATTCATCGATTATACATTTTAATAGTACATTGATTACAGAATCTTTTGGTACCAAGCAGACACCAGCGTACAAATTTTTTAATTTGATATACATAAATAAGGTTGCGTCGCATGGCGTCAGCGGTAAAAAAGTATCGATTTCTAATATTTAAAGACGAGCCAAAAATTCATCGATTATACATTTTAATAGTACATTGATTACAGAATTTTTTGGTACCAAGCAGACACCAGCGTACAAATTTTTTAATTTGATAAACAAATTAAGGATGCGTCGTATAGGGTCAGCGGCATAAATGTATCAATTTCTTATATTTTAAGACGAGCCAAAAATTCATCGATTATACATTTTAATACTACATTGATTACAGAATCTTTTGGTACCATGCAGACACCAGCGTACAAACTGTTTCATTTGCTATACATAAATTAAGTATGCGTCGCATAGGGTCAGCGGCATAAATGTATCAATTTCTAATATTTTAAGACGAGCCAAAAATTCATCGATTATACATTTTAATAGTACATTGACTACAGAATTATTTGGTACCAAGCAGACACCAGCGTACAAATTTTTTAATATGATATACATAAATTAAGGATGCGTCGCATAGCGTCAGCGGCATAAATGTATCAATTTCTAATATTTTAAGACGAGCCAAAAATTCATAGATTATACATTTAAATAGTACATTGACTACAGAATCATTTGATACCAAACAGACACCAGCGTACAAATTTTTTAACTTGATATACATAAAATAAGGTTGCGTCGCATGGCGTCAGCGGTAAAAAAGTATCGATTTCTAATATTTAAAGACGAGCCAAAAATTCATCGATTATACATTTTAATAGTTCATTGATTACAGAATCTTTTGGTACCAAGCAGACACCAGCGTACAAACTGTTTCATTTGCTATACATAAATTAAGTATGCGTCGCATAGCGTCAGCGGCATAAATGTATCAATTTCTAATATTTTAAGGCGAGCCAAAAATTCATCGATTATACATTTTAATAGTACATTGATTACAGAATCATTTGCTACCAAACAGACACCAGCGTACAAATTTTTTAACATGATATACATAAAATAAGGTTGCGTCGCATAGGGTCAGCAGTAAAAAAGTATAGATTTCTAATATTTTAAGACGAGCCAAAAATTCATCGATTATACATTATAATAGTACATTGATTACAGAATTATTTGGTACCAAGCAGACACCAGCGTACAAATTTTTAATTTTATAAACATAAATTAATGATGCGTCGCATAGGGTCAGCGGCATAAATGTATCAATTTCTTATATTTTAAGACGAGCCAAAAATTCATCGATTATACATTTTAATACTACATTGATTACAGAATCTTTTGGTACCATACAGACAATAGCGTACAAATTATTTAATATGATATACATAAATTAAGGATGCGTCGCATAGCGTCAGCGGCATAAATGTATCAATTTCTAATATTTTAAGACGAGCCAAAAATTCATCGATTATACATTTTAATAGTACATTGACTACAGAATTATTTGGTACCAAGCAGACACCAGCGTACAAATTTTTTAATATGATATACATAAATTAAGGATGCGTCGCATAGCGTCAGCGGCATAAATGTATCAATTTCTAATATTTTAAGACGAGCCAAAAATTCATCGATTATACATTTAAATAGTACATTGACTACAGAATCATTTGGTACCAAACAGACACCAGCGTACAAATTTTTTAACTTGATATACATAAAATAAGGTTGCGTCGCATGGCGTCAGCGGTAAAAAAGTATCGATTTCTAATATTTAAAGACGAGCCAAAAATTCATCGATTATACATTTTAATAGTACATTGATTACAGAATATTTTGGTACCAAGCAGACACCAGCGTACAAATTTTTTAATTTTATAAACATAAATTAAGGATGCGTCGCATAGGGCCAGCAGCATAAATGTATCAATTTCTAATATTTTAAGACGAGCCAAAAATTCATCGATTATACATTTTAATAATACATTGATAACAGAATCTTTTGGTACCATGCAGACACTAGCGTACAAATTTTTTAATATGATATACATAAAATAAGGATGCGTCGCATAGGGTTAGCGGCAAAAAAGTATCAATTTCTAATATTTTAAGACGAGCCAAAAATTCATCGATTATACATTTTAATAGTTCATTGATTACAGAATCTTTTGGTACCAAGCAGACACCAGCGTACAAACTGTTTCATTTGCTATACATAAATTAAGTATGCGTCGCATAGCGTCAGCGGCATAAATGTATCAATTTCTAATATTTTAAGGCGAGCCAAACATTCATCGATTATACATTTAAATAGTACATTGACTACAGAATCATTTGATACCAAACAGACACCAGCGTACAAATTTTTTAACTTGATATACATAAATAAGGTTGCGTCGCATGGCGTCAGCGGTAAAAAAGTATCGATTTCTAATATTTAAAGACGAGCCAAAAATTCATCGATTATACATTTTAATAGTACATTGATTACAGAATTTTTTGGTACCAAGCAGACACCAGCGTACAAATTTTTTAATTTGATAAACAAATTAAGGATGCGTCGTATAGGGTCAGCGGCATAAATGTATCAATTTCTTATATTTTAAGACGAGCCAAAAATTCATCTATTATACATTTTAATACTACATTGATTACAGAATCTTTTGGTACCATGCAGACACCAGCGTACAAACTGTTTCATTTGCTATACATAAATTAAGTATGCGTCGCATAGGGTCAGCGGCATAAATGTATCAATTTCTAATATTTTAAGACGAGCCAAAAATTCATCGATTATACATTTTAATATTACATTGATTATAGAATCTTTTGGTACCATGCAGACACTAGCGTACAAACTTTTTAATATGATATACATAAAATAAGGATGCGTCGCATAGGGTCAGCGGCAAAAAAGTATCGATTTCTAATATTTTAAGACGAGCCAAAAATTCATCGATTATACATTATAATAGTACATTGATTACAGAATTATTTGGTACCAAGTAGACACCAGCGTACAAATTTTTAATTTTATAAACATAAATTAAGGATGCGTCGCATAGGGTCAGCGGCATAAATGTATCAATTTCTTATATTTTAAGACGAGCCAAAAGTTCATCGATTATACATTTTAATACTACATTGATTACAGAATCTTTTGGTACCATGCAGACAATAGCGTACAAATTTTTTAATATGATACACATAAATTAAGGATGCGTCGCATAGCGTCAGCGGCATAAATGTAACAATTTCTAATATTTTAAGACGAGCCAAAAATTCATCGATTATACATTTTAATAGTACATTGACTACAGAATTATTTGGTACCAAGCAGACACCAGCGTACAAATTTTTTAACATGATATACATAAAATAAGGTTGCGTCGCATGGCGTCAGCGGTAAAAAAGTATTGATTTCTAATATTTAAAGACGAGCCAAAAATTCATCGATTATACATTTTAATAGTACATTGATTACAGAATCTTTTGGTACCAAGCAGACACCAGCGTACAAATTTTTTAATTTGATATACATAAATAAGGTTGCGTCGCATGGCGTCAGCGGTAAAAAAGTATCGATTTCTAATATTTAAAGACGAGCCAAAAATTCATCGATTATACATTTTAATAGTACATTGATTACAGAATTTTTTGGTACCAAGCAGACACCAGCGTACAAATTTTTTAATTTGATAAACAAATTAAGGATGCGTCGTATAGGGTCAGCGGCATAAATGTATCAATTTCTTATATTTTAAGACGAGCCAAAAATTCATCGATTATACATTTTAATACTACATTGATTACAGAATCTTTTGGTACCATGCAGACACCAGCGTACAAACTGTTTCATTTGCTATACATAAATTAAGTATGCGTCGCATAGGGTCAGCGGCATAAATGTATCAATTTCTAATATTTTAAGACGAGCCAAAAATTCATCGATTATACATTTTAATAGTACATTGACTACAGAATTATTTGGTACCAAGCAGACACCAGCGTACAAATTTTTTAATATGATATACATAAATTAAGGATGCGTCGCATAGCGTCAGCGGCATAAATGTATCAATTTCTAATATTTTAAGACGAGCCAAAAATTCATAGATTATACATTTAAATAGTACATTGACTACAGAATCATTTGATACCAAACAGACACCAGCGTACAAATTTTTTAACTTGATATACATAAAATAAGGTTGCGTCGCATGGCGTCAGCGGTAAAAAAGTATCGATTTCTAATATTTAAAGACGAGCCAAAAATTCATCGATTATACATTTTAATAGTTCATTGATTACAGAATCTTTTGGTACCAAGCAGACACCAGCGTACAAACTGTTTCATTTGCTATACATAAATTAAGTATGCGTCGCATAGCGTCAGCGGCATAAATGTATCAATTTCTAATATTTTAAGGCGAGCCAAAAATTCATCGATTATACATTTTAATAGTACATTGATTACAGAATCATTTGGTACCAAACAGACACCAGCGTACAAATTTTTTAACATGATATACATAAAATAAGGTTGCGTCGCATAGGGTCAGCAGTAAAAAAGTATAGATTTCTAATATTTTAAGACGAGCCAAAAATTCATCGATTATACATTATAATAGTACATTGATTACAGAATTATTTGGTACCAAGCAGACACCAGCGTACAAATTTTTAATTTTATAAACATAAATTAATGATGCGTCGCATAGGGTCAGCGGCATAAATGTATCAATTTCTTATATTTTAAGACGAGCCAAAAATTCATCGATTATACATTTTAATACTACATTGATTACAGAATCTTTTGGTACCATGCAGACAATAGCGTACAAATTATTTAATATGATATACATAAATTAAGGATGCGTCGCATAGCGTCAGCGGCATAAATGTATCAATTTCTAATATTTTAAGACGAGCCAAAAATTCATCGATTATACATTTTAATAGTACATTGACTACAGAATTATTTGGTACCAAGCAGACACCAGCGTACAAATTTTTTAATATGATATACATAAATTAAGGATGCGTCGCATAGCGTCAGCGGCATAAATGTATCAATTTCTAATATTTTAAGACGAGCCAAAAATTCATCGATTATACATTTAAATAGTACATTGACTACAGAATCATTTGGTACCAAACAGACACCAGCGTACAAATTTTTTAACTTGATATACATAAAATAAGGTTGCGTCGCATGGCGTCAGCGGTAAAAAAGTATCGATTTCTAATATTTAAAGACGAGCCAAAAATTCATCGATTATACATTTTAATAGTACATTGATTACAGAATATTTTGGTACCAAGCAGACACCAGCGTACAAATTTTTTAATTTTATAAACATAAATTAAGGATGCGTCGCATAGGGCCAGCAGCATAAATGTATCAATTTCTAATATTTTAAGACGAGCCAAAAATTCATCGATTATACATTTTAATAATACATTGATAACAGAATCTTTTGGTACCATGCAGACACTAGCGTACAAATTTTTTAATATGATATACATAAAATAAGGATGCGTCGCATAGGGTTAGCGGCAAAAAAGTATCAATTTCTAATATTTTAAGACGAGCCAAAAATTCATCGATTATACATTTTAATAGTTCATTGATTACAGAATCTTTTGGTACCAAGCAGACACCAGCGTACAAACTGTTTCATTTGCTATACATAAATTAAGTATGCGTCGCATAGCGTCAGCGGCATAAATGTATCAATTTCTAATATTTTAAGGCGAGCCAAACATTCATCGATTATACATTTAAATAGTACATTGACTACAGAATCATTTGATACCAAACAGACACCAGCGTACAAATTTTTTAACTTGATATACATAAATAAGGTTGCGTCGCATGGCGTCAGCGGTAAAAAAGTATCGATTTCTAATATTTAAAGACGAGCCAAAAATTCATCGATTATACATTTTAATAGTACATTGATTACAGAATTTTTTGGTACCAAGCAGACACCAGCGTACAAATTTTTTAATTTGATAAACAAATTAAGGATGCGTCGTATAGGGTCAGCGGCATAAATGTATCAATTTCTTATATTTTAAGACGAGCCAAAAATTCATCTATTATACATTTTAATACTACATTGATTACAGAATCTTTTGGTACCATGCAGACACCAGCGTACAAACTGTTTCATTTGCTATACATAAATTAAGTATGCGTCGCATAGGGTCAGCGGCATAAATGTATCAATTTCTAATATTTTAAGACGAGCCAAAAATTCATCGATTATACATTATAATAGTACATTGATTACAGAATTATTTGGTACCAAGTAGACACCAGCGTACAAATTTTTAATTTTATAAACATAAATTAAGGATGCGTCGCATAGGGTCAGCGGCATAAATGTATCAATTTCTTATATTTTAAGACGAGCCAAAAGTTCATCGATTATACATTTTAATACTACATTGATTACAGAATCTTTTGGTACCATGCAGACAATAGCGTACAAATTTTTTAATATGATACACATAAATTAAGGATGCGTCGCATAGCGTCAGCGGCATAAATGTAACAATTTCTAATATTTTAAGACGAGCCAAAAATTCATCGATTATACATTTTAATAGTACATTGACTACAGAATTATTTGGTACCAAGCAGACACCAGCGTACAAATTTTTTAACATGATATACATAAAATAAGGTTGCGTCGCATGGCGTCAGCGGTAAAAAAGTATTGATTTCTAATATTTAAAGACGAGCCAAAAATTCATCGATTATACATTTTAATAGTACATTGATTACAGAATCTTTTGGTACCAAGCAGACACCAGCGTACAAACTGTTTCATTTGCTATACATAAATTAAGTATGCGTCGCATAGCGTCAGCAGCATAAATGTATCAATTTCTAATATTTTAAGGCGAGCCAAAAATTCATCGATTATACATTTTAATATTACATTGATTATAGAATCTTTTGGTACCATGCAGACACTAGCGTACAAATTTTTTAATATGATATACATAAAATAAGGATGCGTCGCATAGGGTCAGCGGCAAAAAAGTATGAATTTCTAATATTTTAAGACGAGCCAAAAATTCATCGATTATACATTTTAATAGTACATTGATTACAGAATCTTTTGGTACCAAGCAGACACCAGCATACAAACTGTTTCATTTGCTATACATAAATTAAGTATGCGTCGCATAGGGTCAGCGGTATAAATGTATCAATTTCTAATATTTTAAGACGAGCCAAAAATTCATCGATTATACATTTTAATAGTACATTGACTACAGAATTATTTGGTACCAAGCAGACACCAGCGTACAAATTTTTTAATATGATATACATAAATTAAGTATGCGTCGCATAGCGTCAGCAGCATAAATGTATCAATTTCTAATATTTTAAGGCGAGCCAAAAATTCATCGATTATACATTTAAATAGTACATTGACTACAGAATCATTTGATACCAAACAGACACCAGCGTACAAATTTTTTAACTTGATATACATAAATAAGGTTGCGTCGCATGGTGTCAGCGGTAAAAAAGTATCGATTTCTAATATTTAAAGACGAGCCAAAAATTCATCGATTATACATTTTAATATTACATTGATTATAGAATCTTTTGGTACCATGCAGACACTAGCGTACAAATTTTTTAATATGATATACATAAAATAAGGATGCGTCGCATAGGGTCAGCGGCAAAAAAGTATCGATTTCTAATATTTTAAGACGAGCCAAAAATTCATCGATTATACATTATAATAGTACATTGATTACAGAATTATTTGGTACCAAGTAGACACCAGCGTACAAATTTTTAATTTTATAAACATAAATTAAGGATGCGTCGCATAGGGTCAGCGGCATAAATGTATCAATTTCTTATATTTTAAGACGAGCCAAAAATTCATCGATTATACATTTTAATACTACATTGATTACAGAATCTTTTGGTACCATGCAGACACCAGCGTACAAACTGTTTCATTTGCTATACATAAATTAAGTATGCGTCGCATAGGGTCAGCGGTATAAATGTATCAATTTCTAATATTTTAAGACGAGCCAAAAATTCATCGATTATACATTTTAATAGTACATTGACTACAGAATTATTTGGTACCAAGCAGACACCAGCGTACAAATTTTTTAATATGATATACATAAATTAAGTATGCGTCGCATAGCGTCAGCAGCATAAATGTATCAATTTCTAATATTTTAAGGCGAGCCAAAAATTCATCGATTATACATTTAAATAGTACATTGACTACAGAATCATTTGATACCAAACAGACACCAGCGTACAAATTTTTTAACTTGATATACATAAATAAGGTTGCGTCGCATGGTGTCAGCGGTAAAAAAGTATCGATTTCTAATATTTAAAGACGAGCCAAAAATTCATCGATTATACATTTTAATAGTACATTGATTACAGAATTTTTTGGTACCAAGCAGACACCAGCGTACAAATTTTTTAATTTGATAAACAAATTAAGGATGCGTCGTATAGGGTCAGCGGCATAAATGTATCAATTTCTTATATTTTAAGACGAGCCAAAAATTCATCGATTATACATTTTAATACTACATTGATTACAGAATCTTTTGGTACCATGCAGACACCAGCGTACAAACTGTTTCATTTGCTATACATAAATTAAGTATGCGTCGCATAGGGTCAGCGGTATAAATGTATCAATTTCTAATATTTTAAGACGAGCCAAAAATTCATCGATTATACATTTTAATAGTACATTGACTACAGAATTATTTGGTACCAAGCAGACACCAGCGTACAAACTGATTCATTTGCTATACATAAATTAAGTATGCGTCGCATAGCGTCAGCGGCATAAATGTATCAATTTCTAATATTTTAAGGCGAGCCAAAAATTAATCGATTATACATTTTAATAGTACATTGATTACAGAATCATTTGGTACCAAACAGACACCAGCGTACAAATTTTTTAACATGATATACATAAAATAAGGTTGCGTCGCATAGGGTCAGCAGTAAAAAAGTATAGATTTCTAATATTTTAAGACGAGCCAAAAATTCATCGATTATACATTATAATAGTACATTGATTACAGAATTATTTGGTACCAAGCAGACACCAGCGTACAAATTTTTAATTTTATAAACATAAATTAATGATGCGTCGCATAGGGTCAGCGGCATAAATGTATCAATTTCTAATATTTTAAGGCGAGCCAAAAATTAATCGATTATACATTTTAATAGTACATTGATTACAGAATCATTTGGTACCAAACAGACACCAGCGTACAAATTTTTTAACATGATATACATAAAATAAGGTTGCGTCGCATAGGGTCAGCAGTAAAAAAGTATAGATTTCTAATATTTTAAGACGAGCCAAAAATTCATCGATTATACATTATAATAGTACATTGATTACAGAATTATTTGGTACCAAGCAGACACCAGCGTACAAATTTTTAATTTTATAAACATAAATTAATGATGCGTCGCATAGGGTCAGCGGCATAAATGTATCAATTTCTTATATTTTAAGACGAGCCAAAAATTCATCGATTATACATTTTAATACTACATTGATTACAGAATCTTTTGGTACCATGCAGACAATAGCGTACAAATTATTTAATATGATATACATAAATTAAGGATGCGTCGCATAGCGTCAGCGGCATAAATGTATCAATTTCTAATATTTTAAGACGAGCCAAAAATTCATCGATTATACATTTTAATAGTACATTGACTACAGAATTATTTGGTACCAAGCAGACACCAGCGTACAAATTTTTTAATATGATATACATAAATTAAGGATGCGTCGCATAGCGTCAGCGGCATAAATGTATCAATTTCTAATATTTTAAGACGAGCCAAAAATTCATCGATTATACATTTAAATAGTACATTGACTACAGAATCATTTGGTACCAAACAGACACCAGCGTACAAATTTTTTAACTTGATATACATAAAATAAGGTTGCGTCGCATGGCGTCAGCGGTAAAAAAGTATCGATTTCTAATATTTAAAGACGAGCCAAAAATTCATCGATTATACATTTTAATAGTACATTGATTACAGAATATTTTGGTACCAAGCAGACACCAGCGTACAAATTTTTTAATTTGATAAACATAAATTAAGGATGCGTCGCATAGGGCCAGCGGCATAAATGTATCAATTTCTAATATTTTAAGACGAGCCAAAAATTCATCGATTATACATTTTAATAGTTCATTGATTACAGAATCTTTTGGTACCAAGCAGACACCAGCGTACAAACTGTTTCATTTGCTATACATAAATTAAGTATGCGTCGCATAGCGTCAGCGGCATAAATGTATCAATTTCTAATATTTTAAGGCGAGCCAAAAATTCATCGATTATACATTTTAATAATACATTGATTACAGAATCTTTTGGTACCATGCAGACACTAGCGTACAAATTTTTTAATATGATATACATATAATAAGGATGCGTCGCATAGGGTTAGCGGCAAAATAGTATCAATTTCTAATATTTTAAGACGAGCCAAAAATTCATCGATTATACATTTTAATAGTTCATTGATTACAGAATCTTTTGGTACCAAGCAGACACCAGCGTACAAACTGTTTCATTTGCTATACATAAATTAAGTATGCGTCGCATAGCGTCAGCGGCATAAATGTATCAATTTCTAATATTTTAAGGCGAGCCAAACATTCATCGATTATACATTTAAATAGTACATTGACTACAGAATCATTTGATACCAAACAGACACCAGCGTACAAATTTTTTAACTTGATATACATAAATAAGGTTGCGTCGCATGGCGTCAGCGGTAAAAAAGTATCGATTTCTAATATTTAAAGACGAGCCAAAAATTCATCGATTATACATTTTAATAGTACATTGATTACAGAATTTTTTGGTACCAAGCAGACACCAGCGTACAAATTTTTTAATTTGATAAACAAATTAAGGATGCGTCGTATAGGGTCAGCGGCATAAATGTATCAATTTCTTATATTTTAAGACGAGCCAAAAATTCATCTATTATACATTTTAATACTACATTGATTACAGAATCTTTTGGTACCATGCAGACACCAGCGTACAAACTGTTTCATTTGCTATACATAAATTAAGTATGCGTCGCATAGGGTCAGCGGCATAAATGTATCAATTTCTAATATTTTAAGACGAGCCAAAAATTCATCGATTATACATTTTAATATTACATTGATTATAGAATCTTTTGGTACCATGCAGACACTAGCGTACAAATTTTTTAATATGATATACATAAAATAAGGATGCGTCGCATAGGGTCAGCGGCAAAAAAGTATCGATTTCTAATATTTTAAGACGAGCCAAAAATTCATCGATTATACATTATAATAGTACATTGATTACAGAATTATTTGGTACCAAGTAGACACCAGCGTACAAATTTTTAATTTTATAAACATAAATTAAGGATGCGTCGCATAGGGTCAGCGGCATAAATGTATCAATTTCTTATATTTTAAGACGAGCCAAAAGTTCATCGATTATACATTTTAATACTACATTGATTACAGAATCTTTTGGTACCATGCAGACAATAGCGTACAAATTTTTTAATATGATACACATAAATTAAGGATGCGTCGCATAGCGTCAGCGGCATAAATGTAACAATTTCTAATATTTTAAGACGAGCCAAAAATTCATCGATTATACATTTTAATAGTACATTGACTACAGAATTATTTGGTACCAAGCAGACACCAGCGTACAAATTTTTTAACATGATATACATAAAATAAGGTTGCGTCGCATGGCGTCAGCGGTAAAAAAGTATTGATTTCTAATATTTAAAGACGAGCCAAAAATTCATCGATTATACATTTTAATAGTACATTGATTACAGAATCTTTTGGTACCAAGCAGACACCAGCGTACAAACTGTTTCATTTGCTATACATAAATTAAGTATGCGTCGCATAGCGTCAGCAGCATAAATGTATCAATTTCTAATATTTTAAGGCGAGCCAAAAATTCATCGATTATACATTTTAATATTACATTGATTATAGAATCTTTTGGTACCATGCAGACACTAGCGTACAAATTTTTTAATATGATATACATAAAATAAGGATGCGTCGCATAGGGTCAGCGGCAAAAAAGTATCAATTTCTAATATTTTAAGACGAGCCAAAAATTCATCGATTATACATTTTAATAGTACATTGATTACAGAATCTTTTGGTACCAAGCAGACACCAGCATACAAACTGTTTCATTTGCTATACATAAATTAAGTATGCGTCGCATAGGGTCAGCGGTATAAATGTATCAATTTCTAATATTTTAAGACGAGCCAAAAATTCATCGATTATACATTTTAATAGTACATTGACTACAGAATTATTTGGTACCAAGCAGACACCAGCGTACAAATTTTTTAATATGATATACATAAATTAAGTATGCGTCGCATAGCGTCAGCAGCATAAATGTATCAATTTCTAATATTTTAAGGCGAGCCAAAAATTCATCGATTATACATTTAAATAGTACATTGACTACAGAATCATTTGATACCAAACAGACACCAGCGTACAAATTTTTTAACTTGATATACATAAATAAGGTTGCGTCGCATGGTGTCAGCGGTAAAAAAGTATCGATTTCTAATATTTAAAGACGAGCCAAAAATTCATCGATTATACATTTTAATAGTACATTGATTACAGAATTTTTTGGTACCAAGCAGACACCAGCGTACAAATTTTTTAATTTGATAAACAAATTAAGGATGCGTCGTATAGGGTCAGCGGCATAAATGTATCAATTTCTTATATTTTAAGACGAGCCAAAAATTCATCGATTATACATTTTAATACTACATTGATTACAGAATCTTTTGGTACCATGCAGACACCAGCGTACAAACTGTTTCATTTGCTATACATAAATTAAGTATGCGTCGCATAGGGTCAGCGGTATAAATGTATCAATTTCTAATATTTTAAGACGAGCCAAAAATTCATCGATTATACATTTTAATAGTACATTGACTACAGAATTATTTGGTACCAAGCAGACACCAGCGTACAAACTGTTTCATTTGCTATACATAAATTAAGTATGCGTCGCATAGCGTCAGCGGCATAAATGTATCAATTTCTAATATTTTAAGGCGAGCCAAAAATTCATCGATTATACATTTTAATAGTACATTGATTACAGAATCATTTGGTACCAAACAGACACCAGCGTACAAATTTTTTAACATGATATACATAAAATAAGGTTGCGTCGCATAGGGTCAGCAGTAAAAAAGTATAGATTTCTAATATTTTAAGACGAGCCAAAAATTCATCGATTATACATTATAATAGTACATTGATTACAGAATTATTTGGTACCAAGCAGACACCAGCGTACAAATTTTTAATTTTATAAACATAAATTAATGATGCGTCGCATAGGGTCAGCGGCATAAATGTATCAATTTCTTATATTTTAAGACGAGCCAAAAATTCATCGATTATACATTTTAATACTACATTGATTACAGAATCTTTTGGTACCATGCAGACAATAGCGTACAAATTATTTAATATGATATACATAAATTAAGGATGCGTCGCATAGCGTCAGCGGCATAAATGTATCAATTTCTAATATTTTAAGACGAGCCAAAAATTCATCGATTATACATTTTAATAGTACATTGACTACAGAATTATTTGGTACCAAGCAGACACCAGCGTACAAATTTTTTAATATGATATACATAAATTAAGGATGCGTCGCATAGCGTCAGCGGCATAAATGTATCAATTTCTAATATTTTAAGACGAGCCAAAAATTCATCGATTATACATTTAAATAGTACATTGACTACAGAATCATTTGGTACCAAACAGACACCAGCGTACAAATTTTTTAACTTGATATACATAAAATAAGGTTGCGTCGCATGGCGTCAGCGGTAAAAAAATATCGATTTCTAATATTTAAAGACGAGCCAAAAATTCATCGATTATACATTTTAATAATACATTGATTACAGAATCTTTTGGTACCATGCAGACACTAGCGTACAAATTTTTTAATATGATATACATAAAATAAGGATGCGTCGCATAGGGTTAGCGGCAAATAAGTATCAATTTCTAATATTTTAAGACGAGCCAAAAATTCATCGATTATACATTTTAATAGTTCATTGATTACAGAATCTTTTGGTACCAAGCAGACACCAGCGTACAAACTTTTTCATTTGCTATACATAAATTAAGTATGCGTCGCATAGCGTCAGCGGCATAAATGTATCAATTTCTAATATTTTAAGGCGAGCCAAAAATTCATCGATTATACATTTAAATAGTACATTGACTACAGAATCATTTGATACCAAACAGACACCAGCGTACAAATTTTTTAACTTGATATACATAAATAAGGTTGCGTCGCATGGCGTCAGCGGTAATAAAGTATCGATTTCTAATATTTTAAGACGAGCCAAAAATTCATCGATTATACATTATAATAGTACATTGATTACAGAATTATTTGGTACCAAGTAGACACCAGCGTACAAATTTTTAATTTTATAAACATAAATTAAGGATGCGTCGCATAGGGTCAGCGGCATAAATGTATCAATTTCTTATATTTTAAGACGAGCCAAAAATTCATCGATTATACATTATAATAGTACATTGATTACAGAATTATTTGGTACCAAGCAGACACCAGCGTACAAATTTTTAATTTTATAAACCTAAATTAATGATGCGTCGCATAGGGTCAGCGGCATAAATGTATCAATTTCTTATATTTTAAGACGAGCCAAAAATTCATCGATTATACATTTTAATACTACATTGATTACAGAATCTTTTGGTACCATGCAGACAATAGCGTACAAATTATTTAATATGATATACATAAATTAAGGATGCGTCGCATAGCGTCAGCGGCATAAATGTATCAATTTCTAATATTTTAAGACGAGCCAAAAATTCATCGATTATACATTTTAATAGTACATTGACTACAGAATTATTTGGTACCAAGCAGACACCAGCGTACAAATTTTTTAATATGATATACATAAATTAAGGATGCGTCGCATAGCGTCAGCGGCATAAATGTATCAATTTCTAATATTTTAAGACGAGCCAAAAATTCATCGATTATACATTTTAATAGTACATTGACTACAGAATTATTTGGTACCAAGCAGACACCAGCGTACAAATTTTTTAACTTGATATACATAAAATAAGGTTGCGTCGCATGGAGTCAGCGGTAAAAAAGTATTGATTTCTAATATTTAAAGACGAGCCAAAAATTCATCGATTATACATTTTAATAGTACATTGATTACAGAATATTTTGGTACCAAGCAGACACCAGCGTACAAATTCTTTAATTTGATAAACAAATTAAGGATGCGTCGTATAGGGTCAGCGGCATAAATGTATCAATTTCTTATATTTTAAGACGAGCCAAAAATTCATCAATTATACATTTTAATACTACATTGATTACAGAATCTTTTGGTACCATGCAGACACCAGCGTACAAACTGTTTCATTTGCTATACATAAATTAAGTATGCGTCGCATAGGGTCAGCGGTATAAATGTATCAATTTCTAATATTTTAAGACGAGCCAAAAATTCATCGATTTTACATTTTAATAGTACATTGACTACAGAATTATTTGGTAGCAAGCAGACACCAGCGTACAAATTTTTTAATATGATATACATAAATTAAGTATGCGTCGCATAGCGTCAGCAGCATAAATGTATCAATTTCTAATATTTTAAGGCGAGCCAAAAATTCATCGATTATACATTTAAATAGTACATTGACTACAGAATCATTTGATACCAAACAGACACCAGCGTACAAATTTTTTAACTTGATATACATAAATAAGGTTGCGTCGCATGGTGTCAGCGGTAAAAAAGTATCGATTTCTAATATTTAAAGACGAGCCAAAAATTCATCGATTATACATTTTAATAGTACATTGATTACAGAATTTTTTGGTACCAAGCAGACACCAGCGTACAAATTTTTTAATTTGATAAACATAAATTAAGGATGCATCGCATAGGGCCAGCGGCATAAATGTATCAATTTCTAATATTTTAAGACGAGCCAAAAATTCATCGATTATACATTTTAATAATACATTGATTACAGAATCTTTTGGTACCATGCAGACACTAGCGTACAAATTTTTTAATATGATATACATAAAATAAGGATGCGTCGCATAGGGTTAGCGGCAAAAAAGTATCAATTTCTAATATTTTAAGGCAAGCCAAAAATTCATCGATTATACATTTAAATAGTACATTGACTACAGAATCATTTGATACCAAACAAACACCAGCGTACAAATTTTTTAACTTGATATACATAAATAAGTTTGCGTCGCATGGCGTCAGCGGTAAAAAAGTATCGATTTCAATATTTTAAGACGAGCCAAAAATTCATCGATTATACATTTTAATAGTACATTGATTACAGAATCTTTTGGTACCATGCAGACACCAGCGTACAAACTGTTTCATTTGCTATACATAAATTAAGTATGCGTCGCATAGGGTCAGCGGTATAAATGTATCAATTTCTAATATTTTAAGACGAGCCAAAAATTCATCGATTATACATTTTAATAGTACATTGACTACAGAATTATTTGGTAGCAAGCAGACACCAGCGTACAAATTTTTTAATATGATATACATAAATTAAGTATGCGTCGCATAGCGTCAGCAGCATAAATGTATCAATTTCTAATATTTTAAGGCGAGCCAAAAATTCATCGATTATACATTTAAATAGTACATTGACTACAGAATCATTTGATACCAAACAGACACCAGCGTACAAATTTTTTAACTTGATATACATAAATAAGGTTGCGTCGCATGGTGTCAGCGGTAAAAAAGTATCGATTTCTAATATTTAAAGACGAGCCAAAAATTCATCGATTATACATTTTAATAGTACATTGATTACAGAATTTTTTGGTACCAAGCAGACACCAGCGTACAAATTTTTTAATTTGATAAACAAATTAAGGATGCGTCGTATAGGGTCAGCGGCATAAATGTATCAATTTCTTATATTTTAAGACGAGCCAAAAATTCATCGATTATACATTTTAATACTACATTGATTACAGAATCTTTTGGTACCATGCAGACACCAGCGTACAAACTGTTTCATTTGCTATACATAAATTAAGTATGCGTCGCATAGGGTCAGCGGTATAAATGTATCAATTTCTAATATTTTAAGACGAGCCAAAAATTCATCGATTATACATTTTAATAGTACATTGACTACAGAATTATTTGGTACCAAGCAGACACCAGCGTACAAACTGATTCATTTGCTATACATAAATTAAGTATGCGTCGCATAGCGTCAGCGGCATAAATGTATCAATTTCTAATATTTTAAGGCGAGCCAAAAATTCATCGATTATACATTTTAATAGTACATTGATTACAGAATCATTTGGTACCAAACAGACACCAGCGTACAAATTTTTTAACATGATATACATAAAATAAGGTTGCGTCGCATAGGGTCAGCAGTAAAAAAGTATAGATTTCTAATATTTTAAGACGAGCCAAAAATTCATCGATTATACATTATAATAGTACATTGATTACAGAATTATTTGGTACCAAGCAGACACCAGCGTACAAATTTTTAATTTTATAAACATAAATTAATGATGCGTCGCATAGGGTCAGCGGCATAAATGTATCAATTTCTTATATTTTAAGACGAGCCAAAAATTCATCGATTATACATTTTAATACTACATTGATTACAGAATCTTTTGGTACCATGCAGACAATAGCGTACAAATTATTTAATATGATATACATAAATTAAGGATGCGTCGCATAGCGTCAGCGGCATAAATGTATCAATTTCTAATATTTTAAGACGAGCCAAAAATTCATCGATTATACATTTTAATAGTACATTGACTACAGAATTATTTGGTACCAAGCAGACACCAGCGTACAAATTTTTTAATATGATATACATAAATTAAGGATGCGTCGCATAGCGTCAGCGGCATAAATGTATCAATTTCTAATATTTTAAGACGAGCCAAAAATTCATCGATTATACATTTAAATAGTACATTGACTACAGAATCATTTGGTACCAAACAGACACCAGCGTACAAATTTTTTAACTTGATATACATAAAATAAGGTTGCGTCGCATGGCGTCAGCGGTAAAAAAGTATCGATTTCTAATATTTAAAGACGAGCCAAAAATTCATCGATTATACATTTTAATAGTACATTGATTACAGAATATTTTGGTACCAAGCAGACACCAGCGTACAAATTTTTTAATTTGATAAACATAAATTAAGGATGCGTCGCATAGCGTCAGCGGCATAAATGTATCTATTTCTAATATTTTAAGGCGAGCCAAAAATTCATCGATTATACATTTAAATAGTACATTGACTACAGAATCATTTGATACCAAACAGACACCAGCGTACAAATTTTTTAACTTGATATACATAAATAAGGTTGCGTCACATGGCGTCATCGGTAAAAAAGTATCGATTTCTAATATTTAAAGACGAGCCAAAAATTCATCGATTATACATTTTAATAGTACATTGATTACAGAATATTTTGGTACCAAGCAGACACCAGCGTACAAATTTTTTAATTTGATAAACATAAATTAAGGATGCGTCGCATAGGGCCAGCGGCATAAATGTATCAATTTCTAATATTTTAAGACGAGCCAAAAATTCATCGATTATACATTTTAATAATACATTGATTACAGAATCTTTTGGTACCATGCAGACACTAGCGTACAAATTTTTTAATATGATATACATAAAATAAGGATGCGTCGCATAGGGTTAGCGGCAAAAAAGTATCAATTTCTAATATTTTAAGACGAGCCAAAAATTCATCGATTATACATTTTAATAGTTCATTGATTACAGAATCTTTTGGTACCAAGCAGACACCAGCGTACAAACTGTTTCATTTGCTATACATAAATTAAGTATGCGTCGCATAGCGTCAGCGGCATAAATGTATCAATTTCTTATATTTTAAGACGAGCCAAAAATTCATCGATTATACATTTTAATACTACATTGATTACAGAATCTTTTGGTACCATGCAGACACCAGCGTACAAACTGTTTCATTTGCTATACATAAATTAAGTATGCGTCGCATAGGGTCAGCGGCATAAATGTATCAATTTCTAATATTTTAAGACGAGCCAAAAATTCATCGATTATACATTTTAATATTACATTGATTATAGAATCTTTTGGTACCATGCAGACACTAGCGTACAAATTTTTTAATATGATATACATAAAATAAGGATGCGTCGCATAGGGTCAGCGGCAAAAAAGTATCGATTTCTAATATTTTAAGACGAGCCAAAAATTCATCGATTATACATTATAATAGTACATTGATTACAGAATTATTTGGTACCAAGCAGACACCAGCGTACAAATTTTTTAATTTGATAAACAAATTAAGGATGCGTCGTATAGGGTCAGCGGCATAAATGTATCAATTTCTTATATTTTAAGACGAGCCAAAAATTCATCGATTATACATTTTAATACTACATTGATTACAGAATCTTTTGGTACCATGCAGACACCAGCGTACAAACTGTTTCATTTGCTATACATAAATTAAGTATGCGTCGCATAGGGTCAGCGGCATAAATGTATCAATTTCTAATATTTTAAGACGAGCCAAAAATTCATCGATTATACATTTTAATAGTACATTGACTACAGAATTATTTGGTACCAAGCAGACACCAGCGTACAAATTTTTTAATATGATATACATAAATTAAGGATGCGTCGCATAGCGTCAGCGGCATAAATGTATCAATTTCTAATATTTTAAGGCGAGCCAAAAATTCATCGATTATACATTTAAATAGTACATTGACTACAGAATCATTTGGTACCAAACAGACACCAGCGTACAAATTTTTTAACTTGATATACATAAAATAAGGTTGCGTCGCATGGAGTCAGCGGTAAAAAAGTATTGATTTCTAATATTTAAAGACGAGCCAAAAATTCATCGATTATACATTTTAATAGTACATTGATTACAGAATATTTTGGTACCAAGCAGACACCAGCGTACAAATTTTTTAATTTGATAAACAAATTAAGGATGCGTCGTATAGGGTCAGCGGCATAAATGTATCAATTTCTTATATTTTAAGACGAGCCAAAAATTCATCGATTATACATTTTAATACTACATTGATTACAGAATCTTTTGGTACCATGCAGACACCAGCGTACAAACTGTTTCATTTGCTATACATAAATTAAGTATGCGTCGCATAGGGTCAGCGGTATAAATGTATCAATTTCTAATATTTTAAGACGAGCCAAAAATTCATCGATTTTACATTTTAATAGTACATTGACTACAGAATTATTTGGTAGCAAGCAGACACCAGCGTACAAATTTTTTAATATGATATACATAAATTAAGTATGCGTCGCATAGCGTCAGCAGCATAAATGTATCAATTTCTAATATTTTAAGGCGAGCCAAAAATTCATCGATTATACATTTAAATAGTACATTGACTACAGAATCATTTGATACCAAACAGACACCAGCGTACAAATTTTTTAACTTGATATACATAAATAAGGTTGCGTCGCATGGTGTCAGCGGTAAAAAAGTATCGATTTCTAATATTTAAAGACGAGCCAAAAATTCATCGATTATACATTTTAATAGTACATTGATTACAGAATTTTTTGGTACCAAGCAGACACCAGCGTACAAATTTTTTAATTTGATAAACATAAATTAAGGATGCATCGCATAGGGCCAGCGGCATAAATGTATCAATTTCTAATATTTTAAGACGAGCCAAAAATTCATCGATTATACATTTTAATAATACATTGATTACAGAATCTTTTGGTACCATGCAGACACTAGCGTACAAATTTTTTAATATGATATACATAAAATAAGGATGCGTCGCATAGGGTTAGCGGCAAAAAGTATCAATTTCTAATATTTTAAGGCGAGCCAAAAATTCATCGATTATACATTTAAATAGTACATTGACTACAGAATCATTTGATACCAAACAAACACCAGCGTACAAATTTTTTAACTTGATATACATAAATAAGTTTGCGTCGCATGGCGTCAGCGGTAAAAAAGTATCGATTTCAATATTTTAAGACGAGCCAAAAATTCATCGATTATACATTTTAATAGTACATTGATTACAGAATCTTTTGGTACCATGCAGACACCAGCGTACAAACTGTTTCATTTGCTATACATAAATTAAGTATGCGTCGCATAGGGTCAGCGGTATAAATGTATCAATTTCTAATATTTTAAGACGAGCCAAAAATTCATCGATTATACATTTTAATAGTACATTGACTACAGAATTATTTGGTAGCAAGCAGACACCAGCGTACAAATTTTTTAATATGATATACATAAATTAAGTATGCGTCGCATAGCGTCAGCAGCATAAATGTATCAATTTCTAATATTTTAAGGCGAGCCAAAAATTCATCGATTATACATTTAAATAGTACATTGACTACAGAATCATTTGATACCAAACAGACACCAGCGTACAAATTTTTTAACTTGATATACATAAATAAGGTTGCGTCGCATGGTGTCAGCGGTAAAAAAGTATCGATTTCTAATATTTAAAGACGAGCCAAAAATTCATCGATTATACATTTTAATAGTACATTGATTACAGAATTTTTTGGTACCAAGCAGACACCAGCGTACAAATTTTTTAATTTGATAAACATAAATTAAGTATGCATCGCATAGGGCCAGCGGCATAAATGTATCAATTTCTAATATTTTAAGACGAGCCAAAAATTCATCGATTATACATTTTAATAATACATTGATTACAGAATCTTTTGGTACCATGCAGACACTAGCGTACAAATTTTTTAATATGATATACATAAAATAAGAATGCGTCGCATAGGGTTAGCGGCAAAAAAGTATCAATTTCTAATATTTTAAGGCGAGCCAAAAATTCATCGATTATACATTTAAATAGTACATTGACTACAGAATCATTTGATACCAAACAGACACCAGCGTACAAATTTTTTAACTTGATATACATAAATAAGTTTGCGTCGCATGGCGTCAGCGGTAAATAAGTATCGATTTCAATATTTTAAGACGAGCCAAAAATTCATCGATTATACATTTTAATAGTACATTGATTACAGAATTTTTTGGTACCAAGCAGACACCAGCGTACAAATTTTTTAATTTGATAAACAAATTAAGGATGCGTCGTATAGGGTCAGCGGCATAAATGTATCAATTTCTTATATTTTAAGACGAGCCAAAAATTCATCGATTATACATTTTAATACTACATTGATTACAGAATCTTTTGGTACAATGCAGACACCAGCGTACAAACTGTTTCATTTGCTATACATAAATTAAGTATGCGTCGCATAGGGTCAGCGGCATAAATGTATCAATTTCTAATATTTTAAGACGAGCCAAAAATTCATCGATTATACATTTTAATAGTACATTGACTACAGAATCATTTGATACCAAACAGACACCAGCGTACAAATTTTTTAACTTGATATACATAAATAAGGTTGCGTCGCATGGCGTCAGCGGTAAAAAAGTATCGATTTCTAATATTTAAAGACGAGCCAAAAATTCATCGATTATACATTTTAATAGTACATTGATTACAGAATTTTTTGGTACCAAGCAGACACCAGCGTACAAATTTTTTAATTTGATAAACAAATTAAGGATGCGTCGTATAGGGTCAGCGGCATAAATGTATCAATTTCTTATATTTTAAGACGAGCCAAAAATTCATCTATTATACATTTTAATACTACATTGATTACAGAATCTTTCGGTACCATGCAGACACCAGCGTACAAACTGTTTCATTTGCTATACATAAATTAAGTATGCGTCGCATAGGGTCAGCGGCATAAATGTATCAATTTCTAATATTTTAAGACGAGCCAAAAATTCATCGATTATACATTTTAATATTACATTGATTATAGAATCTTTTGGTACCATGCAGACACTAGCGTACAAATTTTTTAATATGATATACATAAAATAAGGATGCGTCGCATAGGGTCAGCGGCAAAAAAGTATCGATTTCTAATATTTTAAGACGAGCCAAAAATTCATCGATTATACATTATAATAGTACATTGATTACAGAATTATTTGGTACCAAGTAGACATCAGCGTACAAATTTTTAATTTTATAAACATAAATTAAGGATGCGTCGCATAGGGTCAGCGGCATAAATGTATCAATTTCTTATATTTTAAGACGAGCCAAAAATTCATCGATTATACATTTTAATACTACATTGATTACAGAATCTTTTGGTACCATGCAGACACCAGCGTACAAACTGTTTCATTTGCTATACATAAATTAAGTATGCGTCGCATAGGGTCAGCGGTATAAATGTATCAATTTCTAATATTTTAAGACGAGCCAAAAATTCATCGATTATACATTTTAATAGTACATTGACTACAGAATTATTTGGTACCAAGCAGACACCAGCGTACAAATTTTTTAATATGATATACATAAATTAAGTATGCGTCGCATAGCGTCAGCAGCATAAATGTATCAATTTCTAATATTTTACGGCGAGCCAAAAATTCATCGATTATACATTTAAATAGTACATTGACTACAGAATCATTTGATACCAAACAGACACCAGCGTACAAATTTTTTAACTTGATATACATAAATAAAGTTGCGTCGCATGGTGTCAGCGGTAAAAAAGTATCGATTTCTAATATTTAAAGACGAGCCAAAAATTCATCGATTATACATTTTAATAGTACATTGATTACAGAATTTTTTGGTACCAAGCAGACACCAGCGTACAAATTTTTTAATTTGATAAACAAATTAAGGATGCGTCGTATAGGGTCAGCGGCATAAATGTATCAATTTCTTATATTTTAAGACGAGCCAAAAATTCATCGATTATACATTTTAATACTACATTGATTACAGAATCTTTTGGTACCATGCAGACACCAGCGTACAAACTGTTTCATTTGCTATACATAAATTAAGTATGCGTCGCATAGGGTCAGCGGTATAAATGTATCAATTTCTAATATTTTAAGACGAGCCAAAAATTCATCGATTATACATTTTAATAGTACATTGACTACAGAATTATTTGGTACCAAGCAGACACCAGCGTACAAACTGATTCATTTGCTATACATAAATTAAGTATGCGTCGCATAGCGTCAGCGGCATAAATGTATCAATTTCTAATATTTTAAGGCGAGCCAAAAATTAATCGATTATACATTTTAATAGTACATTGATTACAGAATCATTTGGTACCAAACAGACACCAGCGTACAAATTTTTTAACATGATATACATAAAATAAGGTTGCGTCGCATAGGGTCAGCAGTAAAAAAGTATAGATTTCTAATATTTTAAGACGAGCCAAAAATTCATCGATTATACATTATAATAGTACATTGATTACAGAATTATTTGGTACCAAGCAGACACCAGCGTACAAATTTTTAATTTTATAAACATAAATTAATGATGCGTCGCATAGGGTCAGCGGCATAAATGTATCAATTTCTTATATTTTAAGACGAGCCAAAAATTCATCGATTATACATTTTAATACTACATTGATTACAGAATCTTTTGGTACCATGCAGACAATAGCGTACAAATTATTTAATATGATATACATAAATTAAGGATGCGTCGCATAGCGTCAGCGGCATAAATGTATCAATTTCTAATATTTTAAGACGAGCCAAAAATTCATCGATTATACATTTTAATAGTACATTGACTACAGAATTATTTGGTACCAAGCAGACACCAGCGTACAAATTTTTTAATATGATATACATAAATTAAGGATGCGTCGCATAGCGTCAGCGGCATAAATGTATCAATTTCTAATATTTTAAGACGAGCCAAAAATTCATCGATTATACATTTTAATAGTACATTGACTACAGAATTATTTGGTACCAAGCAGACACCAGCGTACAAATTTTTTAATATGATATACATAAATTAAGGATACGTCGCATAGCGTCAGCGGCATAAATGTATCAATTTCTAATATTTTAAGACGAGCCAAAAATTCATCGATTATACATTTAAATAGTACATTGACTACAGAATCATTTGGTACCAAACAGACACCAGCGTACAAATTTTTTAACTTGATATACATAAAATAAGGTTGCGTCGCATGGCGTCAGCGGTAAAAAAGTATCGATTTCTAATATTTAAAGACGAGCCAAAAATTCATCGATTATACATTTTAATAGTACATTGATTACAGAATATTTTGGTACCAAGCAGACACCAGCGTACAAATTTTTTAATTTGATAAACATAAATTAAGGATGCGTCGCATAGCGTCAGCGGCATAAATGTATCAATTTCTAATATTTTAAGACGAGCCAAAAATTCATCGATTATACATTTTAATAGTACATTGATTACAGAATTTTTTGGTACCAAGCAGACACCAGCGTACAAATTTTTTAATTTGATAAACAAATTAAGGATGCGTCGTATAGGGTCAGCGGCATAAATGTATCAATTTCTTATATTTTAAGACGAGCCAAAAATTCATCTATTATACATTTTAATACTACATTGATTACAGAATCTTTTGGTACCATGCAGACACCAGCGTACAAACTGTTTCATTTGCTATACATAAATTAAGTATGCGTCGCATAGGGTCAGCGGCATAAATGTATCAATTTCTAATATTTTAAGACGAGCCAAAAATTCATCGATTATACATTTTAATAGTACATTGATTACAGAATTATTTGGTACCAAGCAGACACCAGCGTACTAATTTTTTAACTTGATATACATAAAATAAGTTTGCGTCGCATAGGGTCAGCGGTAAAAAAGTATAGATTTCTAATATTTTAAGTCGAGCCAAAAATTCATCTATTATACATTTTAATAGTACATTGACTACAGAATCATTTGATACCAAACAGTCACCAGCGTACATATTATTTAACTTGATATACATAAATAAGGATGCGTCGCATAGGGTCAGCGGCAAAAAAGTATCATTTTCTATTATTTTAAGACGAGCCAAAAATTCATCGATTATACATTTTAATAGTACATTGATTACAGAATTATTTGGTACCAAGCAGACACCAGCGTACAAATTTTTTAATTTGATAAACATAAAATAAGGATGCGTCGCATAGGGTCAGCGGTAAAAAAGTATAGATTTCTAATATTTTAAGTCGAGCCAAAAATTCATCTATTATACATTTTAATAGTACATTGACTACAGAATCATTTGATACCAAACAGTCACCAGCGTACATATTATTTAACTTGATATACATAAATAAGGATGCGTCGCATAGGGTCAGCGGCAAAAAAGTATCAATTTCTATTATTTTAAGTCGAGCCAAAAATTCATCTATTATACATTTTAATAGTACATTGACTACAGAATCATTTGATACCAAGCAGACACCAGCGTACACACTGTTTCATTTGCTATACATAAATTAAGTATGCGTCGCATAGCGTCAGCGGCATAAATGTATCAATTTCTAATATTTTAAGGCGAGCCAAAAATTTATCGATTATACATTTTAATAGTACATTGATTACAGAATTATTTGGTACCAAGCAGACACCAGCGTACAAATTTTTTAATTTGATAAACATAAAATAAGGATGCGACGCACAGGGACCGCGTCAAAAAAGTATGAATTTCTAATATTTTAAGACGAGCCAAAAATTCATCGATTATACATTTTAATAGTACATTGACTACAGAATTATTTGGTACGAAGCAGACACCAGCGTACAAATTTTTTATTATGACATACATAAATTAAGGATGCGTCGCATAGCGTCAGCGGCATAAATGTATCAATTTCTAATATTTTAAGGCGAGCCAAAAATTCATCGATTATACATTTAAATAGTACATTGACTACAGAATCATTTGATACCAAACAGACACCAGCGTACAAATTTTTTAACTTGTTATACATAAATAAGGTTGCGTCGCATGGCGTCAGCGGTAAAAAAGTATCGATTTCTAATATTTAAAGACGAGCCAAAAGTTCATCGATTATACATTTTAATAGTACATTGATTACATAATTTTTTGGTACCAAGCAGACACCAGCGTACAAATTTTTTAATTTGATAAACATAAATTAAGGATGCGTCGTATAGGGTCAGCGGCATAAATGTATCAATTTCTTATATTTTAAGACGAGCCAAAAATTCATCGATTATACATTTTAATAGTACACTGTTTGCAGAATCTTTTGATACCAAGCAGACACCAGCGTGCAAACTCTTTCATTTAATATACGTAAAATAAGGATGCACCGCAGAGGGTCCGCGGAAACATTATTTCGACATATAATATTTTAAGGCGAGCCAAAAATTAATCGATTGTACATTTTAATTGTATGTACATACATTGTTTGCAGAATTTTTTGGTACCTAGCAGTCACCAGTGTACAAACTCTTTCATTTAATTTACGTATAATAAGGATACGCCGCATAGGGTTCGCGGCAAAAAAGTATCGATTTTTAATATTTTAAGGCAATCCAAAAATTAATCGATTATACATTTTAGTAGTACATTGTTTGCAGAATCTTTTGGTACCAAGCAGACACCAGCTTGCAAACTCTTTCATTTAATATATTATACGTAAAATAAGGATGCGCCGCATATGGTCCGCGCAGACATTATGTCGACATTTAATATTTTGAGGCGAGCCAAAAATTAATCGATTGTACATTTTAATTGTTCATTGTTTGCAGAATCTTTTGGTACCAAGCAGACACCAGCGTACCAATTTTTTCATTTAATATACATAAAATAAGGATGCGCCGCATAGGGTCCGCGGAGACATTATATCGACATTTAATATTTTAAGGCGAGCCAAGAATTAATCGATTGTACATTTAATTGTACATTGTTTGCAGAATTTTTTGGTACCAAGCAGACACCAGTGTACAAACTCTTTCATTTAATATACGTTAAATAAGGATGCGCCGCATAGGGTCCGCGGCAAAAAAGTATCGATTTTTAATATTTTAAGACAATTCAAAAATTCTATTGTATATTTCGACAGCATATTGTTTGCAGAGTCGACATTTAATATTTAAAAACGATCCAAAAATCGATCTCTATTATATGTATATCGATAGTAAGTATTTTTTATATTTACAGAATTTTGTGGTATCATGCAGACCAACGTACATATTTTATTATTATATATACATAATATAGAGAGGGATTTAAGAAAAATTTTAATACGAGAGAATTACACATATAATGAAATTTTTATGTATCTGTGAAAGTGAGTAGAGTTTTTGGAATATTTGAAATTTCGCGGCTGTCTGTAACTGTCATGGGCAGCGATCACGTGATTTTCTATGTTCTACACGTGCTTTGTGTTAAAGATCCTACATCAGCTGCACCTTCTATATTTTTTCTCTTTTTCTCTCCAATGGCTAACTTCGCATAGCTGTTTCATTTGAAGTGTAGAAAGTGTGACACGATACAATTATAAAGAAGAGATCTAAAGATGGCTACGAAAAGTGACAGGAAGCGTAGAACGGCCGAGAAACCGGCATACGAGAGCACCGCTTTTTATCATTGGGCTGTAAATCTTTTGGGTAATAAACACTCGCTTTATCGTGCATAAAGAAATCGGGCAGCCTACGTGATCCGCGAACGGAAGCATCGTTTAATGGTGAAACAACCTTTGCTCCAACAACAGGTCTTGGTTTCGGTTATTTGCATCGGTGGCATGTATCCACGCTCTTTGAAAATGACCGACACTTCTCTCATCTTTCGGAGATCGAGCGAGAAATGTCCTTCAGGACCGAAATGGTATGACAGTAGGTGATATTTTATGCAGTCATAGAAAAATATATATTTGGTGAATTGATTGACAATGAGCAGAAATTTTTTATCGATCAAACACTTTTGTCTTCTGTCAAATTTTATGTTGAATCGCTGCCTTGCACATAAATTGCACGAGAAAATAAATAAATTATTGCCCCGCAATATTAATAAAAAAGAATGAAAAAATGCATGGAGTGCAAAATACTCCAAATTTAATCAGGCGATTAACGTGAATTTTTTAATTATTACGTCGCGGGAAATATGAGTTTCATGTATACATATTGTTTAGAAAAAAATGTGTATGCAAGAGAAAGTTTCAAATAAATGGAAAATTAAATGTTCAGTCAGAAATTTATTATTTTTATATAACTTTATGGGCAACACATACACAACATTCAGATAACATGAATAATTATATTTTTTAAAACTTGTGTATTTTTAAATTACTTTTACATAGTTATACTTATGTAAAAAGTATCATACTGACAAGTTTAAGCATTTTTATATTTGCATCTTTTTTCAGGGGATGTATTACTCCTATTATAAGACCATCGCCGAGTCGAAAGACTTTTTCGACGGGATGGATAAGCTCAGTCGTGACAATCTATCAGAGTATGGAAATGTTATTGATGCTAGCAGAAAATATAGTCTTTTGCCCGAAGTAATTATAAATTTTATTTTCAATTATTTCGAGAATTTAAATATAAGAGAATTCTCACAACTTTTTATTTATTTTATAGATTGTAGCAGGCTTCCTGTATCATATTGCGAGAAGTCTTGGTGTCATATCCCAGGAACAATGTTGGCAGGTAAGACTTTTCAAAATCTCTTTATAAAGTGGATCAAATTTGTAGAATAATCACACGTCTCATTCATATTTAGATAGAAAGAGGAGATGGGTTGATGCCTGTAACTAGCTGCGAAGGTCTGGGCGTACCTGTGTATTTTTATTTAGAGATAGTCTGGTTCTCCACAATTTTCACGGCAGCAATACTTTTTTATTATGCGACGTATTTGAGTAATTCCATTTACGGTGGACTCGTAACGATTCTATTTTTCTTCTTTAATCATAACGAATGCACCCGCGTTCAATGGACACCGCCGTTACGAGAAACCTTCGCGTATCCTATGTTACTCTTTCAAATGTACAGTGTTACAATGACTATCAGAAAATATACAAAACACGACTCGGACAAAGAACCAACTTCACTAAGGAACAGATCGAGACAAGGATTATTCGTGGTAATATACAAAAGAAAAAATTATATAATTATTTACAATTATTATTTTTTTTTTTTTTTTGCTACAGTCAAGTTATTCTGTCTTTTCAGGATATATTTGGCTCAACAATTTGCAGCTTGTGCACCTGGCAGTTTTCACATTTTGTTTTTACTACGCAAATTATAGCAATTCTTATACTAAAGTGGCTGAGGATCGTTCCATATGATTTTTACAAAAATTTTTGTACGGCTCATGCCTTAGCTATTGCAGCAGCGACTAAATTAACAAATGGCACTCTTATAATTTGTTCGCTCTACACGTGTATTATAATCAGCAGCAACGTGGCCAGTTTTATAATGAAGATATGCCGACTTCAAAATATCAAACGAGAAATTATTCTCGAAATTGCCATAACGATCATTCTTACAAAGTGGATAAAATCTTACATTTTATATTCTCAAGACGACGCTCATGTGTTCAATATATTAAAATCTAAATTAACAAACTACAGAGACTTCCATACTATGCTTTACACATGCTCGCCAGAATTCGACTTTCTGCAATACAAAACTTACGAAGCAATTATTAGAACTTTATTGCTACCAACAGCGATACTCGTTGGAATGCTCGCACTGTATTACTGGTACAGAAGTTTCAAGACGAACGACTATCCACTTTGCATAGAGGCTGATGTGGCGTATAACGGTCTGCAAACCGGCGCTTTTATCATCATGGCTATTTTTATTATGAGACTGAAATTATTCATGACGCCGCATCTTTGTATAGTAGCCGGTGCGGTATGTAGCAAACGATATCTCGAAAAAGTCGGTTTAAAAGGTGAACTCATGCGACTTGCCATTTTTATTCTTCTCTTGGGTGGTATGTCATATCACGGTGTTGATAGATTTCAAGAGGAACGCGGATTTATAGGTAATTGTATTATCAAATTAAATTACAAATTGATTTTCTGCAAAAATATCACAACTGTATTTTCTCACCATGCAGGCGAATACAGCAATATTGAACAAGAAGAACTATTTGAATGGATAAAAAGTAATACACCAAGACATGCCGTATTTGCGGGAAAAATGTCATTGATGGCAAATCTAATGTTGTCTACTAGGAGACCGATTATTAATAATCCTTACTATGAGAGCAAAGAGATGAGGTGAGACCTGGATTAAAAATTAAAATCACACATGTAATTTTGCTTGAAATTATATTATTTAAAATTATTTATTTATATTTACATTATATATGTGGCGTGTGTATTAATAGGGATAGAACTATGAAGGTTTATGAGATTTTCAGTCGGAAAG
Organism: Prenolepis imparis; assembly: GCF_030444845.1. Taxonomy (NCBI): domain Eukaryota; kingdom Metazoa; phylum Arthropoda; class Insecta; order Hymenoptera; family Formicidae; genus Prenolepis; species Prenolepis imparis. Next base: position 3,405,725 of record NW_028141162.1, read on the forward strand.
ATGCCACTTCTGTATATGCTTTTTTAAGAAACATGAAAGTTAGTTATATTGTATTAGAGGAACCGTTGTGCCTTGGATTTGCAAACTTGTAAGTATATGAGAAAAACATGTAACTACAATAATAGTTGCATAATGTTGAATCTATTTTTTTCAGACCACGAGGATGTCAAATGATCGATTTATGGGACGTGGCCGATAATGGAACGGCAAAAGCCGCAAATAAGCCACCTTTGTGTCCTCTTTTATTCAAAGGAAACGCATACCCATTCAAGAGAGCATTTGTTAACAGTAATTACGTCGTGCTGCAATTAGACTATTCGTATTACGTAGAATTTAAACCAAAGACTTCCACACCATTGCATTATCAATTCTAGATTTCTCGATTTCTACGTTTCCTAATAACTAAGAGCTCTTGATGAATACGGGATACCTCATGGGACTATAAAAGCCTATTTTTCTTAAAACATATAAAAATATTATCTATATAAAAAAATATATATATATTTTTAATACAGAGAGATTCGCGCGAGTATAAATTAAATGTTAATACTGCGAACTTTCGAAAGCCTATCAAGCATAGGCTTACGTGTGTGACGTGTAAAGAGGTATTAAAATATTTTAAGAGGCGTAATGTGTTCCTAGTATTATGGAATAGGAATTATTTTTGTTTGATTGAAAAACGGCTATTGATTTTTTAACATCCGTATCTTTAAGATACAGTTTGCAGAATACAGGAATACACACACATAAATGTACGCGAATGTTAAAATTTGTTAAATTTTACAATAATGAAAACGAGATACGCAGGTATTAATTAACTGGTAAGAATGTACAAAAGAATGTAACGCGACGCGATGTATGCATTTGTGATAATTTTCTTATACTTAATATTATCGTGCATTTATATCGATACATCTGCAAGGGCCATTTTTAATTTCAAACGTATACAAGTATTATATTTAATTATGCATTGTGTTCATCCTGCTATCATAAACACAAGATATATTTGTGCCAACATCAACTACTATATATTTATATTCGTCTTAAATGCTATATAAATTCCTTCGTATATAAGTTAAATAAGTTTTTCGATTAATAAATATATATATATATATATATATTTCCACAACCACGCACATTGGACAATAATTCTCTGCTCTCTTCGATGTCGATTATGCTCATTAAAATCGCACGTTATTCAATCATCTTATGACCATCACATAAATGTTATAATTTTAATAAAGAGATTACAAAATACATATATGTATATATATATATATATATATATATATATATACATATATACGCGAAAAAGAGATTATACATAAAAAAAGGTGTTTTTACTTCTATTCGCATAATCCCTTTCATTACACTTAAAAATCTCGACATAGTAATTTGCATTTTTTTGGGCTCGCGCCTTTCGCGCGTGAATAATCCAAAGAAGATCTCGAACGAGATGCCCCCGGAAGAAAAACCGAACCGCACGAATGGCGAAGATAGCTCCGTTATAACGCACGTAGCATTGCACCTTCACTCCGTGTTGTAACAGATAGTATAGTCGAGAAGCAGTCTTTGGTATACTACGTTGTGCTGCTGACCCAAATGGATCCTGGCCGCCAGTCAGTCCCGCTTCGAGCTTCCTCGCGGCAGTATTGGCCGCGTTCTCCGACACGTTCGGACTCAATTACTCATTGTCGATATACACTGCGACGACCGGAACGCACGAGTGTGTTTAGAAACCTTTTATAAATATTGTGACATTACTTTACTCTCGTTATTTTTTTTCTGTCATAGTCGCAATATATTTTGCGATTTTGCGATTATTTCAAAAAGACACAACGGTGTTTTTAATTATTAATTTACTTCCAGTTTAAAAAAATCGATGACTCGGATTTAAAAATCGAATTTTTCCAATTTAAATCGTTCTTTTTTTGTATTCGTCGAATACCGATGCTGCATCTCGATTGCAAAGGGATCCTACTATCGATCGATCGACGCTTGGACCAAAAATTGACGAAAATAAATTCTTCGTGAAATTCGATGTGCGTGCTAAAACAGTGCTTTTGTTCGCCCGTAAAGTGAAGACACTTTGGGTTTACGGCTGCTACAGCTGCCGCTCATCAAAATTGAAGACGTGGGTCGAAAATACGTGCGTATGTGGATGGAAAAGAGGAGGACTGGCGTTTCGTACATAATGTAAGAGGACCGGATATCAAAACGCGAAAACATCGAAAGGCATCATCGGCAGGATCAGACACTCATCCAAAAACATCCGCATTTCACAGGCACATCCTAGCGATGCGACATTCCACGCTGGTTCCGCGTAATCATTGACAATCGGCAGTAAGTAAACAGAAAACAAGACAGTAAATAAGCTAGTAGTAGTAATGGAGAACGAGCGAATATATACGAGATACATTTATTATGCTGCGACCCACAAAATTACCCTTTGAGAATCTGTGCATTCCAGTTATGCAAATGCAAATTATGTAGACTGTTCCCGCTATCTCTCCCACATTCTCCGAATTTTTACATTTGCAGGCAAATCACACTTTGAGGTGTCTGAAAATGAAAAAATATTCACGCGCGTGATTTATAATATCTTGCTTCTATTAATCTCTTTTTCTAATTCCTAACTCGCCGGCTCGCAGATACATTAGCGGAACGTCAAGGACGTGTCTTCCTCGCGTCCTTGCGTCGGATTATGGACGGCGCATTAATTCGCTCAATGAGCATAACAATGTAAATGCAGCCCCTCAATCAGATACACACACCGTTCCAAGACCGCTGCGCTGCTCAAGTACCGCAATTTCACGGTAATATCCGCTCCACCTCCGCGAAGGAATATTATATCTACAATTGTTGCACATACGGATTTTTCGAATATATGCATATATAGCGTAGGCATGTGTATTTTCTACGCGATCGCGATCGTGGCAGACGTGTAATTTTGCGAACACGTAATCTCCTGTACATTTGCATCGGAATCCAAGCCGCGTAACGCGTGGACTTGTGTTCTCGTTGCACAACGCGCGATTTCGCATAATCCGTGTCTCGGAGTCTTTAATCGCACGTGTCATTAAGGCGTCAATATACAGCTAGCGGAGCGCGTAATTACAATATCTCGTATCGCACGCGCGCGAGAGAATATAAGAATAGAATGCAGTTTGCATTCGCGTACACGTCATTTCCACTTCTCATATAAATCATAAATTGACGCTATATACATATATCGAGCAATCGACAGAACAGAGCGGAATGTTTGCGATCCGCGAAGTAAAATCCGTTCTTCTCTGGCCTCAAAATCGCGCGGAAGACTCGACCGATTCTAGGAATTTGGCACGCGCAGAAGTGTTAAAAACATTTCCTTCGTTCAAAGAAAAAGAGAAAAATAGATAGAAATAGAAACAAACTCACAAATGGTGCAAAAAAGGAGATCATTGCAAGTTTTTTTTAACATTTGCTCTTTGCCCAGTTTGAAATCGATTTTTTTCTAGGAAAAGCGATATCAATATTTTTCTAATTTATTTTTCACATGTTATTATTAAAAATATTTTCTTTGTCGTCGTGAAAGGTATATCTTGGGTACAGTTATATATTATGTTTTGAAAAAAAATTTTTATCATATCTTAGCGAATGTACGCGCCTAATCGTGGCGAGCGAAACGACAGTTCGACGGTATCTGTTACTTTCTCAAAGCACGCTCGTATTCGTAACCTACTTCGAACACTGCGATGCAGTAACCGGGTGCAAACTACAGCAGACCGGTGTCCGTGCCAAGACTCGAATTAGAAAGATCTAATTCGCCTCGGTCATAGAACTTTATGTCTATCTCTCTCTCTATCCCGCGTAACGTTTATTTTTCATCTACATACAACAACAAATATCCCAGAGAGATTCTAAAAAATTGACAAAATTTGTTTTGCAAAATTAAATTTTCAATGTACGATATCGAAGATTGATCTGAGAGAGTAAAAAATAAATTTAACATTTCCTTAAGATTTTCGAGATATTAAAATAGACCTTGATGAGTATAAGAAGAATCGCCTTCTCTTGGATAAAAAATTCTCGACGAATTTCTTTCCGAAGCTGAACGAGCTCTCGTCGTGCAAAAAGCAAAGAAAGCAAATAAAAGAAGAAGGGAAACATTTTTCGTCAAGAATTCGTAATCCCCGAAATCAGGATTTTCACAGAAGGGTTTCCAGCCGTCAATATCTTACCTGCTCGGAGGGTGGTCCCAGTATTTTGTTGGACAGTTAAAATGTAATCTCAAGGTGGAGGTCATCAGCATTCTTCGGATTCTTCTCACGAGAGTAGGAGAAAGATAAAGATAGACAGAGAGCAAGATTAAGCGAGAGAGAAAAGAGTTAAAAGCGTCACGGAAAGAAAGAGGCGCGGATAGTAGGCGGGAGTCTATCGTAAAAGTTTCACACGACCGAGTTAGAGCCTGGATCTAACCGAGGACAATAGTTGTGACACGACGGATCATTTTCACGTGGGCGCCGTACACGTCGCGCATCTCGGTACCAGCTCGCCCGCTAATTGAACGAAGGTCATAATCATGATGAACGTAATTCCGTCGTGTTTTCGCGCCGTAACGTATGTATACGCGCGCGATCATCATCGCCATTCGTGCGCACTCGTGCTGTTGCGCGCATTCAAGTCACAGCGCTCATCCGGCGACATTCGACCGCGCGGCTCTTCCACGTCAATATGCTCGGATCAGAACAGACATTGTTTGTGCGAGCTTTGAATACCCGCTGATGAGTCCTTTGACGGATAAAAGAGTCAACTTTTCTCCCGAATGAGGAATGTCTCAATTGTTTCAATTTTTAATAGTAAATGTAGATTTTAATTCAACTTTAATTCGCATTTTTATAATAAGTAATATGCAACAGAATAATGGCAACTGAATATAAATTGATTGATTAACAAATCGATAGAAATGAGTTATTCATACAATTATAAGATTATTATACGCATCATAGAAAGTAATTAAACATTGTATTATTCAACAATAGATTAAAATTAGAATACAAAATAATAACAGTAAAGATATAGTATTTGGAAGATATTTTATATATTATTGTTTATATACACGCTTTAATCAAGTTACTTGAGACATTCACCAGTAATATCTATTAAACAGAAAGCTATCTCTTGTTCGTCTACAGTCTACACGCTTCAGCTATTTAACCGATCAATTTCTAAACTTGTCAGACTCGTCTATTTAATTCCCTACTTATCGTCATCAACATAACACTCACGGATACAAGTAAATATAAGTAAAAAAGTAGTTAGATATATTCATAACAAGTTGTCCCACATCTACACAGTACATTTAACTGCAGTGCAGATGCTATTGCTATGTCATCTTTTCTTTCGGAATATTCTAAGAATTTTCAAGTATCTTTTATTGATAATTATTGTACGATATTTATATATTAATTAAATAATACACATCACTTATAATATTCTAATAGGAAAACTCATATAACAAATCGTAACAATTTATCTATGTTTTTAAACGCAATCAAAGAAGAATTATAGATACATAAAATTATTTTTGTATACTATAATTACTATATAAAGTTTTTTCAGCTTGGAAGAATAATGAGTTTCGATGATTAAGAGATCTAATTGTAACATATATCGCGTACGAAATTGAATGCCTGGAGAAAATACAGATCAATAGTTCTGTGCCGTTTTGAATCGAACTTGCAACAGAGAATTCTGGACCGCGCAGGATTCTGCGCCGGGACCATTCTTCTCTGCGGCGATGTTATCGGCGAAACTGGTCCGGTTCCGCCGAAACAAGGTCGGGCACCGGTCTGCAGGACAGCAGCATCCCTCTCGACGATTCAGGTTCACCTCCACGAGCCGTTTTTCTGGTCTTGGTCGCCACTAACACCTCTCAACATTCCAATCTAATCGAAGATACGTCTGCCTCCCGTTGAAAAGTCAGGCCTTGCAGATCTAATGCATTAAATGCATTCCAATGGACGCTCCTTGATGAGCATATTCACCTTTAACCCGGAGCCGCGCAAAACATTTTATGTAAAACTATCAAGCAAATTTACTCGCTCGTTTCACTTAACATTTCCCACGTAGAAAAAAAAGCACGTAAAGAGAAAACTTGAAACATTTTAAACATTTTACATAAAACTGTCGCGAATACGTTTATAAAAACATATGCAAATTATATGGGAAACTTGCTTCGAAAATTCGAAAGTTTAAAATTATACTCGTGTACCTACAAGAATCTTGAAACTCGACAATCATTATTAGCTAAGTTATAATTTTTTTCTTTTCTCTATGCGGTATTTTTTTTACGGTAATTTTTAATTCTAAATAATTTCGCTTTTGATTTAAATAACGCAAATTTAAAGGAAATATCCGTTTATATACCATTCGCGGAATTAAATCGTTGTTCGCTTTTGTTTGGTCTGTGGCACAAAAGATCAGCGCTTTCTACTAATGCACCGGACATGTCTGGGTCTGGCATCGTTCGCGGAGGCATTTCAGTCCGAGGAGTAACGGTTGCATGATGGGCAAATCGCGTAAACTTTGCGTCGACTCGGGTTTCTAATTTTACCGTATGTTTAAAAGAGCAAGACTTGATCGGGTAGACTTTTATAGCGACGCCTCGTAAAACATGACGGCGCGAGATTCACCCCCCGCTGCGTTCTTTCGCCTTCTTTAGCGCGTGGACTCTTTCCTATCTCCCTGGGATAACCCACATCCGCCGCGCAAAAGCGCGGAAACGAACTGACGACCGGTCGATTACACGAGTCGCGAATATAATAGCGATGTGGAATCATTGAACTAGTTTCCTAGAGAGATATTGTTATTATTCGCAGGAAAATTAACCCGGTTTTCTTTCGCTCGCGCAATCAGTTTAGCATAATCATCATTTCGCTGCGAAAATGATAATGTTAGCGGCACAAAGTTAAAGAATACAGGAGTGTTTGAGAGAATCTTAATGATATATTATTTAATCGAAAAAAGTAGAATCACAGTTTTTCATAAATAAAATCTCCAGAAACTCTCTGATCCTTATTTTTAACTTACAAGCGACTAAAATTGCATTCTTTCTGAATCAAGCGCTCGAGATTAAATTAACTTGCTGTTTTTCTTACTATTTATTTTAATTTATATTTTCTAGAATTTTAACTCGAAAATCAGAAAAGCTTCTTCAAGTATTCAATTGATTTGGAATTGTTGCATACTTGCTGCAGTTGCAATTCAAATACTGGCATATATTTTTCATCCTGTTGATATTCTAGATTATTTAGCATTTATCGTCGATTATTCAATTTGCCAGAAGAAGGCACACGATTATACTTATAAAACCAACAGAAAAATTTACGCGCCGACCGAGAACGGAATGCGTACATTTCGGACGTGAAAGTGCGAGCGCCGCAAGAGAAAGAAAAGGAGGCACGTGACCCGCAGGCATTCGGAAATGTATGCGCACACAGGAAGATGAAGAGATACATATTATATTTACCATTCCTCTCGAACACATAAAATTCGATAAGCTTTTCTGATAAGCAACCGCGTGAAAGTACAATAACTCCACGCGAACGTTTTCTTTTTATGAGAAACCGGTGCGATCGGTATTTCCCCTATTTTCTTTTATGGCCATAAAATCGCAGCGTATTTTTATCTCGATAATCACGTCATGTACGACAAGATACACGATGAAACCGACTTTTATCGCGATATTCTATTAAATAAAACACGCAATTACTCGTGGCGAAATGTGCGAAAAGAATGTATATACCGTTCGAAAGGCGCCACGTATCGTTACGCGATATCAAAGATCTTCCGCGTCTTCCTCTTCCTGCGTCCGCATCTGGCATGTAACTCCGGTAAGGGTCCGATGTCGACAAGGGGGACCATTTCTCGCAATTTAGACGGAAGGGAAATTCGCTGCACACGCGGATACGAATTGACTTGAACGATAAATTAGACCGCGACGTCAACAAACTGCGCGGAATAGAAAGTTGCCTCGACGTTGTACAATATGAGAAGCATCGGATAGAGAGAGAGAGAGAGAGAGATATGGAAAACGCACCCAAACTTTATACAAGAATAAAGCAGAGAGAATATTTATTTTTTATTTTTTAAATAAAAAATAACAGATTGAGCACACGATATATGTTTACCGATTTTTTTTCTAAGAACCTTGGCCTCTTGAGAAAGGCGTAATTATAACATAAAAATTGTCTATAGTCATAGATAATTAATTGAATTATTAATTGAAGACTTGAACTCTAAGAAAAAAAATATTAAAGAATATTAAGATTTTTTTTCGAGAAAAAAATGTCATAGAATTTGTTACCTGCCAGTCAGTTCTCTAGATTCACTTAGCATTTTTGTGTAATCTCTTTAAAATCTCTTGGTTTTGTGATAGGTAAAAAAGAAAGAGCCACAAAGAAATGAGGATGGGGAAAGGAGATATGTCGTGTGAAAACGTCGTATCCCCTTCTTCGATGCCTCCTGCGACATTCGCGTATATCGCGCTGTGTTTCCTTCTTCGCGTTAATAACTTAACTGTATACATAACTTGCCACTGTCGTTGATTAACATTCGCTTGTGTCTCTTCACGCGCGAATATAATTCGACACACAGCGCGCTAATTGCCTCGACGCTGGCTTTCATCGAGATTAGGATATCGCGCACCACTCTCACTGGGAACTTGTCCTGCCTTATTCCGCGGTAGACAACCGGCAAGAGAAATTCCACGCGAATTGTCCTCGTCGTCGTCTTTATTGATCGCACTTACAATACAAGATGCTTACCGTGAAGATGCCGGTACTTACAAGGAGAAGAAAGTCTCAACTCAAAAATTAAAAATTTAGAAAACTTTGGGTCTTTAAGTCGTAGAGAGTATTTTGATGAAGCTGATGCGCTCTGTTTTTTATTATCCGAATCCAATCTGACACTTAACTTTATAATCAACCCAGAGTAAAAACTGGGCTATTTATTTGTTTTATTATTCGCGAACCAAAAGTAGAAAAATTTTATATAAAGAAAATTGTTTCTCTCAACACTATTACTTTCTTATTTTTTGTTTTTAATTTGCGAGTTTGAGATTTTTCTCTTTCTTTAAATATTAATTAGATATTGATACAATACCTATCTCGGAAAGCAAAGAGATTTAATGGCGTAATAACGATACTTATATGCGGTACCACCTACTTGAAAAATTGTGCAAAACATAATCACTGCATAATTAATCATTTGAATAACTGTAAACGGCTTTTGTTCTTCTCCCGCAGAGATGCGAAGCGAGGTGGGCGAATGGCTACCCACGTGCGTAGGTTCACCGATATGTATTCTGCTGTTGTCATGGTCTCTGTTAATCTACCAAAATCAATCATCATCCGCGAAAAGAAGAATCGACGTGCTGACAGTCGCGATTCTCTCTCAAAGTCTCGCGCATCAATTAGGATTGCTGCTATACGCGATTCTCACCTTAATTCGTCCAGCAAATCACTTTGGAGGTAATTATAATTATACTTTGCTTTACTCTAGTCTCAGTATAATACAGAAAATAAATCGTTCTCCCAGTAAAATTAGTACCATAATTTAATTATACCCTGTGCAATACGTTGTAAAAGCATTCACCTCTTTAAAATTCATTACAAGCGCCGAACAACGTGACTGTGTGTCACGAAAATTAATTCAGCAAAATATATTGGTCTGCCCGACAAAAAAAATTGCATTAATCGAATCGTGAGTGTTAAACAACATTCTTCTTCCTGTTGTCGCAGAATTATGCTCGACATTGGTATGGGTGTTAAACTCATCGAGCATCCTCCAGGAGCTGACCCTGACATCGATAGCCGTGTTCGCGGCGATCAGCAGCCGCGACGACGCTGTCAATCTCACCAAGAATCATCTCAAGTACCATCTCGTCAGTCTGAGCGTCATCAGCGCCTGTATCGGCGTCACTGGCGTGCTCAATTTCGAGCCGGAAGTCTGCGTCTTCTTGGCCCAAGAGATCTCCTTTAAATACGGGATCTTCGTCAATTCACTAAGGAGTCTGCTGGTCCTCACGTCTTTCCTCGCCGTGATAGTCGCGCTCTTCAGGACCGTCTGCCAATCGCCGACCTCCGAACTGCTCAAGTCGGTCTCGGATCTGTCGGAGGCGAGCTCCAAGAACTCTTCGGGCGCGTTCGAGTGTCATCCGCCGCATTGGGATCCCTCGAGCGGATCGTGCACCAGTGGCTCGACCAACAGCAGGGCATGCTTGAGGAAGAAGAAGGTACAGGTGGACGAGGCGAGCGGCAGATCCACCGTCTACAGCATACTTTTCGTTTGCTACATCTTCCAACATTTACCCATCCTGGTAATTATTTCAATTATTTTTTAGATGTTTATTATTAGTATTTTTTTCTTTATTTTCTTGGAATTCTTTCAATGGATTCGATAGCGCAATCATGACGTGACATCAGTAGCGCGTAAAATCAGTTTCCGCACTACTGAATCGGCGATGAATTAAACACGGCTAAAATGATTGCACGCTATTAACATAACGCTTATACTTGTGCATGTTATTAATGGAGTACTTTCTAAGAAAAGCGAAAGAATTAATTATTATATAAAGTGCTCCAATTTTTTTCGCACATTCTCCTCACCTTTTTTTCCAACAAATTCTTCAATATAATGTATAATAATATTTATAACTTATAATTTAAAGATTATATTATATACTGGTGCCTACTATCGCGTAAAAGAAAATTTTTTTATGTCGAGGAATAAATGGAGAACCTGAGATACCTTATATATAAACAGCAAAATAGCTGCTTGTTTTTCCTGCGGGTCGTTAATGCGATAAAATGAGAAACACGTTTGCGGAAAATCGTTTCGATCATTAGCATAATTTCATTACGATCCAAGTCGAAGGTTTGAGCTGCGAAATCTTGTTTACATGAAAAGTCGTAAAACCCCAACACTGTATCGAGACCGATTCGCGATTGACTTAATTATTATTATTACTTTCAAATCGCGGGGCTCCATTAAACCAACGACGATGACGGTAATTGTTGGCTCGCGATTGAGACTTGTCGAAGGAGTGGGCCTGAGAAAAACGTGAAATTTAGTAAACGTTCCGCAATAATTGCTAAACTAAACTCTTTTTTTTTCTGAGACTTGAAATTTTTTTTTGCGCCAGCGTTTCGGTCTAAAAATGATATTTCGCAATATCCTCGAAATTATGCGCGTCAAGCCAGCCGTAACAATGTTACATAGTTAAAAGTGACCGAGATACCCAATTTGTTGTACCGTCCTCAATTATACTCCTCAGTGTGACAAAAAAACAAGAGTTTTTTTAAATAGATTCGGTTATTAATGTTTTTTTTTAGAATTGAATTTTACATTAGTCATTCTTAAGCACTATACCATCTATCTGAAGCATAATTTCGAGAAATATAATTTTTTTATAAACATATATATATACATATATAAAAGACAAAAATATGACATCTTATATTTTGAAAGTGTCTCTCTAAAAGGAAAGTGTCTCCTTACAATTATCTTTCTTTTACTTTCTAAGAGACAAATCGTCCCTGAAAGTTTCATTGTATCTCGAATCCAACGCGGTGCTCGAGCGAATTGTCTGGTCACCTTGTCGCAGTAATTACATTTATACAATTGCATCATAACCGAAAGGATTCTCGCGCTCGAGCGAGCGCGAGCCGGATGCGAGCTCGTTGGAGCGCTCGCGTTATCCGGAAGCGAGAAAGAGGCCCTTCGCTATCATAAATTCCGTCGCTCGAGAAAGTGAGCTCCTCGCTTTCGAAAATCACAAGGGAACTGAATTAATAAAGGGTCATTGGTTCGATATAAAGCAAAATTCGAAAGCGTCATTTTAATTCTCGGACGACGGCCTTAATCGGCGCGCCGAATTAAGGATCGATTTCATTCCACAAAAAGTCGTCCCACACACGGAGAGAAACTTCCACGATCTCCGTCATTAATATTAATGATCGCGTCTATATTATACACGCATGACGCATACTATTTACTATGCGTGCAGAAACGATCAATTAGATTAGACCGTCGAGTGGGCGTACGCGATTTCGCGTAAAGAAAAATCGCGACACTGAAACGTTAAGATCGAAATACATTATTCGTTCCCGTTACTAATAAATATCTCACATTAATGATTTTATGAATCATCGCGCATTTCAGCTGATTGACCAAAACTACGTATATAGACGGTTATGCAATCGAACGATTCGCCGCACAAATTCGCGCCAAGTTTGTGTTGCTCGCTCGTCGAAAAATAATTATCGGAGAACACCGTTCGTTGAAATAAACACCGTTCTCTTTGCGTGCAAGCAGCGTGACGGCCGTTACACTCGTTTGTGCTTTCGTCTAAAACGATTAAACTAAATCGCCGATACACACATTTTAATTACAAAATTGCATAAAAGAAGAAAAAATATTTTGACAAGCGCGATATTAAGATCGGTGAGATTGATAGTTTTTTTCGGTATCCTTTCTTTTTTTTTTACAGGCCATCTCTCTTTCAAGTGCAGATCTCATCTACCGTTCAATCCGAGAATTCGCAATTCGTTGAGAAATCTTTAAGCCGATGGTTTCTCGGGCATATTAGGCAATTATATTATCGAGGCGCCAAATCGATCCAAATCGACGTCGATCGCACTTTTAAGCAGACGCGAAGACCGTGTCCGGCTCGCGTTTTCTAGCGGCAATTAAAGTAAAACGCTTGTTCGGAATTCAGCGCGAGTTAGCATGACTAGAATCAGCGATGGAGAAACTCGTGGATCGGTAAAACGGGGAACAAATTGCAAAAATAGAGTGAAATAACGTAAATGGAGAGGGAAAGAGAAAAAATATAACTTTTATTACGGAGCAATCAAAGCGATATATTTGAGATAAACATAAATTAACTTGCAGAGTGAGATTAAAATACAACAAATTAAAGAAATTAAGGAAATTGAAGTCATAAATAGCCAATTTAATGAGAAAGAAAACAAATAATATAAGAAAAGGACTAATAAAGTACTATTGCATCAATTCGATCATGAAATCATAAAAAATGGAATTTTTTATTTTTTATTACTACTTTCTGAGAGATAGAGATCTTTAGAAGATCTGACGAAGTGTTAGCATTGGATAATTAAATTATATAAAACAGAAGTTTTTGCAAAAAAATATACGCATCTATTATTGATAGGAATCAAGAGAGTTAAATCAAAAGAAGTGAAATATAACAGAAAAATGTATGATTGTGGCAACCAACGCGCACCAACCGCAACGAGATATGTTCGAGAGAAAGAGAGAGAGACGGGGATCGAGAATTGCGCGTACACCTTACACATGTATACGATACGCGTGCACGGGCCGTATATTATAGAGAGTGCCGCTCTATTCTCTAATTAAGGTATATACAACTAGTTTCGATTTCATATCATAGATCAGACCGGCCGTTACTCACGTAACAGTGTATCTACCGCACGTTATACCGTTCGCGCGAACGAGAGAAAAATATACAGCGCGAGGCACAGAAGTTCAACAACACCGAAAGGAAGGCCTCGCTATTTGATAATTAACGATAATTTGATTGTCTCGAGAATTTTTTAAGAATTTGCCCAAAATAGTATTATACCTTGTAAAGATGTGTAATTATTTATATGCGAAGAGATTATCTTGAAAGCGAAACGCGTTCCAATTTTGTTTAAACGATTATTCCAATCTCCTCTCAAGTGCAATCATTTATTATGTTGCAAAAATTCATAAGCATAATTCATATGTAAAATTTATGTTTTATAATATTGTGTTACGTTATATATAATATTATAAAATTTTGATGAGTGATATAAATTTAACAGACTATTACATAGCTTTATAATGATGTAAACTTAACATTTATATAACAAATGAAACATCGAATAAAATATTTTCTTTTAATGTCAAATAATTGAATGAATCCGCAGTTAAGATTCGCTTGCTCGCTTTAAATAATCTAAAAATAAAATGTTAATCCATCCAATTAAAAAAAATTTCACCATTTTTAAATGTAAAAAAATGCGTGAGATTTTCTAAAAGCGTTGCAACGAAGTTATCTCGCGTGTTCTAAGAGAATTCAGCCGACTTTGATTGATGAACGTATCACCAATCGCTCGCGTACTTTTGAACGATATTATAATAATCGACGAGAGAGAGAGAGAAAAGGAGAGATTGACGTACAGCTGTGCGCGTGCAAACTCATGTAAAATTGCGTATCGTGCGCGTACTTTTGAAAGCGCGACCGCGGGAGTTTTCACCGCGGGGCTCTTGCGCGAATCCGCGATTAAAATTGAAAGTTTTTTTTCTCATTTTTATTTTTAACGTTTTCACGACAAATTCTTCCATCGGACGCTATTCGCTGAGCATGATTTCTTTTTTTCTACGCGCGCACCGAACAATTAGCCGCGTGTGTAATTGACCCAATTCGAACATTCGACGTACGCTACTAGGATTCTTCCGCGGCGAAAGCTGGACCCGATTTCTGAACGCACAGTCTTCTCTTGACACGATTTCTGGTGAAATTTATTAGCGCGAGGAAAAGCCCGTTTGCCGTTCTAAAATACCTAACTCAGGCGTTACATTACGTTGCATTAAACTGTGCTGTGCTCGCAACAGATTGCCCCGGGCTACCGTTTTGCTGGATATATTCAACCGTATAATGGCAACATTCGATTAATGATTATCGCTCTCGATGAGTGTTATTAAACTTTTCAGCGTAATCGATAATCAAGATATTATACTACGCTCTATAATGTCTACTATATAATATAATACACGTTATTATATTTATATTATACCATGATATTGCGCTGCGTTATATATTATAAAATTGATGAGTGTATTTAAATTTGATTAAATTATCTCCGGGATATAAAATTAATTGGAAACACGACTTCCTAGATTATCTCCATCAGACCGAGCCTCCTAAGGAACTTTTGCACGCCTCAGAATCTGGTGACTTGGCTGCCGCTGTTGAAGGACACTCTGCTTCCGGTTTTCCTGGCTCTCTTCGACAAGATGTTCTGCCGATACGTGGCCAAGGTGTACACGAAGCAAGATCAGAGAAGGCTGTCGCACGGTGCGTGTCATTTTCTTTTTATTTTTTTCTTTTTCTCTCATCGCGGAAGCAGAGATTTTGCGCGCAAACTTTATAGCGTTTTATTTCGTAACACGCACGGGGACGTGATTTCCATTCTTTCGTTTAAACAAAAACACACTGACCCGTGCGCCGTGCGTAGGAAAGTAAGACACCCATCGTACAATAATAAAAAATCCTTTCTCCTCCTGTCCGGTGACAACCGGCAATTTTTCTCGTTAACGATGCGCGTTCGAGCGATTCGCTCGGTCGTGTTTCTGTTTTGCAACGCGTATATGCGAGCTGTTTATACGCGATTTCACGTGCAATTCTCCCGCGAAATCCCCACAATCGTCGGTGAATTTTCTTTATGGGATCAACGTGACTTTGTGCGTTTCTCGCAACACTTTCTGATTTTCCGGTCTAAATTAATGCGATAACGAAAAGTAAAATCTATCGAAATTTAGCGAATTTAGAAATCTATCGAAACAACTTCAATGATGTTTTAAAATTGATTTTTTTTTAGAAAAATTAATTTTTTTACATTTTTATTTAATCAATCGTTTATTTGTCGTAATCGCGAAGAAGAATTTTTCTATGATAATGAAATTTCCTTTCAGGCGGTCTAGACGGTAAATTTCGACACTTCGAGCAGGACACCGAGTACAAGCTGCAATTGAACCTGAATCACGGGCTGAAGTTCCCCCTAACCAACGGAAGCCTCTACGGACGGTTGCACAGCCATCAGAACAGAGGTGAGCGAGCGAGCGGACGAGAGCGGATGTCAGCGGGATTTAACAACGCTTAAAATGTTTCGATCAACCGATAATTTTCCCTCCCGGCTTATATTGTTAATTGTGAATGTTTTGCGCGGCTTCGCTAATGCGCTCGCCTTGCGAGAGCCTTGGCATGTTAGAAAGTCTGAAGCGAAACCATCTCTCGCGCTCGTAACCGCGTCTCTAATCCACCACCACCATGTCTGATATATCAAACGTTACAGGTCACTTTATAACGTGAAAATATGTTTCAATATTCCCGAAAGCGGCGCTTTCACGAATCGTGATAGTTTTCCTTGAATTACCTTTAAATCCGATGAAAAGACTACGATCATTCAATGTTCCAAGCACGAGTATCTACGAGTTACAATAATCGTAACCAGTTTTCGTAATGCGATTATTTCTATTTGTTCGCAGGGAAAACCGGCACGATCAACATGGGAATTCAGCAGCACTACCCCAGGACGCAACCCGTGAACGAGGATGGCAACTACGCGTCTCTGCCGGCAGAATTATCGTCCTTCACGAGTTCGACCTTTGAACCGCGTCAGGATAAAATTCCCGAGCCATCGACGAAGAGAAACCCGACGGAATCGCAACAGCATAGCAGACGACCTAGACCGAACGAGAGCTTGCACGAGCTCGCCGGTAATCGTAGAAAAATCGGTAGCACCGACGTTTTCGGACAGAACATGGAGAATCTGGTGCAGCTGGAAGATTCCACGGGCAATTGGAAACACCAGATCTCCAAAGAGGAGATTCGCGAGGAATCGTTCAGGCGACACGCGAAAAGCGTCCTGGGTCTGGAGAGTCTGATCGTCGGGTTGGAGAACGACCTGCAGGAGCAGCATTATCCTAGAAACGTTCTGCGCAGGAATCAGAGCTTCGATCACGCCAGGTATCGCTTTCAATTGATCGACCATTGGCCGACTTTGTTTCTCTCGCGTGTGCACCTTTTGGCGTGTATATACCTTCACTTTTACCAGGTGCCATTAAGCCGTCGTCACGATGTACGGCAAGAGCGTAAAGTGGAAAGTGAGACGCAAAGTTTCTTATAAATTATTAAAAA
This sequence comes from Prenolepis imparis, assembly GCF_030444845.1. Lineage (NCBI taxonomy): Eukaryota > Metazoa > Arthropoda > Insecta > Hymenoptera > Formicidae > Prenolepis > Prenolepis imparis. The sequence goes on from NW_028141162.1 coordinate 3,422,694, forward strand.
TGCGCGTTTCAACGTGCATCATACACACGGCATGACCTACATTCGTCCTCAAGCGACCTTTCTTTCATCGATTCTCAAATATATCACGTCATGAACGTCTTTGTTAACATATTTTTCAATCAATATCTACGACATAATTTAATAATTCCTAATATTTTATAAATATAATAAATGTGCATCTCGCGTATGTATCAAATTATTATAAAATCTTACGCCTTTTTAGATATCACCGACCTATGCTCGACACGAGAACCTACAATTTGAAGAAAGACGACAGAGAGAACCTTCAACAGAATCTTCATCAGAATCTCCTTCAGAGGCGGAATAGTCGGGATAGGATGGGACATTGCGACGGATACGACAGCTCCGACGACGAGAGTTGTGATCTGGAGAACGGTGACTTTGACACCATGAGCTCCTGCAGGAGCAGAAGCAGAAGCTGTTGCTCCGTTACCACAGTCGCTAATGATGATTTTGAATATTTCCAACGTAAAGGAACCAAGGTAATTTCTGCGTGAATCTGCTCTACAAATTTTCAACAAAGTTTCTTAGCCTTTTGAGATTCTCTCGTTAAGTCCTAAAGTAGTGAAATTAATTAAGTACATTATTTTTTTATTCACCGACTTTTTGATATGTTTTTCAACATCTTAATTTTGCTGAAAAAAAAATGATGAACGAGACAAGCGTTCGCCAATGGCGATCGAAACCCAGTTCGTTCTAATGTTAAATGCGAGAGGACATGCAAAGCGAGCCGGAGGCACTTTCACGGCGAGAAAATCGCATCGAGATAGAGAAAAATGCTCATCGCTGACGTAGCGTTTCGTCGGCCTTTTCGCGCGACGATAAAGTACTTACGTAATCCTGCAATCGTGAGAACGTTTCGCTTTGCAGGTGGAGCTACTGCCCTCGAAGCGCGCCGGCGGAGAGGTAAAGGTCAACATGCGATCTTTCACGCCGCGTATCATAGAGAACGGCGCGGAGGATCGAGAGGAGAGCAAGAAGCGCGGCGGTAACTCCGTGAAACTGGCAGACACGAAACCCAGCATCCAGTCCTACCATCTGAAGAGTAAGAGGATCGGGCCTGGTTACTCGATGAACGACCTGGATAAACTCATCGCCATCAAGAAGCTGCCGAACCTGTCGATGGAGAGCCTGAAGAGCATCCTGAAGAACTCCGACGTGAGCTATCTCGACAACGGTGACATATGCAAACACGAGATCGGCGGCTCGGCGCCCGACTTTAAGAAGATCTTCGTCACGGAATTCATATGAGATCTATAGTAACGCGATATATGTTTAGAAAGACTGTATTATTTGTATCCTTGTGATATAGCAACAGCGTGTTAGTAAATTATCGAAATTTCCTTCACTGCGACCAGTGTTATCCTTATCCACAGGAAGGAGTACGTGTATCTGCGATTAAAAAAAAGTGTCATAATATAATCAAAAATTCTAAAAAATTAATTTAAAATTACATTTAGATTCATATGACAATCTTGATTCATAATAGAGAAAATGATAATCAATATGAATATTAATAGCAGGCGCGTGTTTTCAAGGAAAATCCTGGTCTCTTCTTGCTTTTGTAATATGAAATCTAAATTTTGTACGTAAACATGTGTGTTTTTTTTAAACGAGTCGCATTTCCAGACTCGCGACTTATTCATTCCAAGCTGTCATCGATGATTTATGAATGAATGTAAATGTAATTACCGTAGACGCTTGTTCGCGCACACAGCGTCACGTGCTTATTTTTGTATAAAGGCTGCTGTAAAATACTTTACAATACGTAGCGGATTTGTTTCTCGGACAGGAAGTCGATTATATGAACGTTACTTGTATATATTTTGTATATTTGTATCGTAATATTTAATATTAGCGATTATGTGTATACAATTATACGCATCGCGTGGCTTCGCGATGCATTCATCTGATGAGTGTTGCGGAAAAGTGGCGAACAGATTGTATAAATTAATTGCAAATATATTTTATTGCTGGGTTTATGCGAAAGCGTTTCAGCAGTTGCCTCTTCATCTCATTTGACACGGCAAGGTTAAAAAATTGTCAAAGTATAAAAAAAAAAACTTTATCTCAAGCTTTTCTGCCCTACCATTTTAACTCCGAAATTTAATATCTTCGTTTGAAGATGTGTCAAAAAAATCAAACTAATTATGAAGATCTTGATAATAGGATACGACGCTAAAATTTACGATAAATATGTATATAATTTATTCTGCTAAATTTTTATTCAACTCGTTGCTCATTTGTAATGTTTAAGAGACTGCTGCTTACGCGTATCTACATATCGTTCAATTTAATCTCTCGAGATTGTAATTATTTTAGGTTTACATAATTAATTAACTTTGGTCTCTCTCGCGTATTATTTTTTTTCTATCACACTTAACAAATATTATTGGCAAGATTCGAGCATAGCAATGTCACATGAGCTCATGTGGTAGATTACAGACACGCCCTCCGTCATCTGTCGCATGATAGAGACGCCGTAATCGTCGCCGCGTTGCCATAATTGCCTAATTAAACGATCTATCCTACTCTATCTGCGATTTATTATGTTGACTAGTAATACACGGTTTGGCATTGTTGATCGTATCTCTATCTACGATTTCGTTGGCCAGTGGCGTAGAATGCGATGTGTTCTCTCGCGTTAATTCACATTCATGAATCGCATAATCATATAAATATTGCATAATTTTTTTTTTTTTTTTTTTTGAGAAGTAGACTATCGCGAAGATTTCTGTATTAAACATCTGGTGTATCTCTTTGTCGAAGGTAATAATTATTTAGTGTTTTCGAAAGATTTCACATCTCGAGGCCACTTACGCTGTTTTTACTTTCATCTTCTTCGTTGTGCCTATTTATATATATATATATATATATATATATATATATTCGCTCCCATTACAAAGCAATTCAGTTTCTACTTGAAAATATGTCGTACAGATCAGAATAACTTGCTTGACTTGTTAATACAATTTAGATTTGAACGTTAATGACAATATGTCTTACGAAGACTTGGCTTCGTTTGTTCTCCTCCAAGGACATCCGTACATATATAATGATATTCGTTTTACATGTATAAATCTATGAAAGCATTCGCCTCCCGGAACCAGTAAATTCTCCTCACTAAAAGTCTAAAAATAGTGCGCCCGCGACGTCGAACTAATAAACAGCCACATTGCCCGCGTTAAACTGTGCTCTTACATCCTATTTTTAACGTCATCACATAATAAAAATTTTCATTGCATCGAAAAATAATAAGAATGTGTATGGCATTACATCTATTTACGGATAAAAATTCAATTAATGACTATTAATCTTTGATAATGATTGATTGCATGAATAATCGCTATCTTCTAATGCCAATGAGTTTAGCAATTATTAATCCTTTATAGAGATCGTAAAATAATTTCTTGTAATCTATTATCATTTCATTCTATGAAGGATTAATATAAATATCATTTTCGTACACTCGCAAAAATATTTAGATGCTCGGACACTCGGAGAAGATTCAAAAGAGCGCTACGATTTCTTTTTTCGATTTTTGCGACACGCGAATTCTACGCCACTGTTCATTCGCGACTCGATACTGGCACTTTGGTGTGTCGATCGACAGGATTGCACGAGAGGATTCCCGCTCCGATTGATCCCGCCAATCAATGACTGGCATAGACGAGATCGCTGCCGCGAAAGATCGCCTCGATCAGGGACTTCCGGTTGAACTCGCCGCCCCGAGATTCTATCGCGGCCACCAGCCGCTGATATCGCTTCCAGGCAGTGACCGATGCCACTTCCTTTTCCGGCCGGTCCTTGATCTTCTCGTACATATCGCCGCCACTGTCAACCGCAGCCTCGGAAGTCTGACATATCGCCTCTGTATCCGGTATCATCTGTAAAGTCGCGATCGAGTGATTCGACGTTGCCTCCTTGGAACTCTCCCAAGATGGAAGGAGATCTGGGGATTCATGATAATGCAAGAAATTCCGAAAAAGGTTGCTGAATTTTTATCTTTGTTTTTTTAATTATTACGCGGATACGACAATTGAACAATAACATGTGAGAAAATATAATTTTAAGTATTACACGGTAGTCGTGTAAAATGCAAATTTTCTCAAACGTTAAAACACACTATAGCACGTATATCGATAATTTATAATTGAAAATAGTCAATTTGTTGAATATAAAAACAGCAAACAACATTGCAGTTATTTTACGAGAAAAAAGAAACGTGAAACTTATTAACAAAGAATTATTTTACTTTGCATCCTTCAATGGCATATGTTTTAATTATAGCCGCAGATTGGCTTGTAATCATGCGGAAGGAAATCCCAGAGAGGGTTTATACACGAGTATGACCGATGTTTGCAGGACGTGTTGTAGACACATGTAACGCTACCCTAAACCTTGTGTCTGAAATCAATACTCGAACGGCATTACACTGTTACTAAGGATGCCCATCCCCATCGCCAGATTTTGCGTCACCCCCTGCGTCACTTTAATTAGCGCGGAGTTCAATGATCCAACATGACCTGATCGCGACATCGTAATTGTCATTCTTCATTCTATTACACATATTATTATCTATTTAATTTTTAGTTATCAATTACCCACTGACTTACAACGGTTAATTACAATCAATTACAATGGCTAATTACATGGATAATTGATGTAGATGGATAATATGACATATTTATGTGAGTAATACTTATTATTGGAACTTAAAACTTAACAAATACGATTAACGAATATTAATTAGCTAAAATTGCTAGCTTTATTCATTAATGGATAAAATCCAATAAAATGCCTTGTATATCCGCAATAATTTCGCGCGAGCAACAAGATTGCATTTCACGAATACTATGAACCTATAGTTCAACATCTCGACAGGAAGGAAAAATCTATTATCCATTATCCATTATCCCAAACACCCGTTATCTAATTACCGTCCCGTTAGTTAATTAACAGAAATGGCAAAATATTCGCTTTGCGTGTGCTTCATCAGGTACGTAATGATTTCTCACCTTTGCTCACCTCCGCGTTCGGTTTCCGCAAGTTTTTCGCGATTCCGCGATCCAAGAAGTCGAGGTCGCTGCCTGATCGTTGTCTGGACCTCCTCCGCAAAATTCCAAATTGCCCGGCCGGATTTGCCCAACGAGACGACGTGTGCGCAATCCGAGCCAGCGCGTGGTCCAACAATAACTGAGGAAGCCCGACCAACGCGTCGACCATCAGCTGGATCCCCGCGATGACTTTTCCCCCCTCTGGTCGTGTCCGGAACCTACATGTGGCCAAGCTCCATATGGGAGGAGGACAGCGCGGGAGGGGGGTGCTGGGAGACAACCAAAGGGTATCCACCTCTTTCATTTTCTCGCCCTCTTGTCGAGCGATCGAACGATTCGCGGGGGTCCGTTTGCGACTTCCGGTTCTGTCGCGGATTTTATTCGGCGAGGTATATCGCGTACCTCTCTCAAGATTCTGACATTAAGCGAAACGTTGGACTGCTTTCGATCGATGCTCGCAGTTTACGAGCCGTTTTATGCGCATTTACAGTATTATTATAGCCGTGTCGTTCCTCGTGTACAATCATGTTTCAGTGAAGAGATATATAATCAAGCTCAATTGTGTAACCGTTTATTTCAACATAACGTCACGAACGGTCTCTCTGAATTGCAAATGCGTTGCAGAGAAATTAATTCTTATTTCTTTATTGCTATTATTATTAGTTTTGACTCTGCATTCGTAACGTAGAGTTGCATTAATCGATCTCAATATATAGATAACATAAAATTTTAAAAATTTATGATTATTTTTATATTAATATAATATGTACATATATATGAGAAGCATTTTCTTCGTATTATCGTGTCATATTTTCTCAACATTAAACTCCAGATTGTATGATTCAGAATTAACGTATAACTGCAAAGAATTTCCTATCTTCTTTTTTTTACAAAAGATCGCATGCATATAAGTAGAGGAAAAAATAGAGGATGAAATAATCAACGTAACACATTGCAGAGAATTGCGCATACTATATAAATAAATAAATATTGCGGTCGGGATTGAAATATTTTCATTCTTTATCAAGCGGAATTAATTTCTCTTCATTGCTCGCTAGGATACGGGCGGCTTCAAAGAAAGACAGGGCACCGCTTCAATATTCTTCTATGCGGAGATACATTTTTTGGTGGACGAGTTATGACAATAACACGCGGGCAGAATTCGCCTCAAGTGACGCGTATTTAATCCGAGGCGTCTGTGTATTCTTTATGCCGAAGACGAAAAACGTCAGGCCATATCGTGGCGGTCCATTGTAGCCAGAGCCGAGGGAATCGAGTAAATTGGCTGAATTGGCCTGTCCGTGAACCGACCAACAGACGTACGCAGATGCAGATGCGCGATAGAGATCCCGCGTTGCGTAACCCGCAGGGGCGAAAGCTCCTTCGAGAGCTGGTATTTTTCAAACGATCAAGCGATCTCGCAAGATGAGAAATTAATAATTAATCTTTTACAAATAGATATCTTCAAGTCGCATTCTTCAACTTTTTTTCGGAGACTTTAAAATTTCTTAATATAAAAACTTACTACTCCGAAATACATTATATCAATATCTATTTATAAGAATCATAATTAATTTTACTGTGTATTTATTTCTATTTGTACGTATCGCATCTTAATAATTCAAGGATTTTTAATGAAGGAGAACGAAATTAATTGTACGTCGCGCATAATTCAGCTGACGTCGCGATTTAATGGGATGCATGCGGTGAAATTTATTAATAGCGACTCGAAGAGTTCGGTAGGGCCAATGCAAAAAATTGTCTCGGTAGCTGAAGTAACGGAAAAAGGTTTGTGCGCCACCACACAGCTGGTTGCAGCATGCCGTGGATCAAGAAGATGGAAGATATTTAAAAAAGTTCCGTCTTTCCTTGCGTATAATAAACGATCGTTGTGTTTGCGCGTCCATCTGTTAACGAAAGAGAGAGAAAAAGAGAGATACCGAGTGCAGTTCGTGAGAAAATATTGCAAATTTTTTAAATAAACGATTCAAACGACGTCTTGTGACTATCCGATAAAATTGTGCAAAATGTTACAACAATAAAGAGTCCTACGATCAGTGAAAAGTTAATCGACTTGAAGAAGCAACATCTTCTTTTCGGCCCGCGAAGAGACGTTGCCAAAAAAAAGGAAGAATTATATAAAAAAAAACCCAATTCTCCTTTGTCTGATTAAATCGAACGTCGAATTGATACCTCGGCGTAGAAAATTGATCCTTCGAAATCCCGCCAGATGCGGGGACCTAATGGCCAATCGGCACGCATTGTCTCGCCGAGGGCGCGTGCACCCGTAAACGACATCACTTTTACAGCTGCCGGAAGTGTACATCTGCTAACGCGGAATTTACTAACCGTGCGGAGGAGATCGACTACATCGATTCGCTACATCGAACACGTCGCTTCGTAATTTTATACAATCGTGGAGAAGGAGGGGAATCGCGCTAATGAGCCACGCGCGTTTCTCTCGTCGAGACGAATAATCGAGACGGTTGATTAAAAAATTAGGAAAAAAAGTCGACGAAACGAAATAGAGACCCTTCCTTGCACGTGGCGGGAGTCCGCGCGCACGAACGAGGCCCACCTCTTTATTTTCGAAAAGTAGCGGCAGCTGTCCGGAAGAAACGATCGCGGCTCGGCGAGACTCGTGTTGAACACCTTTCGTCTTGAAATCTACGAGCGCTCGTGAATCTCGAAACCATTTCGACAAAGATTCGTCGCTAAATGTAAAAATTGGTGTAAAAATTAATCACGCATCTCGAGAAAAATTATTGCTTTCGTCGCACATCAATTAAAAATTTGAGACAAATCAAATATTATCTAACACTGATTAATTTAAAAAAATTAATGTAATTTAAAAAAAAGTTAACTTATCAAAAGTATATAATTGCGCAAAAAGATGTCAGTTTATTATTACAATGTATATAGATTTCAATTAGATTTTCCATTTTCCTTGTATGCAACTCTAAGATAATCGAGATAACATTCCACTGACAATTCATTAATATTCAATTTAGGTGCGATTATCGGCTCAAGGTGTATAAATTATCGCGTCCCGTGTCTAAATTTACTTTTCAGATTTATGTATCTTAGATGCACACATTTAGAATGATGCCGAAGAGGGGAAGGACGACACATCTGTCCCTCTTGGAATTATCCCCGTCGTTTACGGCTGGAATATGTAATCTTGTCGCGATCGTTATTAAAACGGCAATCAAGTTTCACGAACGGAAAAATTACAACAATGCGTGCGTGTGCGTGGCACGTGTGTAGCATTTTGTTTAAAATTCCCCTTCGTTATCTACCGCATTTGTATGCATAATTCACTTCTCGACCTGTCGCTATAAACGAAACTCGCAGATGCGTGTCTGATAAAGAAGACATCGGCTGATAATAAATAATTCTTCCGCTTCCACGTGTTTGCGCTTCCACGCAAATTATCCTCGCTTTATCAAAATTACATTGCCTTTAAAACTAGAAGGACAAAGAGGAAGGAAAAATGATTATTATTATTATCATTCTGAAAAAAGATAAGCCTTATCTGGGGATACATGTATAGTATAGACAAGTGCGATACAACAAGCTTAAATAATAAAAAAAATTAAATTAATATTGACATATAGTTGACAAAATTTCTGTCCTATTTAGCCATTCACGCCAAGTCGTACAGAGTCATAACAATTTCATCTATTCTGAGAAAACAGTTGTGTTCAACATGTATGCAGTTTTATCGGTCGGTCTTTGCACTCAAACTTTGGTACATCGCTCTCTTATATTCTCGTGAAGAATTTATTTCTAAAACGTTCATATTATCCCGGCATTATATATGTTCCAGGAATATCGCACGGGCATCGACACGTCTCTCAATTTTCTTACGATCAATGTCATCTGCGGAATGCAACGTGTGCGTCGACGGTCGCCGTCCGGGCGCAACGTCCTCTCTCAACCCTTTTTTCGTATTCTCACCCCCGCAGCTGACGAGCTGACGGGATACCACCTGACGGTTACCACCCGGGACAGCTGTTCTCTCCCCTTCGCGGGGCCCGCGTTGCACCATCTCCCTCCTCCATCATCCCGCTAGCCCATGCGCGTCCAAAAAACCGAGACGATTTCATATGGTGAAAAAAAAGTCAAAAAACCGCAGGCTTCGTCCTGCCGAACGGCAGGATGTTGTTCCGTGGTAGAGACGAAAGGGGAGTCGCAATCGTCGACAATGTACGATGAGATTGCATTGTCGACAGCGTATTATCGACTATTGTGTAATTTTATCATCAGTATTTTTCGCAATTTTATATCTAATTACAATTGCAATAGAAAACAAGCGTTTGTGAAATTAAAAAAAAACAAAGTACTATTTTTATCTAACTGATTAACAAGCTAAATGTTATACTATATCATCTATCTTGCCTGGGACCAACCCCCTTCGTTGTCTCCCCTTCAAGTATCAGTCTGTCTTTCTCCCTTGAACCTGGCAATGATCGCGGGCGGCCAGGAGGTCGGCGAACGAGGCGTTTCGAGAATCGCGAGAGACGATAAGAAAGAAAGCACATAGATTCTCTTGGTAACAGCAGTCGTGGCTGCTTGCTCCCCGGCTTATTTTTCGCTGGACGCGAACGTCGAAGACAACAAAAGTACCTCGACGGAGCAGATGCATGGCATGTGCTACGAACCGACACCAGATGCCCCATTGGCGTAGAGAGATCCCTCCGAACGACCCCGATAAAGGTGTACGGCGCGCGATTCCTTTCAAGTTAGTCGCGTGCCATATCCACGCGGACCGTTCGTTCGCGTACGGCCCCTTTCTTAGGGCTCCAACGCATCGCGGACCGTTGCTACGGCGGAGAAAGGGAAGGTCCAATTTTTTAACACTTTATCACAATCATCTTTGGATTTCTCTTGTTATTACATATAGCACCGATTAATATTATAAAACGTGAGTCGTGTATGTCATATATCGTTCGCGACAAATGGAGAACAGAAATTGGCAGTTTTTTCCCCTAACGCTGAGTCAACAACGGAAAAAAAATAGAGTAAAAAATAGATATATAGATTTATCAGCTCGTTGATTGCATTATTCAAAATTTTCCATTTTATTAAAAAAATGTTACATTTATATTTCATCGCGTGTGAACGCAAAATGTGCATATTATACGTCCGGTAATAACATTTTCAAATATTTTAGAGAAAAGCCTTTAGATTTCACGATTTGTGCCTTTAATTATAATCAAAATCCAATTTTAAAAAATTGGTTAAAATTAAATTCATTATAAATGCTTAAAAATACAGCGGCGCATTAAGTGAGTTTCGGATTAAACATGCTTCGGACATGTTTGAGGACTGGGAAAACGAGACGACGGGCTTAATTAACTTAGCGGTCGTTTATTTACTGGTCAGTGTTATCTACAGTGATTTATTGTAAAAGTAACAATAGTCGTGTATAAGTTAAAACGATATCATACATATTTACAGATTACTGCTCGATACGATCAATCGCGTGAGAAGAACGTCGACTATTTCACGTAAAAAAAAAAAAAATGCGACAAGAAAAAGAACACTTAAAAAATTCTCCGCGGTTTGCTTCATGATCATATCTCGAGCCTTTCCGTGCGATCGATTATGATATAAAGTTTCTACGACAAGTGACACACGATCGAGGTCGATCGTCGATCCTGAATCACTTGCAAGGATCAGTGTTGCTTATCTTGTTTCATTTATCCTTGCTTTTGCTCTTTTTTTATTTTTAATGTCAAATCGATTAACGCTACGATCGATGCGTCAATCCAATCAATTCCTCGTGTATGAAAAACGACGATCTAAGTAATGATGGAAATTTGTGCAATTTCACAATAAATCCTTGCGTTTAATTCCAATAAAAATTTCCTTCTATTTTATTACTAGCTGGTTGTCGAAGAACCACGTTAAGGAGAAGCATTGTCAAGGATCAGTATGAAATTTCGCAAATCTCCAGTCCTAATGATTCGCTGATCTACGACCGAATAAGTTCCTATCTAATCTCTGAGCTCTCGTCGTCTCTCGCCTAATTCGAATTATGTACAATATTTTTTCGGGACTAAAATGTTTCTCTCTTTCCTCTATTGTCGATATTGTAACCAATAATATTTTCGTATACGATCCGATTAAAAATTGTTTTGCGCATAATCGCTCACAAAATGCAATAATTTACAAAAAAATATTTCGTTTCCCTGAATCATCAAAAAAATATATAATTTATGAGATTATAGTAAGTTTCTATTATTTTTACAAATGTTTTTTTTTCATAAAAATTGATTTCTGATAATAATTGAGCATATTTTACAATATTCGGAAATCATTGACGCTTATCTCATATCTTTCTCATATCGAATTTAAATATTTTCTATTATCCTGCTCATCGTATTTCAACTCTTTCAATCACCTTTTTACTTACAATAGACTAACCTAGGAATTTGTTCTAAGAATAGTCCTGGTCCTGATTCACCGGACGTTTTTCTACAGTTCACAATGATCCTAATTGCTAGAAATATTTTCTCTTAATGGCGCCCGAAGCTATCTCCTGATATTCCCGGAGAGTATTACGAGCAATTAACTGCTTATTTGAAAAAGAAGGAGAGATATATCTTAATTCTTGATTAAGATATTCATTGATAATTTTCGAACTTTGTTCTTGACGAAAAACTAACGCTCATATCGATCCAGCGTATGAACGCGTTGACTCAAAACTAACAATAAGATCAATGTTACATCGACATTAAATTGAAAGTTTTGTTTAAAATGTATGTTTAATAATTAATGTAATGTTTCGACAAAAGTAATGAATATATCGTGCGATATCCAATCGATTGTATCTCAGCAGTATAAGAAACTAATAGCAAAATCGAGAAAAAAAACAAAGAGAAAGAGAGAGGGATAATAATAACATTGAATTATTTCACTATGATATTAAATAAAAATTGACTCGAAAAAAAAATTACAATTCTTCTTCGAGGAAGAAGAAGAAAGTAAGAAAGCCCAAGAGCCTTGCGCAAACGATGTCACAACACATCTTTGTGCTCGCTCTTTATTTAAATAACAAGATTAATTTCTCCAAGATTTCTCGCTCGAAAGTTTCTCCAACGAGACGCGTTGCAAGAGAAATAACTTTAATTGCTCACCGCTTTAATTCTGGAACCCCCATCAATCCAGAACCAGATTCATGTCTTGCGACTTGGCCTCCGTATACCCAGTGTAATGAGCGAACGTCCTCTCCCTCTGCAGATCCAGGTGATTCTTCATGGCAACGACCGTGGGATGATGTGGCGGTAGTCCCTCGTCCTCGACGAGATATCGGAGGGCCTCGCTGGCGCAAGCTTCCCATCCGGCCGCCCAGGAGCCAGGGTCCTGCTCCTGTTGGCTGTTAAAAGACCTCGCCGCCTGCGAAGCTCCCGGATCCTCCGTCCACCGGCGACGATCCAGACTCATAGAATCGAAGGATCGACTGTGTGACTCCTGACGATCTTGCCGGAAGTTTCCGAAATTTCTGAACTTTGTGAAGTTTGCGCTCTGCTCGTCGAAAAAATGGTCACGACTGAAATCGTCGTTCTGATGAACAGACGTTTTCGGATGGTCCACTTGATCCTGAAGGCAACCGTGGCCGAGGTAACTCGTGTTCTGTAGTGTCATTTCCACGCTATGAGTCGAGTCTGAATGAGTCGCAGCTCTATTGCTGGAGGCTGAGGATTGTTTTTGAGAGTACTTGAGTTCCTGGGCCAACGAAGCGGCGAGCTGATGAAGTAACTTGGTATTCTCCGTCTGCTCGTCATCGTCCTCGAGCTCGTCGATGTCCACCTCGACGCCTTCGTCTTCCGACGACGACAGGAGATCCTCGTCGTCGTCTTCGCCCATGCCTAACAACGTCAGTAACCGCTCGGCGGCATCTATATAAATTGCAAACCATCTTGTTATCTATTAATATGAGGAAATTGTGACTCGTAGATTAAAACGAAGATGAAAACTTTTTCGATGAGGAAAACCGCTGACTCTTAATAAATAAGATATCTACAGCAATATAAATTCCAAGACGCAATTTACAGATCTTTAAAGTTGTGCAAAATATTAAGAGATTAAATTATAATAGATTTGTCGGGAGAAACAAAAAGATAATTAAAAACAAAAGACATTAAGAAAGAATATCTTTTAGGAGAGATAAGAGAGGCAAAAGTCGCGGTTCTGATAACGATTCACCCCGCGCGAGTCAATGTCAAGTCGCCGGATGTCGGTCTCGAGATTCTCTCTCGAAAGAGACACCGAGATGTCACAGATGCATCGCGGCGATGTTGAATCAACGACAATGACTGGAAGTTTGGTACTGGAAGTATTGTAACAACCGGACCGCGCGCGCGCGCGCGCGCGCGATTTGATGAGTGAGTCCGTCGCGGGATATCAGGTCGGCGGCCCGGTTTTGCGGTCCTGTGGGAATCCTGCCCCATAAACGTCCCACGGGAACTACCTGTCGTCCGAAACCCACACCCCGCGTAATATCCGCCGCCCTGCGAATCGTCCGAATTTCGCACGAGTCTCTCCTCTTTCTCATCTCCCTCGTGGCGCGGTGTGTTATAATGCGATGCGGCACATCGACATATCGTATACATATACGTGTGAGCAATACGCCGTTCACACACCATCGCGAGAACGGAAAGGTCGCCCGGCGAGGGTAACTCGGAGATACCTGTTCCTGGGAACGGGAGCGATTTCGATCGGAAGGTGGCGATCGATTAAATTGTACGTTTCGGGCGAATAAAAAAAATTAATAATATACTAGGCAATTAAGTTATAATTACAAAGATTAATCGAAAATAAGGAGAGGGAACAATGCAAACAGCAGAGTATGCATATTTTGGGAATAATGTTAACCGAACTTTAAAATATATTTAAAAAGCGATACAATTGATTTAATAAGTATATATAAATATCAAATTAAAATTTGAAACAAAGGATGTGTATTTGAAATTGGCGAGAGGTGCACGAAAATTTTATTCTAAAAATAATAATCCAACTTTAATGCTTAACAAACTTGACATGTAAAAAGCAATCATTTTATTTAAGGTCCTGATTAATAATTCAGATTAAAATTGTAAGAATGCACGTGGGTTTATATATGTATGACAGTGTGTCCAGATTATTCCCATATTTTTTTTTTTCTCGTCATTGCGCGCGAGTGTGTTCTATCAACGTTTTTCAAACAGTCAAGCGTATGTCGCGTCGTACTCGTTCTTTTTTCTTGATGATAATAGAAAAGTCTGGACCAGTCACGAGAGCAAGTTCGTTGATTCTTCTTTTTTTTCAGTCATCTTTCTCTTTCTCTCATCTCTTTTTCTCTCTCTCTCCCTCCCTCTTCAAAAGACGCCAATGCGACTCTCTTTACCGGACGTTCCCACAGGGATACTCGTATTTAAATGTCCTGTTCCTATAGTCTACACGACATGTAGCGAGATTGGATTGGGTTAGGTTAAGCGACGATTTAAAGGGACTGAAAGGCGCCTAACGAACGAACCGTTTGTTTCTGGCCAAAAAAAATCTATGTGGTCCATAGGGAATAGTAAATTACTATGATATTATGCTGACGGATATGCACCAATTATTCTAACAACTTATCGAATATGTATATTATATATATGTATATAAAGAGAAAAATGTGTATATTCTATTTAATAATTTACATAAAATATATATAAGACGTATATATTTTGTTTATATAAGACAATATTATTATTTTTATAACATATAATATTCTGAAATACTAGATTTATGGACAGACCGTGACTCACAGCCATAAAAAAATTATTGTTCTCGATCGTCAATAATGATGTAATATATCGCCGTTTAAACTATATATGAATCAACTCTTATCGCGGCCGATCAATTGATGTCTCATCGTAATGATCGTAAATTTATTTACGCGAATAGCATTACGATTTATATTGTTTAATGATATCGCCAGAAATTACTCCGTCGAGAGAGGGCCATAATTCTCGTCGGTGAATAGAAATTCCTGTATAGCTGCACGTATACAGAAAGCCGACATTAGCATAGAGAATTCATATATATTTCAGGAGAAGATCGGCGAAGTTATTCCATCCGAGCAGAGCAACCGACTTATATTATACCGTGATTAATGACATCGACCTAATAAATTTTAATGGCTCACTCGTTTCGCGAATAAATACGGGTATAGAACAAAGTTGCGCGATATCTACGTCATTTGGGCCTTATTAAAAGTTTTAATCGAGGCGACTCAAAGATTGCATTTCCGTCGCGCTTTCTGGCGAATCATTTTATCGCTACGAAAATCTCCAAACTCGCGCGACGAGTTAATTGGACGGCTCTCGTACAAATAGAAGCAAGTTTCTTTACATAAAAAAGTGAGAAGTAAAATTTTAAGGCTCTCTCTCTAAAGAAAAAATTGCTTGTGTGTAAAATTAATATTCTGTTAACTATAACAATTACTATATATTAAAATATGTTATACTATTTATACATGTTTTTTAATGCGTTCAAGATTTTATGTAAAAACAAATTTAATTGCTATATTTACGCTATTATATAACTAATTCCACAATTTTTTCACAAAATGACGACAATTCTCTAACGTTTCATTACCAAGGAAAAATTAGTGCAGCTATATTCTCACGCTCGAAAAGACCGCTAAAGGAAAACGTTACCATCCAACAACGTTTTTATAAGAAAGACCGGTGACATTTTTTTTGTATATAACGGGGCGCGAGCGAGGATTTTCTGGGGCAACAAAAATCTCTAGGGCAGGTATATGCTCCCTTACGACGTCGTAAAATATTCCAGGTTCGTGTTTGAGGCTAAAGAAAGGAGCAAAATTTCTCGTATTCATAGGTGAATTCAGTTCGTTCCATATTACGATGAAAAATATGATGGAATTTCGCAAAGAGGACAGTGACAAATAGCAGAGAGATAGCAGAGATATGCATGTGCTTTGTTACGTAACTGAACAACAATGTAATTAGGAACAACAGTGGAAGAGAGCTGACGCAACGCGTAAACGTAATTATCTTGTTCGGAATTTGCATTTATGCGTGTTTCGCCTATTAAAGCGTATATACACGATGTATTATACACTTTACTTTGATTACGACACAAATCATACAATCGAAAAATAAGAAAATAATGCAAATACATATGTTTTCGAAATTCTAAATTCTTCAAAAATAATTTCAGACTTAATAGATTATTTATAATCATATGCAATTGTGTTGTTAAAAATATTCAATATCAAATTGTCAAAAAACACGAATACGCAATTGAATAATTCCGTGATTCGTGTTTAAATAAAAATATAACTTTTACCTCGTATTGTAGGCGAATTATCCGTAATATCAGTAGCCAGATCAACGAAATCCTCCAATCCTCCGCCATCTCCTCCGCAATCCATCATCGTGTCCTGCGCAAAAGAATATAGATAAAAAGGAAAAATCCATTCTATATAAAGCGCATTATAAAAATCAAATTTAAAAATCGATAAAATAAATAGATAAAAATCTACATTTATCGTCACTTCGGTTTGATTGCAACTGTCTGAGAAGCGAAACTGCAGGAAATACAAATTATCTGTAAATTGTCACTAGAGTTACACTGATATGTCCCTATTCACGGTTTAAGCGATTCTTGTATGTCACAATTAAATTACGAGCGCGCGTGGAATTTAATTAAAATTAGTGCGAGAGTTGCGTTCAAACGAAATTATCACGATTAAATATTATATTAATTGTAAAATAAATAATTAGCATAAAAAAAATATAACGATGATAACAATCAATCGTAACAAGCAGAATTTTGTTTGAAAAAAGTGCTAACCAAATGCTTCCAAAATTCGACGTAGTCGTCAATTTCGAAACTTGCGACGCGTCGTTAAACGGAATCGTAAATTATTACAAACCAGTAACCGCGGCATTATTAATGCCGTCATTTATATAACTTTGGTGTAATGTTGCACGCATTAACGATATTCGAAGTTGCCTCCAAACCGTCAATTTGCCGCGAAACTTAATAATTCGCAAGGAAACGCTATTAGTCCATTCGATCGAGAAAGGCTTTCCCCGAAATAATTATTGTTTGCGATCACATGTAGGGATTGCGACGATTTCTCTCATCACATCGATGATCGAGCCCTTTGCTCTCAAAGTTACCAACTATGCATTAAATTTTAGATGAATCATATTAGAATAAAAAACTTTGCTTTATTTTTTTTTATTCCGAAATATTATTTATATTATATTTAATTTTTGTATTATTTATTTTATAAAACATTTTATCCGTCATATATATTTATCTCTTTATGAATATTCTAAGTATATAGCAATTATATAACACACGTACAATCTTTGTTATATCAAGCTTTCAACTATTAAGAAGAATTCCTTAACTCGATATCAAGCCGTTCGTATAACAGATGACACATTCCCAGCAATAACCATAAACAGATTAACAATAAAAAAAATCGCCAACACTTTCACACAGCATGTAAACAGAAATTCTCTTAAAGCGACAATATATTTGGCTTTTTTCTAACGATTCTACTACCAACCACCCCAGAGAGAGGGTTTACAACCTTTGATTCTTTATATAAAATATCCAAAATTTATTGTCTTCTCCGACAAAATACGCAGACAGCTAAATTGACTATCCAGTGACCCAGTGGCCGAGGCAATAAACGGGAAAGAGATGAAACCACTAAACAAGGACAAGGCGAGTAATTGTATTGTATTATTGAAATGTGTGGAAGAAGCGTGTCCGTTTGTATGGTGAAGAAATACGAGAATCGATTTCTGCACAAAACTTAAGATACCAAGGTTATACGTTTTCTGAAAGAAAGGGAAGAAAATTGAAAAGGGTTTTCCTGTGATGCTGAGAGGAAACAAACTCTTGCCGCACGTGAACGTAGCCAGGCCGACGAATTTCCTCGGGACGAGTGAAAGCGAGAACGTGAAAGTTTGCGGAATGGATTAAAATGATCGTGTGCCACCGGTCATGAAATGGAAACTTAAAAACGGGAAATTACAAACTGGAAATAATAAAAAAAAGAGAGAAAAAAATGGTGTCAATAACGATCAGAGTCCAACTTCTAACGACGTCGCTCGCGATTCTAAACCGAGTTAGTGCCGGATGAAGTGTAAAGTATGGTAAATAAGTACGATATATACGGTTGTGCGATAAATATTCATAAACGCAATTAATATTATTGACCTATATATAGACGACGATCGCGAATGTTGCACATTTCCGGGATAATAGGATCAAATTATATAGCTCGCAACAATGTATTTAATGCATACCGGTTTCATATAAATTAATATACATTACACGAGATTCCACGCCTCAAGTCATTCTAACGTCGATTATGATCGAAAAATGGTATACTAAAAATGCGAAAAAGAAGCGAGGAGATCGCTTCGACCGATTTCGTCTCGTGCTAATTATCACCATTAACGGAAAACAGCTTTAACGATGGAAATTATGGCCGCAGCTTGATACGTTCGAATCGATACATTCGCGACTTCTCATCGCTAATTGCATCAAATATGGAAATGCATCGCGAGAGGAAACAAGCTCGGACGTTGGAACGTGCGGCTGATTTCTGTCTTATTTCACCGAATCAAGGGAGAATACGCCCGATCGCGATATAAGCGATATATGCAAACGAGAGAGTGAAGGCGAGATTTTGCATTGTATAAATTTCTTCGGATCGTCGAGAAGATAATCAAACGGGAAGGCTAAAATATATAGCGAACGCGAAAGCCCCCCGATAACGTCTCTGTCATTCGATATACTTTCTTAAGTCTCTTCGATTAAATCGACATGCGCGATAAACGCATGCAAATCCAAATTCGATGTGCATCGCGTATTCGTTATTTTATTATTCCGCATAATTCCGTGGCGGCCGAAATGCCAAAGTACGCTCTAATCGATACGCAAAATCGCGCGAGAAGTTAAAATAGATCTTTCATCGGACCCGTCTTCTCTCTTTCTCTCTCTCTTTTTGCAGTTCCAAATCTCCGTCTTGGAAAGGTGAATGGACCAATCCAAATGCAAGGTGCGATGCATTTATTGCCAGTTATTGATATCGAATCGCATTTGTATGCACACGAGGTATGCAAATCTTGGACGATTCAAAGACAAAATTTATACTTGCGGTTGGACCGAACGTCGTCATTGTGATAACAAACATGAACGCGCTTTAATGAGCTTGCGCAATTGATACACGGAAACGAAAACGCACAAACAAACTAACGGACGTCGCCCCTTCGTGACGGCCGATATTCGGGCCATCGATCGCGAGTAAAACGCGAGTGTGTTTAGTTAACGGGTTGCAGACACGCCCGGTTATCTCCGGCCAACTATAGAGAATAATTGACTACAGTGATTCGTTGCGATTATATTATAATAAAAAAAATAGTTGAGATGCATAGTTGAAAAATTCGAGAAATACATAAATTAAAAAATTTACACATCGTC
This sequence comes from Prenolepis imparis, assembly GCF_030444845.1. Classification (NCBI taxonomy): domain Eukaryota; kingdom Metazoa; phylum Arthropoda; class Insecta; order Hymenoptera; family Formicidae; genus Prenolepis; species Prenolepis imparis. Next base: position 3,442,283 of record NW_028141162.1, read on the forward strand.
AGAATTAAAATTATGTATATATATAAATTAATTAATTGTATAATTTTCTATTATGCATTTTTATATCCTCATTTTATATTATCCCCATTCTATTGAAATATCTTGTAATATTAAATTCTTTAATTCTTAATTAATAAAAATATATTTATGATATAATAAAAATAATTCAATATTGCATTTAAAAATATTGAAAATAAATCCATCTATTTTGAATCAATGCACACTGCGATTCGAATGATATCGATTTGTGCCGTGCCAGATGTCAATGTTTGAGCGAAATAATAAACGCTGACGCGGTTCAATCAATTAGGCAAATTGATAGATGCAGATTTGCCAATTTCATCTTTCAACGTCGCTCTTTCATGTAGAAGCGATGTTTGTCTTGTCCAAGTTGTTCCTCGAAAATGGCATGCAAATCAAAGCAAAACAACAAAATAATTCTCTTATGTTTCTCTTGCAAAAGTTGCAAGAGAGGTTACTGAACCTTGTCTCGCGCAGATTACCAATTCGCCTAATTAATTCACCAATCGACACGAATCAGACGCTGACGCAGATAAAGCGAGCGATCAGAAATTTTGTCGCGCTTCATCGCGCCACAAAAATTCGTAACAAGCTGCAACATATCGAATTATTAAATTTTTCTTTCGAAAAATGTCGCGTTTGAATATCGATAATTAATTTTCACGCAGATGAAAATAAAAATTAATTATCGATATTTAAAAAAAAAAGAGGAGAAACGAGACTTTCGCAAAGTCAGTTCCAGTCGCGAAGATGAAAGGTGATTAATTAATCGAAGAATCTTGGAGACCTTTTGGGACACTTTTCAAAAAGAGTGACAAATCGTCCCGGAGACGATCTATTCGATTTCGTTCGAATAGATATGCGAGGCCTTATATATCCTTGCGACGAGTATTTCTCTCTTCGGCCTCTCTCGTCTTTATCGAGACACATGGATATAAATAGAACGAGAAAGATGGCAGAGCGTACAAAGGTGCGTAACTATCGCTCGCACGTACGCTAGTAAAGGGACACGTTTGACCACTTCGGTGCAGTCATCTCCACGTTGGTTGCCAGGCGAACGGATGTAAGGTGCCGAGGAGACGATTCCGAATTCAAAGAGCACCGCGCGACTTGAAATGGGTGGTCCTAAAAGAGTACATGGAATTTCGAGGAAAACTCGACGGAGCGCCCCATCGTATGTATGTATCTCGAGATTTAAACGGAGACATGAATGAATGAGTTGCTTATTTTGTAAACCACACACGAGTTGTGTTGAGTTTGATCCTCGAGTATAATCTTGGTATTATATATAGTTACTAAAAAAGTAAATGCGAGACTATAAATCGGTGCATCTATTACAAGATTAATTATATTATATAAATAGCCAATCGTGTGTTTCTGTTTGTGTGTCGATATAAGAGAAATATTTTCATAAAACTATTATTGCCTCGATCTTTTTTTTATTTTAATTTTTAATGCTTATTGACACAAGGCAAAAATTCTAAAACACTCTATATATATATATATATATATATATATATATATATATTTTATGGAAAGCAAAATATTATAATACAAACTTTTTATCGTTTGTAAAAGCAAGATATGATTTACCTTGCTATTCTCATTTTCAAGACAACTGAAAGAACGCTAAATTAAATCCGAACGAGAAAATTCAAAACGAGAGAAATAGCGCAAAGAAGAAAGAAAAATCGTAAAGTGAAGAACTTGGAAGAGAGATGATCAAAGTTTCGGAGAAGAATTATTGAAGGGAAAACTCGAGACTTATTCCGCTCGTTGCAATAAATACAAATATCGAAACTGCAAAAAGAAAGAAAGCAGAAGAAGAGAGAGAGCAACCCCTATACTATTTTATGCAAGATTGCATTTCTCGGAAGATATTTCTTCCCCTCGAAGTTCCGGAGAGAAGCGCATGGACATCGAGAATGCAGTTAACTGCAGAAAAGGGCGCATCCCTCTCTCGCGCAATGGGATTCAATTTGAAATTCTAATTCGCCCCCCCAGCCGTCGTTCCGATAGAATTTTAAACGAGAAAACTTCGCGGCGAGATGACTCGCAGCGCGCGAAGATCGAAGTCGAGAGATAAATAACTAAGTAGACGTCGAGTAAACGAGAAAGGAGAGCTTAGAATGCTCAAAAAGCAGATCTAAGATTCGTATAAGCAGGAAATTACAGTTATCGCGATCAAAATGCACGCGATAATAAGAGAGTGTAAAGACCGAGGGAGAGAGAGGGAGGGAAAAGAAAAATATCGAACATAAAGACAGCGATTTTCTCAGGCAGTGATCGATGTAATTCCATAATGTCGGGTGAAAAGAGGGTAATAACGGGACGCTTAAATCGATATACGCGCCTCTTTTTACCGTTAATAACACTCGACTGGGGTCGGTCCGGAAACGCCGGAGCGAAGCGGATGAGAGGAAAAGGGTTGCCTCTATATAATCCACCCCCGCGTCGTATAAATCGAATATATCGCGCGGATAGAATCGGAATTATTATCGTCGCGAGTATATATGCGCGGCCTCTTCGCTCTATAATGGAGATTTAAATCACCAAATCCGCGAGAAGGGAGAGAGAGAGAAAGGATTTACATGTTTCCGTTTTCCCGTACAAACACGTTCGATATAGTATCTCTCTAATAAACGGATTGGAAAAGCGATCGAGAGAAACGATGGATCCGAATCCGTCGATTCCCGCGAAAAAAAAAAATAAAAAAAACAACAGGAATTTGTTTCGCGCAATCGCACCGAAAAACGAACGAGTGCACGGCAGAGAATGAATGAAAAAAAAAAAAAAAAAAAAAAAAAAAGCCGATTCGCGCAATCGATTTCGGGGCAGGTGCAAAGGGGATTTTGGCAGCGATGCATTCGGCGATGCGATCGTAAATACAGGTGATTATCGTTTGTACGGCGAATCGGAATTTTTCCGAGAATATATCCAGTGGAGAGAATAGAAAAGATATACGCGAATTTTCTTTTTCTCTCTTCTCGATGCGCGAAATGTCAAATTGACGATTAAAATGTCAGCAAACACAAATGACACATTTGTGCTTATCGTGTCGGTTAATTAGTGGAAACAATCTGTATCAACATTGTAATTCAGCGCGATCAAGTTAGTACGGAGTAAAAATATTGCGAGATTTTTCTATTTGCTCATCAGGTCCCTCATTATCATCCTTATCATTTGAGGCGTTCTTTTATACTATCATTATTGCAAACTTGATTATTTTTATTATTGATGATAGTTAGTAATTATGTCAAGATGTCTGCTCAACTGCACATTAAATAACGAATCACGCTCGCACATTTTAATGAAATGAAGCTATTTATATTCTGCATACTTAATTCTCAACAACACAGGATATTTCTTACGTCTTTTTTTAGCCTTCTTTTTTTTTTTAAATAACTTTAGCTGAGCGAAAAAATATGTCGAGGAGAATTTTATTATGTAATGACATCTCTCTTCAATCTTTACCATCATAAATCAATTCACCTTTATAATCAAGTCTTAATTGAAAATTCCATTACAGTTCATTTAAAATTTATTTCCAATCATCATTTATCCGGGAACTATAATTATCCCGACGTACATTTATCGAGAAGAAGACGATTCTAATTTGACCGTGGAATTCGTAATAAAAGGGACATCCGCTACTCGATGACATCGCTAACAACACTTTCGCGGAGCGGATTTAAAAGAGGTGCCGCGGTAAAACCTTGTTCCGGCAGTTTAAAGTTTAAAGCGACACGTTCGTCCTCTTCTCGATGATGCGAAAGCACACTAACGCATTAAAAGATCACGTAAGATCGAGAACCGATTGATATCGGCGATTACGTACCTCCGACAGGGCGTCCTCCATCATATCGCTGGTGTCCCTCATGACTCCCGATGGAAACTAGCACCGACAACAATCACTCAACGCCTACGTTCTCTCTCTGTCCCTCTTCTTCGTGACTCTTCCTCCGTCTCTCTCTCTCTCTTTCTCTCTTTTTTTATCTTCCTCCTCCTCTTCTCTTCTTGTTTCTCTTCACTCACTTCGTTATCTCTCTTCTCGCTAATCGAGAGAAAGAGAGAAAGAGAGCCCGTGACGAGATACCAGCTACAACAAGAAAGCACGACGATGACAAGTGCCAGCAGCAGCACCGAAGAGGAATTCCGTGACGTCACGAGCGATACATCTCTGCCATCGCCGGCGGGCGAACAATCTCGCGTTGCTACTGCTGCACACGACTTTTGACGGATCGATTGTATCGCGATGTGTCGTTCTCCTGGGACCGCTCGCGCCTCCTTCTCTCGGTCGTCTCCCGCAGAACCGTCGTCCTCGTCCTCGTCGTCGTCGCGAATTCTCGACAAAATATGCCTGGCCGCGAAGTAATAATTTCTGCAGGATTTTCTATGTTCTATATTCGCCGCACCGAGTCTTCTGATGCGATATAACGCGACGCGACTTCCTTCCTCGTGAGGTGTTCGGCAGTCGGCACCACCGAGCGTTCACCACGCGCTTTTGGCTCCCCGATCCATCGTAGTGCGCGACTTCGGAGACACTAAAGTACGCGCGCGCTGGCAGGTAACGCCGAGTGCCGTGGCAGGTCGAGACCCTCCTGCCAGAAGGCAGATCTGCCTCCATGACAGCCATCGGCGCACGCTCGCTCGCTCGTTTTCCATCTCCTTTTCTCCTTTGCTCTTTCTGTCCCTCTTACCCTCGTGCCTTCCCTCTCCTTCTGGCATATATTAAGGTATACGTCGACTCGGCCGATTCCATCCGAGTGCGCAGGGTCGGGAACGTCGATGAGTTTCCTCATCCTGTTTGAGGAATTTGAAAATTTCACTCTGTAATTTCTAATAATCAATTTACCTCGCAATTTCACATAGATAAATTACACACACGCGATTAAAAAGGAATAAGGTGGAAAAACCTACCGGAGTTGATTTCGTCTAGAGATTTGGTCCACGTGTGTTTCTCCTGTCATCGTGACGGCACTGCGTGGTCCCGGCGTGTCTCTTCGTTCAACTTCCATTCACGCGCTCCGTTCAGCTCCGCGGATGATGCAGGCGATGCAGCTGCCTCCGCGTGAGGACTTGCTCGTCAGACGTCGAGCCATCGCTCTCTTCAGCTTCTTCATTGTCGTCGACGCTCTGCGATATCGCGGAGACATCCGGTAAAATGTCAAACATCGTCTGGTCGTTATATGTAAAAAAAAAAACGCGTTTTTGCAATTGCATTTCCTAAGATTTGTCGCGAGACGCTTTTACGCACGAGATGAGACGAGCAAGAGATGAGAAGAAATGCATCTATGCATTTGTTTCAGCTGCATTCGCTCTTCTTTGCAGCTTCTTTTTTCTGTATCTTTCTCCAAAGCGCAAGGACATGTATTTCACGTACAAGCGCAAGGAGATAAAGCTGCAACGGACAGACCTAATATTCCGGTTGATTGAAAGCGCCTTTTTCTTTGCTCTATATCCGATTATCTTCTTCAATTACCGGATAAGTGTAATTAAAGAGAAGCGGTTATTTTGCCTTCCCAATTATATCTATATTAATGTACTCGCGCTCTGGTATATTTCGAATTTTATAAATAATTATTTTAATATTAATTATTTTATATTATATATATATATTTATAATAATATTAATAAAATAATATCAATATATTATAATAATATAAATATAATAGTATTTATACATATTTTATATTAATACATTATTTTATATATTGTATATTAGTAATTATATTAATTATTTTAATATTACGATAACACATTATTGATTTTCTCTCGAATAATAAATCACATTATATCATTGTTCCATGGTAACATCAAAAGTCCTTGTGTCGCCTTCCTCTCGACGACACTAACATAAGATCCGATAGGCGCGTATTTATGCGCACGCCGCGTTCCGTGTTATGTAAATCGCCAGATATGCAGATCAATGCGAGCATTATCATTCACATACGCGCAATGCGAACGTTAATTATGCCAGCGTTACGCTTGATTCGCGTCGCTTATAACAATTGCGCTTACAATCAACACGACTTCGGCATCGAATGCGAACTTGCATGCATTTGCTTAAGAGACCCGAACTCCTGAGATGCGTCTTCGTCCGAGTTTCAACAAATATTCTAATTTTTTTCGATCACTTCTTAATTAACAAATGTTAAAATTACGATATGTACAAATCACAAATTATGTATAATTAAGTATAAATATAACACAATAATTATATGCTATTTATGTGTACGCGAAAGTTGTATCGTGAAAGATAAAATATTTATTAGAAAGATATGATAGATGTACGGAATAATTAAATGTATAATGGCGAACACATGCATATGTTCGAGTTTACTTTAATCGGTGTGTTGCAGAGTGCTTCTTCTTTTTTTTTCTTTCGCCGCTAAAAACCAGCGTTCCTCGCCGGTGCTACAAAGCGGTTCGCGCGTTCTGGTCGAGGGCAGGAACACGAACGAACAGCTGCTATTTCACCTGTTCGATACATTATTTAAATGCTTCATCTGCCCCGATCTCCTGAGATACCGCAAGATAAGCGACCGGCGTTTCCTGCTTTCTTACAGCTATCACGCGAGCTGCGCCGATCTTTTTATCTGTGTGTATGAGGTTTATTTTTATATTAAATTTTTTAAAAATTATTCAAAAAAGTACTAAGAGAGTCTCTGCATGTCGAAAAAAAAAACACATATAGCGTGCGCGCGCAAAATTATTACATTTTACTTAAAAGCATGTAAAAATAATTATTTTTTAATTGTTCTGCAAATAATTACAACTTGTCGATCTATTCTTAATACAGAATATTAAATTTATACTCTACTCACATAATACTTTCTCTTCCTCAACTTCGTAAAATTTTATTTTTGCAACTAATTATGGAAAATAAATATCTCTTCTAAATGAAATATTGTTCATAAATGTAATCTCTCTAAATGCAATTTTAATATCTAATTTTATTGCGAAATGCAATCTGATTGTGAGAGAAAGAGAAGACGATTTTAAGACTCTACAAAAGTTATTCGCCTCTCGATTCCCGTCAATATAGGACTCATTTTCTCCACGTAGTTTATAAAGTAATCTATATCGAGCACTCCAATTTTGTGATTACGACTATTATTCTTAAAAATATGATAGCCATCTCCGCCGGAGATCAAGAAACTTGGCACAACCATTCTGTACCATTGATCGTTCACCAAATCCTTATATACCGGATATTCGCAATCCTGGCACCTGTCAGTATGTTAAACAAAATTAAAACTGCTATTAATTTTCAATACGATCGATATAACGTAAAGTGAAGATATTAAATTCAATGTATACTCCAACTTTGTTGTAAAACTTTGTTGCAAAATTAAAATTCTGTCAATAAAAGAGATTTTACCTGATTTTAACATCGACCATAGTCCGATTTTTATTGGTCATTTTGTACGCAACCTTTAACCCGGACCAGACTAGAACTTTTTCGATTTCCAGAAGCTGTAAGAAAAGGTATTAATTAATTTACTGGTCGCTATTTAATCTTCATGTCCCCGAAGATAGGCCACCATTAATGCATGTTTACATTTATGCGTTGATCTCTACGGCGCTATTTCATGCAAAGCAGAGTTTTTTCTTATATAATCTTAAATTAGATTATATCTCTCATTAAATCTATCAATCGTTTTATAAAATACAAAAATTATACTCTAAGAAAAAATTTAACTAACTTTCTTAATGGATTCTCCAGTCAATTCGAGAGTGTCCCAAGTGTTTTCGAAAGGCTGGACCATCATCAGATCGCCGTAGGTGATCTCAGACTCCTCGATGGAAGTGCGAATTCCTCCTGAATTCAAGCAGGCTACCGCTGCATACGTCCAATGAGTTTTATTTTCGGCTTTATCGACAAACTAAAATTTATATGCAATTTGTAATTTAATTAATTTGATAATTTTGATTTTAAAAATACGAGTAAAAAATAAATGTTATACCCACCGCGTTTACCATGGCGTCTGCTATAAGATTTCCCATGTTGCATTCCTTGGAATAACAGTTATGATCGAGGAAGACTTTCGTACTACCAATCTTCCTCGACGCTTCCGCGTCTACTTCCTTTTTCCACGGCTTTAGAGCTTCTAGGATTTCCGGATCTAAAAAATACATATATATATATAATTATTTTAGATATTATTTTAAGTGTTGAAATGTGTGAAAGGCTTACCTTCTTCGATAGACTGATCCAGAAGTAGTGGATTTCCATCCCAGTCGACGACCTCGCCTTGGTCATCGAACCATACCGTCAAATTACCCAAGTATCTTTTCAAAAAATAAATAGATAAAATAAGAATAAATGCATAAAAAATTATCGCACGTACACACGTGTATATGCGATATTAAATTTTAAACGCAATCTCTTTTTTGACAAATTTAAAATAAATCTATCCATTAAATGATAAAATAAATTAATCGGAGCCGACCTCCGACATCAGATAGGAATTGACCTTCTTTAACGGTACTCTTTACATATTCTCATGAATGAATGGCGTACTTTGTATAAGCAGCTGCTTGGACGATGAGAACCGTTCTGTTTGTCTCATTTTGCGTCACGACTACAGGATATTCGTCCATTGGGGTATCGATAGAAGGCGGAGGTCCTATGATATATAATAATTAATGCTGTGCGTTTAAAAATATTATATCGATAAGAAGATTATTCTCTCATTAATAATATTAATAAAAATATTATTCTCTCATTCTTTTATATTGCAAATGAGAAAATAGGAAAACAAAAATTATAATACGCGAAATAACTTTTTATTTCCAATAATAAATATAGTTCTTACGAATATTCACATTTTCAATAAAAAGTCAATATAAATTCAGTTTATATTTGATCGATGTAAAATGTTTGCTTTACTTTCAGACCTGTATAAAGGAACGTATGCGAGTGACCACCAACGATCACGTCGATCAAGGGACATTTTGCAGCCATGATTCTGTCTACATCCAATCCACAGTGACTTAATACTATAATAATGTCCACTCCTTTTTCTTTTAATCGCTGGGCTTCGTCGTTGACCGTCTCCACCTCGTCTAAGAATTTTAGTTTCTCCGTATTCGCGAGCAGCTGGAAGAATCGAATACTATGAAAAAAATCAATGTTCTGTATTTTGTAAATATACGAAAAAATATCTCTAATAAATTAAATGAAATATATTTATGATCGCTTTTACAGAGAAGAATATAATCATTTATTCACATTAGTAGTCGATAGGATGACGCCGATGACTCCGATCTTGGTACCATATCTCTCAATGATCGTGCTGTTCTTGTATAAATTCTAAAAAAATAATAAGTATATTAATTAATGCCTCTGCTAAGAAATAAGTCGAGATTACAAACCTGTATAGTTGGCTCTTCGCTATCATCGATATTTGTTACCACAACCGGCGCTTTGACATTTTTGAGAAAGGGAACAAGGCCTTCAATTTTATTATCGAATTCATGATTGCCAATTGTCTATATTATAAAATGTTAACAAAAAATTTAAAAAAACTAATTACCCGAGATTTAATTATATAATTAAAAATATATTTTTCTTCTTCTCTTAATATAATAATTGACTATAGAATTGATCTTAAATATGGCTGTTCTACTTATATTTTCTTTTATACGAATATGAATTTCCGTTCTAAACAAATATAAGAAAAAATATGTAATTAAATATAATAGTTATAGTATTTAAATGCAAGCGGATGTAATTATATAAACCATGACATCGTGCGGCAACATGTTCATGAACAAAGCTGTGACGTTCCAGCGATGAATGTTATACCAGAGAGTCCCCTGAAAATGATCACCGGCATTCAGAAAAATCGCATTCGGCCGTTCTTTAACGAGTTGATTGACTGCCGTGTAAACTCTGGCAATACCTCCCACGCAGTCCTGCTCGTGACCCTCGCGGCAAGTCCCAGAAGTCGGGCCCGTTTGTTCAAACCTACTCCGACATAATTTCTATGTTTTCTCAACGAGTCACGCTTTGACGCTCCGACAAATAACAAAACGATCAAAAGACCCGTAAAAGTCAAAAGGAAGGAGACCAAGGTCAACATCAAGATTATTATAATTGCCTTATCCTTGACTTCCAACAAATTCGTTTCGCTTTTAAAGTTATAATAGATTTTTAGAACGGCTTCAATCGACATCATGTAACGTGAAAATTTCTCAACAAACAAAATAATCGTTTCTCAATTAATAAATTTATCGAACACTCGACTGCAAATTTTAGAAAAGGAGTGTTGTTGGATTCTGAATTACGAGGTGCCATTAATGATACTATGCGAAATGACTATTAGATAAAAAAATTAAATAACGAACCGTGCGTGGTTCTCACCTGGCGTGAAAATCATTCAAATGAATTATTGACAGTTCGAAGAGGTCCGTTCTACCAGGATAAAAAAGTCCACGCCCGGTAAACCCGCAACAGACTTGAAACAACAACGAGAGCAACGGCAGCGCGTACATGCTGCACCTGTCGGAAAAGATATCATTAAATCAGTATATATGCGAGTAATTACGGGTTTACCGCGAATATATGATCAGACAGAGATGAGATTGAAACAAGGTATATCGAACTGTACCATAATCTTTTATACCTTCTTATATTTAAATCTGATAGCTCAAGAAGAGACCATGTCGCATCTCTTCAAAATACGTCTTCAAAGTATGTATACATACACTCCTGTATTTACTGAAGCTTCTTTCAAGTCGTTACATTTTACGAATACTCGTTCAAATTTTATGTCTCAACACGAAGATAATAATTACACTCTTTTAAATACACGTAGTTTTCTTGTACGTGTGCAATTATTGAGAAGGTAGAATAGATATGAGAATATATGAGGTAAATATATGAGAAGGTAGATTATATGAAAAATTATGCGTAACGCGCAAAAATTAAAAAAACGATGATAATCATGCTCAGACGAGATAATCGCTATAGTGATAAATTAGTTTTAAAAACAGCGAATAATAATAACAAATAAATTACATGTTCAGAAATTTAAGTAACAAAACTAAATCTTTTAAGAGATTTACTTATAATTTATTATTTATAAGTGTATGTAATTATAATTATTATATGATATGTTATACAAGAGAGAAACAGCAGAAAGAAACCAAAGTTACTTATTAAGTCTCTTATTTTAGAGAGTTATAAAATTTTATATTATGCGCCCATGTACAACTAATAACTTCTAAAAATAATTTTTTTATTTTTTATTTTTATTTTTTAATTGCAATAAATTTGTATATAATGTGTACTTAACTCTTTTATTATATTGATATTTCGCTGTATTTTTTTTTTTAGATTAGATATCGCTAGATATTTAGTAATACATCTACTGCACAGTTTTCGCAAGCCTCTTCCTGATATCTCATCATGAATCAACTGAAACCAAGAAGGAGAAGCTCGCTCATTTGTATACTTGCATGATAATTACTGTGTGACATAAAAAAATCCGCTTAAATCTGACTACATGCACAATCAGCTACTCCGCTCCCACTAATTATAAAGCGAGTAAATAAGTGAAACAAGCCTTATGAGTTCTCCAGCAAGAAGCTAAAAATGATAAAATAATCACGCTGCGTGAAAATCGCGGCCAAGTCATATAAAAATTAGGAACGAAATTAATGAAACGTACACTGAAAAAAAATTTGTTAACTTGACTAAACCGTTTAACTAAATTACTATTTTGTTAATTGAATATATATTAGTATTTAAATAAAATATATGTTTTGTGTTAGATTTAATATGTTATATTTAATTTAAATATTTTTATATATACAGTTAACAAAATATTATTTAGTTGAACGGTTTAGTCAAGTTAACAATTTTTTTTTTCAGTGTATAAACGCCATAACATAATGATAAATAATAATTGTCCATAATTGCAACGTAGCATATTACAAACAAAATTATCTTTAAAAAAGAGAAAAACTAGCCGCACCTTTACAAATAAGTAAAATTAGATGCAAAATAGAGTTCTGGAAGTTACGAAATGACAGATAACGAATACACAAATACATAAACGCGCCTGCGAATAAATTATAATATACTTCAGTTGACGAACGTTCTTCTTTTGAATATTATTAAGTTATATAACGTGCTTATTTGGAATGTTTAAAAATGGTTTAGATTACCGTGGATCTTACCTTTTTTAGTAAGCTAGTAACTGACGTGTCAAATATTCACGGAGAACTGTGTTTCTTCGACAATCGCGTGTGTTTTTGTTCCTATCGTGAAAGAACGTCGATTATCGGATCCCCTACTCACGAATGACTGCAAGGTATTTCAGTCGGAATCTCGACGGTGAATCAGTGTCGTCTTTTAATACTATTTTTAAATAAAATATTATTTACGTTAAAATATATATTATTACATTAAAATATATATTCGATCGACTGATATCGCACATAAACATTTGACAAAAGTATATGATATATTTGCAATAGATTTATGCTGTTTACGTTTCTATTATAAAACGCGTAAAAACGCTTATCATTTATTGTCAGCTCTATTCGAGTATGCGACATTAATTTTTAGATGTGTGTTACTCTTCGATACGTATATTTTATCATAGCATGTGCTCACAATTATCATGACACGTGATACTGAAATAACATATATCTTCATATATGTACAGAACATGTAATTTCATTTGATACATATGTATTTATCATAGCATATTCTCACAATTGTCGTGACAGATGATATGAATAGTTTTAAAAATTATACTGTAGCTGCCAAAGTTTTTTAAATACCAGCATATTGTTCTTAAACAAAAATGATATAATTTTATTTCGTTATAAGGATCAAAATCCTCTATATTAAAATAAAAATTAAAAATTTTGGCATGTATTCCAAGAACATTCATCAAGATAATTTTATTGCGTAAAGTAAAGTTTCTTCGATATCGATAAATAATGAATTTTCTCCAAACGAAAAAAAAATTTGCACAATATTAATCTCGTAATTCGTAACGAATAAATAGAAATCAGAAGATGTAAAGAATTTAAAGCTAGAGAATTATTTTATAGAAAGTCTCTATAAGACAGATTTTATTCTCACAAGATTTTATCCTCACTGCTTTGCATAAAAACGCATATGGTTAAAAAAATACAAAAATGATTCCACTCAACTAACCGGTTTAAAAAAAAAACGCATTGCCACTCTAGTTTATTTAATTATCTAAACAAATTTATGAGTGATCGGAAAACTTGTGCACTGGTAACGTGACGAAAGTTCTCTCGCAGTAGTAATTGCGTTTCAGGAAAAAAAGAAAAAAAATTAATACGCACAATATTCTTACGTCGAATTAATTAATACACGTCATCGAATTATTTCCAGATCGATGTCGATGATGAAATATCGTGGATATACTACTTGTAAAGATATCGCGTCTGCGTTTGCGTTTGCACGATACATTTTGAATTATACAGAATTAGAATCGCTCTCTGTATTATACAAACGCGATCGTAAACAGCGTAAGGTCTCTGTCAATATAAATAAATTGCTTCGTGTCACGTCAATTTATGATGCGCGATCATTTATTTCTTACGAACAGAACACGTAACATCGGACGGAAAGATGAATAGCTGGTGAAAGGATAGGATGCCAAGGATATTGCCAAACAACTTGCCCAGCACTCTGGCTCTCTGACAGAAAAATAAAGAGTTCTATATTCGCGTTTTATATCATATTTTGACCGCGACGAAGTGCGTTGTAATTATTTACGATCTCAAGAAGCAATTATATCTCGATTACATAATCAAGATTGTGAAAGATATTAAAGTCTCATTCGGTCGCAACTGAACGGATCGTTGGATTCACAAGTAATTGCTTACCCAGCCAGAAATGATTGTCGAATCGACGTCAATTCGTCGTTGAATCGGCGTCGAATCGTCGTTGAATCAAACAATCATTTCTGGCTGGGTATTATTAACAAAGGTAGAAATTACGATTTAAATCTGAAAACAAGTGTTAAGTCTAAAAAGAATAATGATATAAGGTCTCATGGAATATTTATAAATTTTTTGTATAAATTAGATATTATATTTACATGAATAGAGTATGAATATTAAAATAGCAGACCTTGTGATTGTTGACCCATGTTATATAAATTGTCTAAATAAGAGTTAAAATATAGTGTAGTATTAATATTAGAAAATAGTAGATGATGGAAAATTAATAGTTTTGAAGCAATATTTGAGAAATAAAAATATAAATATAATTACTTTTATATGTGTTATATAAAATATAAACATATATATAGATAAGAATAAAAATCGTTTTCTTTCTGTTTGACAGATTAATATCTCAATAAAGAGTATTATTTACGTTTTACGTAAGACGACGTCTACTATTCAAAAAATAAAAATTATTTTATTTTTAAAAGAGAGAGTTTATTAAAAGTCTTATTAAAAGAGAGAGATAATTAAACCGATAATTCAATGGATAATTAAACAAAGCTGATAAAATAAAGATGATAACAGTGAGTTCATTTTTAAGATATCAAAGATATTTTACACAAAATATATTTAAGTTGATTTATTCCATATCTGCAACATTTAATTAAAAATTTTTTTACATTTAATTAAAATTACAAATAAATGCATTGTCATCTTTATTAGATCACTCTTGCCCAAATGGCGCAATTATGTCGACATTATAAATGAACGTAAAAGAGAATTTTTGATTAAGTATACTTAATCATTTTATCTTCTCTATGTTTGACTTGTGCCTTTTCGGCATATACATATTAAAGCGATGTCATCTTCCAAGTCAAAACATCAAACGAAACTTCATTTGTTCTTACGCAACAAAAACTATGTCGTAAATCTATAAATCTATGCGCGGTAAAAGACTGATGAACCTTTTGCGATGCATTTTTCAAACATTTATCAAATAAAATCATCATATTAAAATAAAAAATGAGTTTTTTCTTCAAAAATGAATTTTTCGACTTACAATCTTCTCTGAAAGAACTGCACACTCTCGACAATTGAATGGATGCTGTGGTATTCAGGCAGGAACTCCAACAGAGAGATCGCTGGAAAAGGTCCGGTGGGGTCCGCACGCAACGACGTCGATCATATTCAGTAGTTGGCGCCGGTCGTTCGTTAAAATCGTTTCGCCTCTCTCACAGCTCCCTCAATACAAAGTAATCGCCGCGGCCTCGAACCGAGGAGGATAACGCGAAAGAGCGACCAGTATCTCGTATACTCTCGCACGTGTGATTATACCTTCTTCATGTGAATAATTCAACACAGTTGTCAGTTGTCAGTGTTTTGATCCTTTTTCTTCTCTTTTGGGATGAAAAAAAATAGAGAGACGCGAGATAGAAGCATTGCGAAAGTTTAGGAAAATTAATAAAGACGACGATCCAACTCTTGGAGTTCGGCTTGGAAAACGTGATTTTACTTTCGCTCTCGCGAAAGTAGCCTTGGACCACACGTGGTTCGCATATAAATGCGGAATGTTGTTTGGCGCGTAATAATTTGTGTGGTCACATGTCATTGTTCATTTTCTGATCCGCGGTGTTACTCAATCTGTCGCTGATCGTCATCGTTTGTAACGAATTAAAGGTATTATGCATGTAAAGATATTTTATGAAAGTATTGTACATATGTATATTATTATATATAAAACATTCCAAACATTTTGTTAATATGAGATACGGGGTTAATATATTTCAAACGAAAGCAAATGACTGATGCTTTCCTTTTCAAAAAAAGAGAATTTTACTAATTTTAGAAACTTTTGTATTGCTTAGAATACTTAAGATAACAAATGTCTTCTCATAAAGAAAAATATTTTGTAATGTTAAAAGACGAAGAAGAAAAATTCTTATTTTTATTATGTCTTGATAAATTAGATAGCTACGGCATTAATTATCAAATCGAATTCATTTTTGCTCGAAAAATATGACGGCGTGTCTTTTGAACGCAATTTTGTGAGCCATTGAAATTTTTAGCAAATCTCAATGCAAGTTTTAGCAATAAATCGTAGTAATGATGGATGGATGGAGATTCTCGTATTCAGTAATGCGAAAAATGCAAATAAAAGCATATATACTTTGTTTAAAATATTGCATAGTTTCTCTTATTTTATGTTTTCACAGTTATCAGATACTAAAAAAAAATAAAATAAAAAATTTTTATTACACCGTAAAATAAATCAAATGTATTCTTTCAGAGAAGCGTTTCACATGAGTAAAAAAATGCAGTATAATAATTTGACTAATATGAGAAAAGCCGAGGTGACAATATAATTGCACATGCATCAAGAACGCGTCTTATCAGTATTGCAAATAAGGAGATAAGCGAGACACAAAGAAGAGATTATAAAGAAACGCATTCAAAACAATACGCGAAATTAGTGACAATCAAACATGTCGATTGCTTTGCTCATAAACTGTTGCGCTATCGCGTTGCTGATATTCGCAAGCGAAACTTTCGCAAATCCCACTTTACGAAAAGATGAAGAATTCACCATCAGAATCATTCACACGAATGACATGCATGCGAGGTAACTCTTTTTTTGTAGAAAAATATTATTTGAAATATCAGACAGCACCAAAATCGAAACGTCCAAAATCGAGATATAAGAAATTTTTAAGACGTCTTTTTAAGATGTCTTTTAGATATAGACTTCTTAAAGCTGTCTTATTTCCCAATTTTGGACATAATGTGCTTGTCTGGGATTCCTCTCTCTTATTAAAAACGATAATACAAACTTGATTATGTCATAAAAAATCTTAATTATTATTATTTATTATAATTTATATATTATATTATATTTAAACAAAATTAAACAAAATTAAATATTATTTAAGTGTCTGTGAGAAGCTAAACTGATCAATTCTATATTTTTCTAAATTTTTTAATTTTAATATTAGAGCATGTGATATTGGAGCGGAGTTAATTAGTTTGACTTTTAAGAAACTTTCGTATAATATTTACCCTTCTATATATATCTCACACATGCATGCATTACAATTTTGTGTAATTTTGCGTCACGCTACCGCCAACAATTACCGCCACTACGTTAATTACAAATGTTAAAACAGTTAATTACATCCCGCTCCCAGACGTTAATTAAATATCGCGCGTGTGTTTTTTACGCGAACGTTATTTGAACGAGAAAATTTCTTCATTCTTCCGAAATTATAAAAATACAAATTAAATCATATACCTCAAATGAAGACTTTGTTGCGAAACATTCTTCAGATTCGAGGAGACGTCGCAATTATCGACGACATGTACGCCGCAGGACTCCGCTGCCGGGAAATGCTACGGAGGTTTTGCTAGGATCGCGACTCTGGTCCGCCAAGCGAAATCCGAATCGCCATCGACGATCTTCCTGAATGCCGGCGACACTTATCAAGGGACCGCCTGGTACAACGTGTACAAGTGGAAGGCGGTGTCCTGGTTCATGAATCTCTTGGAGCCGGACGCTATAGTAAGTACCAACAGCTTTTAGCCAGTTCGAAAGCACGATGATACGATATCTGAAAGTAAAGAAAAAATATAATTTGTTAATTTATTTATTAATCAACAGAAACAACTCATCCTATACAGGGAATATGAATAAAATTGTCGTGCAAATTACAATAATATTAAAATAACATCATCGGTTTGTATATATCGTCTTAAATATCGATTAATTTTGACAGTCCTTGGGCAACCATGAATTCGACGACGGCGTTAAAGGTCTGATACCCTTTATACAAAACGCTTCATATCCCATCCTGACGGCGAATCTGGATCTTACCAAGGAGCCGGACTTGGCAGCTACCAATCTGAAAAACAGCACAATTCTTGATGTCAACGGTCACAAGATCGGCGTGATCGGCTACCTGACACCGGAGACAAAGGACCTGTCGAGTACAGAAAATGTGATCTTCAAGGACGAGGTGGAGTCCATTCGACGTGAAGCTAAGATGCTAAAAGAGCAGGGTGTCGACATTCTCATCGCTCTAGGTCATTCGGGTTTCGAGACCGACAAAAGGATCGCGCGGGAGGTCGAAGATATCGATCTGGTGATCGGCGGTCACACCAATACCTTTTTGTATCGCGGCAAACCACCGGACGTCGAGGTACCGGAGGGTTTCTATCCTACAGAGGTAACCCAGAAGAGCGGCAGGAAGGCCTATGTTGTTCAGGCATACGCATACACCAAATACCTGGGTAATTTCTCCGTCAACTTTGACGTTAGAGGAGAAGTAACGCATATCGAAGGAAACCCGATTCTTGTGGATGCCAGTGTGGAACAGGTAAACACATTTTAGAAGAAAAAATATAAAAAAGATCATACAAAGTTACAAGAGAAAAACAATTGATGCTACAAAAATTATTATGTTTCTATAATAGTGTATACATAAAATACTATCATCCCTTTCTAATATTTTTGACAGTTATCAGCTGATTTCTGTCAAAAAATATTAATCGCAGATAAGGCATTATAACATATTATTTACAACATATTACTATTTTAAGTTTTATAATCTATATACTATTATTTTAAAATTTAATTAGCAAATTAACGCTTTATTAATATTTTTTGACAGAAATCAGCCGATTAAAGCGTTAATTTGCTAATTAATTTTTAAAATAAAAATATGTTATCAAAATTAAAATAATAATATATTTTAAATAATATATGTTATAATTCCTTAAACTCAATTAATATTTTTTGACAGTTAACAGCTGATTTCTGTCAAAAAATATTAATCAAGTTTAAACAAAATATAAAAATATCATTCTTTTTTTATATATAAAATCGAGGAATATTCTAATATATATAAAATATGAAAACATATTTGTAATGATTGCATGCACCTGTAAGAAAAAATTATATTAATATAATTATAATTATATGCTTTAAAATATATATGATGATGTTCAACTGTTTTCGCAGGCAAAGGATGTTCTAAAATTGATAAATGAGAAAAAAGGACCCATTGACGAAATGGAACATAAGGTGATCGGAAAGACGCGAGTGTTCATCGATGGAGACGCCAAGAATTGCAGACGACAAGAATGCAACATGGGAAACTTAATCTGTGACGCTATGCTTGATTACGTAAGATTTTTTATTAGTTTAATCGACGTGTATCTTATTATTGATGTTGCGAAAATATTCTTAGGAGAATAATGGACCTGTTTTCTTTGCTCGCAGTATGCCGGGGAATACTTGAATAAGGACGGATGGACGGATGCCGCCATCGCGATCCAAAACAGTGGCAGCATCAGAACATCCATCACCAGAGCGAGAAATGATCAGGTAATTAATTATGCATTCCCAATCTTTTAATTTTCATTCGCAAATGCATCTAGCGTCACCGCGACATTTACAGATTACCCAGAAGGACATTATAAGTGTCTTACCCTTCGGCAATGTCCTCGTTAAGGCTTCTGTGACCGGAAAGCTGATCCTTTCGATGTTAGAATGGAGCGTCCATAATCTCGACGACTTAACTTCTACCGGCAATCTATTCGGCGCTTTTCTACAATATTCGGGATTGCAGGTAATTTATTGTTAAAATAAATGCTATATATCTAAAAACAAAATTATATTAAATTTTATGAACATTATTAGTTTTTATAACTTTCGCTTACAATTATTTAAATGTCGTAACTTTTGAATATAACAACTCGTGTTCAAACTCGTCAAAGATTAATAGCATGCATTATTTATAGGTAACTTATGACATAAGTCGACCACCGAACTCGAGGGTAGTTTCCGTTCAAGTGCAATGCGCTACTTGTCGAGTACCGGCGTATAACAAACTCCAACCAAATCTCACATACAATATCCTCATAAACGATTTCATTGCAAAGGGCGGAGATGGTTTTCACATGTTGGAGAGTGTTGAAACAACCCCGCTAAGTACGTTTATATTACATTATATTGCATAACATTCGTTGCATAGTATTTTATAATTTCATCATCTTATACTTTATATCTTTGCCATCGTATCTCTATCGAACATTTATCACAATTGAATTTTATTTTAATAGGTATTGCTACATCTGCTGTATTAGAGCGATATATCGAAAAACACAGTCCGATATATCCGGGCATAGAGTGGAGAATTTCGTACGCAAATAGCAATTCTGATGATGATAAGAACAAAGGTGATAATAATCTCGGGACGACGTATCGACCGATTGGGATGACAATTCTTTTACCAATCATTACTTGGCTATTGATAGCATAACAGAAATGCTATCAATTTAATATGATCACAAATATCAACTTATGATTATAAACAGATCATATCTCTAATTTTTAATAAGCTATGTTATCTTTCACAGTCTTTTTCCCTTTCCCTCCCTCTCTCTTTCCTCTCCCTTTTTTCTCTACTTCAATATTATTTGCGACTTATTAACAAAGTAAAAGCATATATTTTCCTATTTCTTATCATAGAAATTAGATAAGACAATGAAAAAAAATGAAAAGTACAAACTTAACACAGTATCACTCGTAACTTTTAAAAACATTGAATTTGTTAAAAATCTTATATTTAATAAAAATAACGTAGTATATATAGTAGTATAGAAATATATTTAATATTGTTCTATATCTATCCATAAATTTTTTGATAAATCTAAATATCTATAAATGTTTTTAATAAATGTTTTTAAACAATTTTTCAGTAAAGAAACTGTCACGCAAAAATAAAAAAAAAGTATTAATCTCTTCCTCTTAAAAAATCTATCATATATTAGAAAAAATATTAATCTCTCTCTTTTTAGGAAGTCTGTGTGCTTTTTACGCATTAGTCATATATCAAACAGTAACAATAACGTTATTGTTTCAGTCAAAATGTATAAGTAAAATTTACTTTTGATATGTCCATATTTGTGGTATTTCAAATCTATTCCCATACAAGTCGTATACCCGTTTTAACGTCTCGATGACATTACTTATTTCGTCGCAAGGCATTGGCGCGAAATCATGTAGTATTTGTACCATTTTCAACAAGTCTTTGATAACATAAGGTTTATCTTGCACGCTGCCTTCTCTTGCTATATCAACATATTTATTAAATTTCTGCAACGCCTTTTTTATCTTAGCCTTGTCCTCTGCTTTCTTCACTAAAGTCTGTAGTTTAGAAGACAAAATATCATATTAGTATAGCTCAATTTGATTTATTAATCAAATTCGTTACTACTATTTACCTTAAATGTTATTACTATTTACCTTAAATGACTGTAATTCATTATATAAAGGCCAATTTTCCTGGCAAGGAATACAATCACAAGTGAAATAAAACTGTTTCAATAGCTTCTGTTGTCTTGTTGCTCTCGGCATCATAGCATAAAGTTGGCCATAACTATCAAAGAGCTGTAATAACATAACGTCAACATATATTGTAAACGATATTTTCAACAAACTAATTTAATACCTGTTCGCCCTTTCGAATGGGATACATAGCGTATATCAGCATGTGCTTAGGTCTTGAGTGTCTCAATATATTTGGATTACAACTGTGATTAATTAAGCTAAAAAATGGCATTGCTGCTATACCGCGTTCTACACATTCTAAGCCTTGCTCTTCACTGAACTGCAAATACACATTTAATTAACAAACTGACAAAGAAAAATTGTAAAACAAGCGAATAATAAAAGACCGTTAAGACAGACCTGCGAAAGTGCATGACAGTAGATAAATAGTAAATAAAAGCACACACATAATCGATGTATATTATTAAAATAGTTAGCCGATGTCATACACTGTGCATATTGCTGGGAATTATCTGTTGATGTCTTAGAATAAGACTTCCGAAAAACATAACGTCATCGTTCTTCGACAAAACGCTTAAATCCTCGGGTAATTTAGCACCAAACATCACAGTACGTGTTGCTAAGAAATACAAAATAAAGCAAGTATCCAAAGACCTTCTGAATAGATCGGGAATAGATCTTTTTTCAGTATTTGTCACAAGACTGTATATACTAATGTATTTGTCACTATGTAATTTTCCATCTAGAGAAAAACCCTTTGTCCGTGGATCTGAAACAATAGTATTGTAAACATTATATTAAAAATAAAAAAAGAGTAAAAATTTTACATACTATCGCATTCTTCAACTTTTTTCAGCATGGTTCTTAATTCTTTCATACTGCCAGCTTCTCTTAGAGCAAGCACAGCAAGCCTCATGCTAAATAAATCAATATTGTAAAAGGCATATTCAATCAAAGCAGGGAAGACAGCGCACTCCACATCGTGACATCTTTTCCATTCAGCATATCTGCACTCCTCCGAGCAATACATAGCATAAGTGCAATAGTTGCAGGGTATATTCGCCCAGCATACTTTCAAACAATTTGAACAGTGTGTTTGCATCTTCTGTTGCATTAATAACAATGTATAAGGCTTCTCTATAGCAATTACTTCGCCAGGTTGAATATTACGAGTAGCGATAACATGTCTGCCATAGCGTGTACTGTATTTTATAGCTACTGCATCGGATGCACATGGAACTTCAATATTATAGGATTCAATAGTAGGGAGAGAAGGTTCATTTCCTGATTTCTTCACTTTTGCGCGTTTTGAGTTATCTTTAACAGGTTGTTCTGTCTGCACAGCCTTATAATGTAAAGTATCAAGCTTTGATCGTAATTTTTCTCGACTTGCATTATTCAAAGACATTTTATCCAACCAATGCTGCGCTTCCTTCAGAATGTCTTCCACAGAAGAACTTCCCAAAATCATTAAACATTCTGTTTTACGTACATAAAGCTTAGCTCTTAGATCATCAGGATAATTTAAGGCCAGTGCTCTGTCAATATCCTGAATACATTCCGAATGTAAACCTAATTGAATTAATACTGCTGACCTGTTGGCATAGGCAAGGGCAAGTTGCTCAGATGGATAAGGAGCAAAAGCTATACTCTTTGTATATAATTTCAGGGCCTCGATACATGTCATATTATTGAGAGCTCCTGTGATAAAAACTTTATTGCCTTGCTCCCGCAATTTCTCAGATTCTTTGGCATTTTTTGGCATACCAGTTGTACTAGGAACTATATCATATTCGAGCATAGCATTGAAAGTAAATATTACACGTTCCTTATCAGTCTTAAGTTTCTTATATCTATCTGTGAGTTCATGATGCTTGTTTGCTTTAATTATTTTGGCATTTAATGTAATCAGTATTCTATCCATTTTGTTAAAAATATATCGCTTTAATACAGGTGGTAGAAAATCTATAAAAAGAAAAACATGAATAGTTTCAAATAAAATTGTAAAGTACAGTATATTTGCAAATTATTACCGTGTAAGATATTCGTTGATTAAAATACTAATTTAAGGATGGACAGGATTAGCGAACTCTCTCACTTAAAGTTCTTCTTTTGTTAAACGGGGAGCACACAAACTTGCATAGGCGCATAAGCGTATGCATAAGAAATTTGATTGGTTTATTTTCTTATGCATACGTTTATAGAATTAAATAATTGAAAAATGGTGATAAAATAAAGATCTCTGATTGTGTATGTACTTGAGCCGCCATATATAACTAACAGGAAAACATTTTTAGGAGAATTTTTAGGGGATTTTCAGTGTCGCCAACATAAATAGGCTACGTTCGATTGGATGCTAAATGAATTTGATTGACCAATCAGGGGCAGGATTTCTTTATTTCTAATTGGTCAATCTTATAACCTATTCAAATTTGCACAAACCTATAATGCATCTATATGCATATAAAAATCAATCAATCATTCATCTGATACGAAGAAGATAGCTATCTATATAGTATCCTATACATTAGACACTTGATTGATTAATTTCTTTATGCATTATGCAAATTCATCTGAGCAGATTCCAACGTTTTCAACATATGTAGCGCCAAGTTGAACGCTGTTCCTTGACACAATTTCAAGTAGAAAGCAGAAATATGCATCGGTGGTTCCTGGCGATTATGAGAAAGCTACGAGGTAGACGATTTCACAATTTGCGATATGGTTGAACGCGAATAAAAGCGTAAACTTTTTATTATTAGTATTGTCCGCAAAAATATTTTCGACTCTACGAAAAAAAAATGATAGAAACACTCACTCTGCAAAATTTAAATACGAAATGTAAATTGATATGATAAATACATATTTATATATTATAAGTTATGTCATATCAAAATGAATCGTGATTGTCGATCACTCAATAAATCACTAATTTTCAATCTGTATTTCAATCAACTTTTAATAACGTATAGGTACGTACAATTATACAGTTGAAATCGGCACCGAAGATGACCAGGGAGGATCGCCTGCGCGCGCCGATGATATCATCGCGCCAATATGGCCGGCCAGTATCGGCTGTCTGCAACGCGACAGTAGTGAAAGCGAGCTGTCCGGGAGGTGCTCACACTGGAGGTAGGTCCGGGGAAATATGTCGGACTATCTAAGGTCCGCGCTCGGGTACCTGAACGGCGGCACCGGCGGCGGCAACGAGTACGTCGGCCAGACGTTGGACATCAACAATGTGAAGCTGCGGGTGACGCGACTGATCGCCGAGGGTGAGTCTATATCTCCGGCTGCTTCAAAATCGCCCGTCAAATCTCGGCACCTCCTACCGCGATTAAAACCGATAAGGTCAGATCGCGGAGGAGTCGAGCTCGCACTCGTTTTCAGCGTAAAAATGACATCGCCGAGAGAACAGGGGGAAAAAAAAAAAAATAGATCTCGAGAGTCCGAGACTCTCGCCCGACATCTGTCTTCTGTCATGTGTCAAACGTGTGTTTTGACACGCGACCCGAGCATGCTGAATTATTCTGACGTTGAGGCTCATGTTTTTTTTTTATCTTTGTCCTCTTCTGTCATATATATCAGTCATATGTATCAAGTCTTCCTTTAGATCTTGTACTGTCAGATTATATATACATATATATATATATATATATATATATATATATATATACATATATGTATATATATATAAATTATATGATCAATATTAATGTAAATTTATTCACTCCAAATGAGGAAATTAGACTTACTGGATTTATATATGTATAAAAGAATCTTCTCAAGTTATCAGAGGTATTTATCTTTCTGTGTTTAACATAGCTAAAACAATTATAAATATAACATTTATAGAAATATTCAGCTGGAATTACTTTCTAAAATAAAGAAACATTGTGTAATCATACATATTGTTGCATAATATGTAGCATTTATCTATGCACATGATAGCAACATGAGAAATATATATAGTTGTTATAATCAAATATGTATCATTATTAACATTTAGATAATTTGTGGCAAACATCGTATCAACAGGTGGATGGGCTCTGGTGTTTGCAGTAGAAGACGTTGCTACAGGAAAAGAATATGCGCTTAAGGTAAGTAAACTGCTTCAGATCTTCCTCTTTGCATCTACTTCAAATCCTTTTCTTTACCTGGAATGTATTGTATTATTTAATAATAATAAAATTGTTGTTGTCTGTGATAGAGACTTATTGCTGTCGACGAGGATGCGAACAAAAGTATTATAAGAGAAATAGAAACACTGAAGAGACTGTCGGGTCATCCAAATATTATTCAGTTCTTATATGCTCAACGGCTGGAACGGGAGGATCGTAAGGGTTACGAGTATCTGGTCGTCACCGAATTATGTCCCGGCGGTACCATAGCGGATATACTCAGAAACGTGTCTACAAATACGTTGACTCTCGCCCAGGTATGCAAGATAGCCTATCAAGCAACACGAGCAGTGCATCACATGCATAGCCAGCAACCGGAACCCTTCATACATCGTGACATTAAGCTGGAAAACTTTCTACTCGGAAGAGACGGCCTTGTGAAACTATGCGACTTTGGTAGCGCGACGACTCAACAAATATTACCGGATCCATCATGGAACGCTCAAAAACGGACCGCGCTGGAGGATCAAATGGCCAAGTATACAACCCCCATGTATCGCGCCCCGGAGATTATGGATACATGGAACAATGAACCTATAGGGCCTCCAGTGGATTGTTGGGCTTTAGGATGTATATTATATTCTTTGATTACATTGCGGCATCCATTCCCCGAAGGTAAGACAAGTGCAATATGTAATTATAATATAATGTATTAATATGACAAGTGTTAAATGTAAATCAATAGAATTTGGAGAATTGAATAATGGACACGAAAATATAAGAGAGAGAGTCACTAAAAATACTTAAATATATCTCCTGGGAGATTTATTTAAAAATATATAATTATTTAAAGCTTGTTAATGAAAATATATTGTAGTTGAAATTAAGATTAATCATTTAGTTTAATGATGAATTATTCAGAAATTTAAATATAAACGAAATAATTTATAAGAGATCAAATTATTTAATTTATATTAAATATAATATTTTAGAAATATTTACAGAATTTTTTCAGGATTTCGTATCCGTAAGTTTAAAGAGATATTTAGATTCTTCTTTCTGATGAACTTTATTTTATGTATAAAAATTTATCATTTTCTTTTTATTGTTAATTTATAATTATATTAATATCAAAAATGTATTTTGAAAGAAATAAAAAGACATTTTATTAATGTATTATTAAAAATGCATTCTTTCAACATTTATGCAAACTTTAATACATATTTCAATATTATTAAAATAATAGATTCTCTCACTTTCTCTATCTCTCTAAAACACTCTTCTTATCCTGCAGGTAACAAGCTAGCAATCGTGAATGGCAAATATCCACCGTTGCCGCCTAATCCACGGTACGCGTGTCTGCATGACCTGGTGAAAGGATGTCTGCAAGTCTCGCCCATACAAAGGTCGACAACCGCGCAACTCCTGGAACGTCTGGCAGCGATTGCTGAGTCGAATGACTTTGATCTTAGAGAACCGCCACGAATCGAAGTCGCGGTTAGACCGTCACCGCCCCCGCGTCCGACGCCGCCGCCGCCGCCGCCAGCGGCGACGTCATCGAATATGCCTACACCACCTCCTCGTCCCACTCAACCAGTAACGATGCCACCACCGAGACCGGCACCCGTGCAAACAGTGGTGTCCAAAGTCCCGGTAACTCAAGCTACAACGGGCCTATTCAATTCGCTAAGAGGCGGCGCCGGTAGCATCTTGCGCAACCTGAAGGATACCTCGAGCAAGGTGATGCAAACCGTTCAGCAGAGCATGGCCAGAACAGAGCTAGATGCGAGTTATCTGACGTCACGCATACTCGTTATGCCGTATCCGGTCGATGGGATCGAGTCCGCCTATCGTGCCAATCATGTGGAGGATGTGAGGGCCTTTCTCCAGACTAGACATCCACCACCCGCTAAGATTCAGCTATACAATCTGTCCCGCGGTCGGCCGAACGTCACGAGGCTTCCCGGCAGACACATTGATTGCTCGTTTGCCTTTGCTACGCCGGAATCGAACGCGCCTATGCTGTTTGCTCTGTACCAGATCTGTCAAGATATCTATCAGTATTTGAGCGCCGACTTCAATCACGTGGTGGTGCTGTATTGTACCGTGAGTACAATCGCGATTACTGAAGCGCATAATCTGAAGCGCTCTCGCCCGCAAAACAATTCCGGTTCACAATTGATCTTTCTTTAGGATGGATATCGAGCGAGCGCCACGGTAGCGTGCACTCTGCTGGTTCACTGCAGAGTCCTGACCACAGCCGAGGAGGCTATCGCCTTATTCACGACGCGACGTTGCCAGCCGCCGCACTTGCAGCCTTCAGAATCGCGCAGTATTAATTACATGAGTTTATTGAGCAGCGGCCGGCTACCGCACACCAAGCCCTTGGTCTTCCGATCCGTCGTCATACAACCGGTACCATTGTTCACTAGAGCGAGGGATGGTTGCCGGGCTTACATAGAGATCTACAGCAATGGCGCGTTGGTTTTCACGACGAAGAAGGCCATCTATGAAGAGATGAAGCTGTTTGGGATGATGGAGGGCAAGGTCTGTTTGATCTTAGGAGACGCGGCCGTGCGCGGTGACGTCACTATAGTGATACATCATGCCAGGCAACAACTCGGCCGGGTGATCGGCATCAAAATCGCCTCGCTGCACTTCCATACCGGTTACGTACCCATCACCGAGAGCGCCTTGACATTTGAGAAGCACGACCTGGATGATGCGCCTGAGATCGGTGGCAAGTTCCGCGTCGTGCTGAACATCATGATAGGTGAGGAAAATTCGAAGCTATCGAGAGTGCCGGCGCCGTGGGAGGCTGAAACGTCTGTCAACCTCGTCCCAGATCCGCTGTTCGGCTCGACGCTAGAGATGGAGGAGACTCTAGAAAACTTTAGGACCGCTCCTCGCTCGGAAGAGGTAGAATGCTTTGATCGGATGTATAATAATTATTATATTTATAACTCTCTTAATATATTAAGTGGAAAAATCAATAATAATTAATTATGCTGGGATTATTGCAGACTCACAAGGCACCATCGAACGAAACCAATATGGTTTCGCAACAGGAAGCGATACCTCTACAGCCGGAAAATCCAAAAGAGGAGGAGACGAGCGCAAACGAAGAGAGTAACTTTCAGGAGGCTGATTTGCTGAATCTTGGCATGCCGGACAATACTAATAGTACCTCATCAAATACTCCCGCCAGCACGGCGGCAAATCCAGGTTTAGATATCTTCTCTAGCTCTAGTCAGAACGAAAGCGATCTCTTAGGCGGTTTCGGCATGTCGGCGCCACAGACCGAGGCTGTCAATCCTCCCTTAATTAACAATAGCGCCTCAGCTGATTTATTGTTCGGACACGGTGACTCCGCGACGAGGAACAACAAAACCGCTAACAACAATAATCTGAATATGAACGATCTATTATTCGGACAAAGTCAAACAACGTCAAGTAATGTCAAGCAACAGATCAACGACATGCTGTTCGATCCGCTGGGTGGAAATTCCGCGAGCAATCTTCTCGACGACCTCGCGGCGGATTCTACCGCAAGGTCAAATTCTGCCAAAAGTTCGAATGCCGAGGAGAACTTGCCGCGAAATGCCAGCGTGCCGAATTTTGCCGCTCAAGTCAATAAAGATCCGTTCGCCAATCTGGCCGGATCGTTGGGAGCAGGTCTCGCTGGCAGTTGGAACGGTACGCCGAGGAACTCGACCCCTCAATCAGCGAGTCCGGCACCAGCAAGCACGCCGATTCATTCCAGTCCGAACACGGTGCACAGATCTAATGCGGCGACCAACGATAATAACGCAAACAGCGGTACTACGGACACGTTTGGCGGTAAAGCGAAGGAGAAGACGAGCGGCGACGCGTTCGAGGATCTCCTTGGCAGTCAGGGATACAATTTCTTCAGTTCGCGCAAAGCCGACAAGGATAGTCCGAAGACAATAAATCAGATGCGGAAGGTGGAAGCGGCCAAGACGATGGATCCTGATAGGTTGAAGATAGCCGAGTGGACGGAGGGCAAGAAAGGAAATCTACGAGCTTTGCTTTGCACGCTGCATACTGTCCTGTGGCCAGAAGCTGACAGATGGCAACGTTGCGAAATGCATCAATTGGTCTCAGCCGCGGATGTCAAGAAGGCGTACAGGAAAGCCTGTTTGGCTGTGCATCCGGATAAGGTACTTGAATTATATGAATATTATGCTTTTCTTTTTATCGCACAATCGTCTTTCCTTAAATCACTTGTAAAAATATTAATATCTCTCTGTTAAATTAACACACTGCAATAAAATAAAATATTGCATCAATATAATTAGACATATTGTAAATATTAATTTTGCTGTTTAAACGAACCTAACAAATGTAGTTTTTAAATTAAGAGAAGAAATTTATTGCAAATCAATATCTCTGTTACAGCAAGCCGGCACGGCGAATGAGAATATAGCAAAGTTAATTTTTATGGAGCTGAACAACGCGTGGAGTACATTCGAGAATGACGCGTCGCAACAAAATCTATTTAGCTAATTTTAATGACCGTTATCTGTTATCGAGTGAACCTGTTTCTGTAATTAATTAATTTAGTTCCTAGCGGAAGGGGAGCTAAGAGCGGGCGGGGATCTTATCCGTGAGATAAGATATCCGCGTAACTGCATTCCGACTACGTTATTTTAGCTGTAGAGAGCGAGAGAGAAAGAGAGAGTGCGTGAGAGAGAGAGAGAGAGAGAGAGAGAGAGAGAGAGAGAGAGAGAGAGAGAGAGAGAGAGAGAGAGAGAAAGAGAGAAAGAAAAGAAAGAGAGACAAGATGCAAAAAAAAAAAAGAGAAAAAGGCGATAGAGCAAGATTGGCGAAGCGATGCTTCGAGATACGTCTCCTTATTGTTTCAACGCCTTGTGAACCTATTTAAAAACCTCAATTATGACAGTATGACGTAATATATATGTATATAATGCAAATGTACATTAAAAAGAAGATCCCAAATATACGAAGCTATTTTCCGGCCGAAAGAAAGCTTTGTAAACTGTTGTCTATCATAGATATAAAAATTTGAAAATTTCTGTAGAAGTATTCTGTTACATTCACAATATTTATTATTATCTGATCGGTTATGAAAAAGATTGTGGAATATACGAATAGTATCGTAGATATTATAATATGTCTTTTCTTATTATATATGAAACATTAATATAATTATTGCTTTTTTTTATAATTTAAAACACAGAATACTGCTACTAGAAAATGCTCCCTGATTTTGGAGATTTTAACTTTGAGATTTTAGAAGAGAAATAGCTTTTATTTTAGTACATATCGAATATATATAAAGATTAATTTAACAGCATGAAATATAAATACAAAAAAGTAAAAATAATGTAAATCAATTAGATTCGATTTAAATTATTTCTTCTTTAATATAATTATACAGTGTCCTCTAAAATATTCGGTTTTGATTTTAACAGAGATATTTTTTGATAAGTTTAAAGTAAAATTTTGAGGAAGATTATTATTTACAAACTTTCGAATCAGCATTAAATATCTTAATTAAATTTCGAATCAAATTCAAAAGTTCAGCTTGTAAAGATTTTATTTTTGTTATATATATAATATTTCTGAATATATAAGAAATAATTTAAAGAGTCGATTAGAAATTTATTCGAATATCATTAAAAGATAAAAGATTTGAATTTGCTTTTGTATGTTGCCGCTTCTCAAAAAAATTCATATACATTATTATATCATCAATCTCTTAAGTTCAACGCGAAAGCTATTATATTCCTTTTATTTATTTCAGTCAAGAAAAAGAAATCGGATTGTGTCCCGAGAGCGCGCGCAAACGAAATCAGGTCACGGCTTCCGGGACACCCCGTGTATTAGGAGGAGCTCAAGAAATACGTTCTTTTTTAATTCATAGAACGCTGCGAGGGACATTTATAACGGGCGTCAGCAAAATTCGCGAGTGTTGGTGGAGCATTGTCGAAGAGCCACAGCCACCGATACATACACACACCTATGTAAAGGGAAACAGGCGCAATACACGCGAGGATGCCACGAGCGCGCTCGTGTGGACCACAGGGTACCACAGGGGTGAAATTTAAAGGGAGGGGCTGCTCGCGAAAATGGCTGTTACGCACGGGGTAGGTTGTCCGGGGGTGGGCGAGTAAGTCGGGGTGGCTCTCCATCGCTCCGCTGTCCTCCGCGTCGAGCGCCGACACAATTGACCGACTGCCTCGCGACGATCGACACGGGTTTATCCGTCTACGATCGACATCAGCTATTATGCGGCGACGGCCAAAAAGCGATCCCTGCTCTGCTCTTCTTGAACCCCCACCAGACGCGCGACCTTCCATCCCTTCCGTCAAGAGGTAAGGTCGTCTCTGTTTTGTGCAAACTCCCGAAACGAGTCCGGATTATACCCGTTTTATGTGAATATGTGATCGGGATCTCTTCGCCCCGAAGTGTGTGCGAAATGTGCCTGTTCCTCCTCTCGCCCTCCAAGGGAGTTATTTTGACACTTGCGAAAAATTCAATGAAATAGAGATGTAACATCGTCCCTGGTGGATGAACTATATTTCTCTCGGTAACGTAACGTAACAATATTCTATAATTGTGTATTGCTATTAAAAAAAAGAGAGGAAATTTAGTAAATATTAATCGTTAATGAAAGTTATTATCGCGCGATGACTTTAAGTTTCTTTCAGAATACATATATAAAGCACATTATATATTTGTATATATATATATATTTGTATATATATATATATATATATATATATATATATATTTATGACAGCGAATATGTGATAAAAAAATTTTCAAAAAATGTGACTTAGAAATAACTTGAAATAAAAAAATATACACATAATAATGTTAACGAGATGCTAACAAATATATATTGATAATAGTTTATCTGTCATAATGTATATATTGCTTTCAGATTAGGCCCACGCTTCGGCAATGTACGTCAAAAAAGCTAAATAGAAAAAAAGAGGACGGGGAGAATAAATAAGGAAAACCGAGGAAGATGCCTGGCTCCTATTCGGGAGTGGTGATCCTCCTCTTATTAGGGGTTTCTGTGTCGGTGTCTAGCACTGCGGACGCCGCGAAATCTCTGAGAGCAGAGAAGGCCAGGCTAAGATCGGCTTACGCATCATCGTGGCGGATAGTGGTATGTTTAACTCAGCCTCAGACTCCTTTCAAGACAGACGTACAGAGAGCATGGGAAGAAGCGAGACTGGAGACCATGTTCTATCACGCGGACATGGATGTGTCGTATATAGAAGCAAGAATGACACCCATGACGGATTCCTTGTCGTATCCCTTGTCACTGTTAAACAAATTTTGTACAGACATCGAAGGCGGAAAGACAGTATTAAGCCTTATTATAGGGGGAGGATCGGCAGCCAGATTTCTTGTCACGGCTGCTGCCGCCCTGAACCTTCCAGCTCTATGGTTGCCGTTTACGCACAAAGATTTTCTTCGCCAGGTACACCTTTTATGTTCATCACGTTTACGAAATTTAGAATTATACAGTTAGAGCTAATAAAAAAATGCTAATAAAAAAATATGACTTCTCGTTTACAGGGAAATCTTGGTCGGTTTGAGAACCGCATAGGCTCGAGTCCGAAAGAGATCGGAGCAGCGGCTGCCGCCCTGATGCATCGAGCTAATTGGCACGCGTTCACCCTCCTCATCGACACCACCCTGTTGCCTGTAACTCATCTGCTACGAACGAACCAGTCGTCGTTGACGCCTCGCGCGATCATACATCTGCCGACGAACGACAGAACTCTGAGATTGAGATTGAGACGGGTGGCCGAGGAGGGCGGCAGCGGCGGGGTCATCGTGATGGCATGCGATCTAAATAATGCCCGCAAGATCCTCGGAGCGGCCGGCAAATTCGAGATGCTTTCGGGCAGATTCCTGTGGCTGTGGCTGGATCTTAAGGCGGAGCTACGACCGAACGAGCCCAACGTCATCAGCTCGATCTTTCACGGCACGCGCACTGCTGCTGCTGCTGCAGCTTCGACGAACGAAAACTTACCGCTGCTGGAGCGAACGATAAATCTCGCGTCCAAGAACGAGGAGCGGCCGCCGCCGCTGATGAGTTCGTTGCCGAGTTTAGCCAACGACATACATCGGCTGCAGGAGTACAGATGGCGGAGTGAAAAGATCGTCACCAAACGGGAGGACAGAGGCTTCAATTTCGACGACGAGGAAGACGTGAGGCTCGCGAGCGACAGGGAACTCAATTCCAAGAACTTTATGCCAGTCGGCATGCTCGCACTCAGACCGTCCGGCATTAAGATCATGGGCGGCGATACCATACTGTCCAGAATGCTGAGAGAGGCCTCGCAGGCGTTGGACGAAACCTTTCAGGAGACGAAGCAGAGATTGAGCCGTATGCGCGAGCCGCAGGTCAGGGAACACTTTGTCCCGGAATGTTATCCGGATCGTAACGCCAAATTCATGACGAGCGACGCGAGGGAGAACGTTTCCGCGATTCTGACGAGAAAATTGAGGAGATCTATGAGACAAATCTCCAAGGACAAGGCGGAGTTCCAGTTGCTGAACTTGCAGGCCATCAGGTTTCCTGGGAATAAGACTCAATTAAGGTTTAACTCACTTTAAATATTTCGATCTGTCACGCTCGAAGGCGGGATAATTAATCTCATCAATTGTTTAACAGGTGGACCAAAGTCGGCACCATCAAGGGAGGTAGGGAGGTTCGTCTGGATACCATAATCTGGCCAGGTGGCGGCATCGTACCGGCATACCTCGAACAGGGCGGCGAGAAGATCGGAATGCCGATTTATCGCATCGTAACCGCGGTGGCGTCGCCCTTCACTATGGTCACGAGTCTACATGAAGGTTTCTGCTTGCGCGGTCTCACTTGCCAGCAGGGTAACGCCATCATGTGCTGCTACGGGTTGAGCATGGACCTGCTCAAGGTGGTTGCGCGCGAGTTAGGCTTCCGCTTTAATCTTTACCTGGCGGAGGACGGACTGTTTGGCAAACGAAACAGCCCTAGGAATAGCGGCACGTGGAGCGGCGTGATGGGCGAGCTGGTG
Organism: Prenolepis imparis; assembly: GCF_030444845.1. Taxonomy (NCBI): domain Eukaryota; kingdom Metazoa; phylum Arthropoda; class Insecta; order Hymenoptera; family Formicidae; genus Prenolepis; species Prenolepis imparis. Next base: position 3,476,782 of record NW_028141162.1, read on the forward strand.
TCTGGCCGGGCGCAGATGGCGTTCGCGCCCTTAAGCGTGTCCACTCATCGCGCCGAAGTGGTAGACTTCACCACGCCATACTACTTCAGCGGCGTGAGCTTTCTCACGGCGCCGAAACTCCGCTCCGAGATACCGCTGTTTGCGTTCCTGTTCCCGTTTAGCACGGCGCTGTGGATCGCTGTGTTCACATCTCTCAACTTTACCGCGATCGCCGTGGCGCTCTACGAATGGTTCAGCCCGTTCGGCCTGAATCCCTGGGGCAGACAGCGCAGCAAGAACTTCTCCATCGCCTCCGCGCTCTGGGTGATGTGGGGTCTCCTATGCGGTCATCTCGTGGCCTTTAAAGCACCGAAATCCTGGCCTAACAAGTTCCTCATCAATATCTGGGGCGGCTTCTCCGTTATCTTCGTGGCGTCGTACACAGCCAATATTGCCGCTCTTATCGCTGGTCTGTTTTTTCACTCTGGAGTGAGCAATTATCACGATAAAAGTGTAAGTATCTCCGTTTTTTTATATCGGTAAATTAATTATTTGTTCAAAGGTGCTGTAAATAATAAAAAGAATAGAAAAGTATTTTTATTAGATATTAGATTCTTTCTTTTTTATCTTAATTGTGTTTACTGCTCATTAATGATTTTTTACGTTAATTATGTCAAATTAATTATTTAAAATATTGAATTCAATAAAATGTCAATATTAATTAACATTTTTATAGAAGAAATAGCTTCGAATAGAATAAAGAAAATACGTATTTTTTTTTCTAGCATATATAACTTTCAATAATAGATGTAAAGTAAAACTTATGTATATTTTGCAGCTATTATCGCAGAGAGTTGCTGCGCCAAGAGCGTCCGCGGCCGAATACTACGTGCAAAGAGCGAATCCGCAATTATGGAATCATATGTCTCGATATTCCTTGTCGGACGTTGCTGAAGGAGTCGAAAGATTAAGAAACGGCACTCTGGACATCCTGATCGCGGACACGCCAATCTTGGATTACTATCGCGCGACCGACGATGGTTGCCGTTTGCAAAAGATCGGCGACACCATCAATGAAGACACTTATGCGATCGCGCTCACGAAGGGACATCCTTTAAAGGAAACCATATCTAAAGTCATAGCGAATTACACGAGCAACGGGTTGCTCGACATTCTACAGGAGAAATGGTGAGCGATGCGCGAAAATAAACGCAAAAATTGAATAATCGATAATCGGCTCGCGGACAAACTTTCTTTTTATTTCTGCGATAACGAGAGCGTAATAATTACGTTAGACTAAAATACATTAAGTGGTAAATAAAGTCTTTTGCGCAGAGTATACGGACTGTCCGAGAAAATATGCGCGCAAAAATTTTCTTTTACCTAAGTTTAATTAATTTTCTATTCCAGCGCAACTTCTAAAAAGATTTCTTATATACGTATAAAATCAATCATTTATTCAAAAATTTTTACATACGCGCACATATATAATATATATTAAATATTATATATTATATACATATATAAAATTATTTACTCACATTATATCAATAAGGAATCATCAACTAAGGAATATCACTAAAAAAGGTATTACAATCTAGATGACAAATACCTTAAAACGAGCTAATTTCAGGTACGGTGGTCTGCCATGTCTCGGAGGTCGACAAGGAATAGAGCTAGAGTCTGACTCTGGTGGTCAACCCAGGCCTCTGGGGGTAGCGTCCGTGGCCGGAGTGTTTTGCTTGCTTGGGATGGGCGTGGTGCTCGGTACCATCATATTGGCAGGAGAACATCTGTTCTACAAGTACACGTTGCCGCGACTGCGACACAGACCGGAAGATTCCATCTGGCGCAGCCGTAATGTGATGTTCTTCTCGCAGAAGCTGTACAGGTTCATCAATTGCGTGGAATTGGTCTCACCGCATCACGCCGCCCGGGAATTGGTGCACACGGTGCGACAAGGCCAAATCGCATCGCTTTTCCAGAAAAGCGTCAAACGAGTGCGTGTCATTGAATTTTTTAAGTTACCACACTAACGAATTCGTGAATATAAGTCTTGATAATAGTAAAGAAATCTACATTTATTATTTCTGAAATAATTGAATTTTTAGACAAAAAAAGTTGTCGAAAATATATGTTCACGAAGTTACGGACAGTACGTTTTATTTAATCTCTAAATATTAACAATCTTTCCATGTTCCAGAAGGAACATGAACAACGTCGCAGACGTAAAAGCAAAGCGCAATTTTTCGAAATGATCCAAGAAATCCGAAGGTAAGGGAATATTATTATCAGAATTATTTTTCTTTATACTTCTAATTTCAATGTCTCATTATCTACATTCTTTTTCAGTATATTTTCATAATTAATCACATCAAAATAGAAGAGTGAGGAATTAGTGAGTATTTAATTATTCTAATCTTTCAGAGTTCAACAAGAAGAGAAAATCGAGACGGTACCCGAAGAACCTGCAGAAGCTGCGAAGGAGAATGAGAAACTAGGGAAGGGTAGAGAGAGGAGTCGTAGCAAGAGTCCTCTAATGCCTCGGAGTCCCAAACGCTCGGAGAAGAGCAGGAGTTCGACCAACCTTTCGGCGTCTCGTCTCGGACTATCGCCGGTGAGTCTCGACGCGCCGATGAAGCCCTGCGAGTTCACGCTCAGCAGCACCAATCTGCGCGCGAGAAGTCCGCTGGAGACGGTCGGACGTAGATTGAGTCACGGCGACGGCGGTTCGCCGCCACCGCCTCTCGGCTCGCATTTCGGCGGCAGCGCTACGTTACGCCCGGTGGCACCTATCAGGAGTGACTCAACCAGCGGTGGCACGCCGACCGTCAGGCGCGACTCCGCCGCAGCAGGGGGAGGCGGTGGTGGTGCACCGACTCCGAGATACTCTCGCAGCCCCGCCAAGCGGGGCCAGTCCTTCCCGGTGTTCGCTACCCTGAGACCGCCGCACTCGGCAGGCTATCAGACGTCCAAGAGTCCGCTGTTGTCGCCGAACAGCGAACTCACGTCCGCCATCGGGAGAAAACTGTCGCGTGAATGGGGATCCGGGGATCTCTCTATTAGTCTTACCAGATCCTCGGAGGCTATAGGCGGTGGTAACGGTGGTGCTAGCGGTGGTGGTGGCAGTGGTAGAAGCGGTGGCGGTTCAACTTATACCCTGAATCAAGAGATGACGCTCTCCTTGAGTCGTTCCGGGGACGAAGGAAGAGCCCAGGAAGAAGCGCCTATCAAGAAGCCCATACGACGTGCTAGGAGCCACGAGAATCGCGACACCGGCAAACTGATGGTGGACCTGCCGTCGCCTAGATTGACTCAGCCGGTGGTGGGCGGCCGGTCGGTGAGTGAGCGAACGAAGAAGCAACTCGAGTCCGAGTTGAAGGCGATTTTAAGTGCCAGAGCCCATCACCGCGACTTGCATCCCCCTTGATAGGAGACTGCCCCTTATTAAGGAGAGAGTTCTCGAAAGAAGTTCGGCTTTGGATGATCGCTGAGCCTCTGAGGGGCTTTGATTTAAGCAATATCAGATTTATAGGTCAATTTGTAGAGGAATCCGACAGTTTCATCAAAAAAATTAAGAACTTAAATCAGAATCGCGAAAGAGGGTGGAGCACGGGAGAAATTTTCTGTGTAGAAAGGATAGAGTGTGATAGGGAGGGGAAAGGAAAGGAAATCTCTTTGATTGTTCATACGTTGTTACGTACATTAATAACATAGGATACGTCGATAAACAAAAGTGCTATAAACTTTAGTAGTGATGTCTTAAATAATTAACGAGATACACACGAGTACTAAGATATTTTCTTGTTGGCATTTTAACTCTACATTAACCGGCAGCCTGGGTGAGTCTCTCTCGATTGCTACGGTATCAGATATTGTACGCTACAGCGTTTCTCAACTCTGATTTTTGGCGATTCCGTCGCGATTCTTAGGTGCATAAAGTTCTCTTTCTGAAAATTAAATCGATTCTTAAAGTTGCTATTAAGGCATCTACTAGATCAGACCTGTTTAAGTTTCAAGCTCGAACGAGCTTCAGCCGCCTTTGTGCGCCGCCTTTAACTCTTAATGATAACAATCGATTGGCCATAGCAGCGCACGAATACAACGAACATACGCGTTTACGTGATAATTTCTGAATAGTCTTAGTATTTTTTTTTTTCCCCCCATTTCTCTTCCCTTTCCGTCTCGCTCGGCAGAGCGATAAAGCGGAAGCGCATTTTGCTCGCGAACAGAAACTCGGACAAGCCTGATACTATAGATATATTATCCCTTTCAGAGTGTAAATATCTCGAGAGACAGATTATATTGTTCCTTCATCTCGTTATAACGCGAATATTGTAAATAAAACGACAAAAAATACATATATATAGAGAGAGAGATTTCGCATAGATAAGATGCAAGATGGCGAAGATAATTATCTCGTGTTGAGAAACGCTGCTTTAACGAACTTCGTCGAATTGAACTGTATACTGCCATATTTAATAATTCCTGTGACTGCGGAAGGAGAGACTCGCTCGATGGACTCTCGGCGTAGAATGACCACTAATCGCGAGATAATATGCATTAATTATCTTACAATTATCGCGCCTGTCAAGGGAAAAGATTACACAAGTGAATGGAATTCTAATCGAGTCTATAATGTATTCGTATAACACACGGGTTATTCAATACGGGGGAGGAGGTCACAGAAATCCTCCTACATTTAAAATAAGAGAAAAAAAAATTTCGTAGCCACATATGTCGCGCGAATTCTTTCGCGTGACTTACTATTATTTCCTAAAGCAGTGCCAAAGATCAATATTACGCTATAACTCAAAATCTCTCCATCCTTTTGCTTTATCTTACACGAAGAGTGTATAATAATAGAACACAATTTTTAGCAAAATAAGATCGCGCCAGAAATCCGCGGTATTATTATATGATAATCTCTAATAAATAATCGTTCGTTTTTTCTGCGACTTGGTAAACTTCCGACCGTCTCGCTGGTTGGTGAATTACCGACTTCCGACGATTTTACTAGACTGATAGATGAAAATTCAATTCAGGAATTGTAAATGAAACATTATTGGAATTGAATAATTGTTACTGATCGATGTGCATGTCCCATTTTTGTCTATCGAATTCTTTCGAATCACTTCGATGAAGGAGGGGCGAACTCATACGTCTAATCTCACATTATTATTATTATTCAACTTAGATGGTAGAGCGTGAATGTGTATGGAACTAAATTTTAATTAATTACTAAAAAAAAGGAGGATTTATGAGCGAGGCCTTAGAGGAGTAGTCGTATCCGCCCAAAAATATACTTTACTTAACTAGTACTGTACTATACTGTACTCGAATATTTCACTACATTATATTACACGATAGTATAGTATATATATTAGACATTTAGTTTCACATATAGTTTCCTTAGTAGAAAATGCTATTGTATTCAGAGAACTTACAGACTAAAATCCCTCGAGTCCTTATAGTAGATAGATATATCTCCGTATGTGAAAATGTATGTGTGACTATTCACCGAGAATGGAGCGAGTATGCGACTAATTGCAGACGAGAACCGCCGTAGAGAACAGAGTCTATACACTTCGACACCGGTAGCTAGAAGAATGTCATTGTCTTTGTTAGTAATCGTGGTTATAGGTAGTTTCGAGAGAGAATTTATTCGGTTACGTATAGCGCGATTATGATATGCGCCTAGCTACGATCGATGAAAGTGTCCTGGATGAGCACTAGTCGTGCACCACTATATTTTTCGCATTTAGCGAAAAATTTGCCACACAGACACGCTAAATAATCATTTTGCTGCATCTCTCTCGTTCGCCTACGTAAAGTTCCCATAAACGCACTTCGGCTAACTTAAGCTAACTTAAAAAACTTCTTTCTCTTCTCTCACTTCTCTCTTTACCTTGTAAAATTATCTCTTTTTTGTGTAAATGTCACATCAATTAAGTACTGACTGGTTAAATTTTATCGCCGCTTTAAAAGCGCTCTAAAAAAGTAAGACAGATTTTTTTTTTCAGCAAACTATAGCGTTTAATCTGTGTACCGCAATTAATTCAGGAAGTGATCAAAATACAAACATAGGGGGCCAGTCTAGAGTCACCCGCGCCTAAAGAAATCAAAGATAGACTTATTGAAATTAATTTGTAAGCTGTAATTCTTTGTAATGTGTGGGTTCTACCGGCAATTTGGTTCAGTAGGATCTCTCCTTCTCTCTTTCTCTGTTTTCATTGCGTGTTCTATTTTCGCGAACGTCTCGAGAAAGTCTGGCATCCTTCGAGGATCCCCCTGTACATATGTGTCTTCTACTAGATACCTGAAGGAACACTATTGCACTGAATTAAAGGTCGAGCCCCCTACTTCTTTGTGCGCCAACAAGAGCCTGGGTTAATTACACGTTATATACATGCACGGAAAGATAAGAGCAAACTGCACTGGTCTCGTTGCCGCAAGCTTTGTGAGAAATTTCCGAAACGGTCTCAATAGATGCAATTATATTGAACAATATAATTATATTTATATTATACGATAGTGGTGAACACAACCGAGAATCATTTCAAATTTGCAGTACAATTTGGAGTGGTTCTAATTGTTATTTTTACGATTATTCGTTGACAAAAGGATATATGTATAGAGTTTGAAGAATTATTTTCAAGATATATATTTTAAAAAAGTATAAATATTTTTTTTTGTTCAATACAATTAGAAAATATTTTTTGAATTTTTTAAAACACCATCTCACATGTACATGTTACACAACATGCGCGTATTAAGCATGTATATATATCTGGAATTGCCGGCCTATACACGAGCAAGATTTCCTATTTTTTTACGAATCATGCATTTTTTTCGCGAGACTCTTGAGTTTTCAAGTGCGCGATATTCGATCGTGTGTAGTGCATTCGCTCTTCTCTTTCCATCACGATTCTCGACGCATTGTTTTCGACGACAATGCGAGGGAGAACACAAGTACAATTTAAATGTATTACCTGTGAAAAGAATTGCGAATTAGTATCGTCGAGAGTAATAGACGTAATAGAGGAGAGAACAAAAAAAAAGAAGAAACTTGCAAAAAACTTGTGAGAAGCAAACTGATACACCAATTAGTAAATGAGAATTCATTGTTTTGAGGAATGCATTATTGACAAATTGAATTATCAAATCACACAGTTTATGCCTCATCACGTCACTTGTCGCATTAATTAACGGCATCATATTAATTCATTCACTAACCGGCAATAAAATTATTCTACAAAGCACTGCCATAATTTGAACTGTTGTTACGTTGATTTTAAAATCCTGCCAAATAATACCACTATTTGATATTATATATCTAACAAAATTTTTATCCTGCTAAGTGATGAATTAATATGCAACTCTGTGCTGTTATCAAATATTTTTCTACAGGGATTGTATCAATTTATTTTTTTTTCGCAAAAATTAGTTCTATATCCGTGAATAACTCTTTATTATTTCTACATATATAACATATTTAGTTGCATAATTTTAATTATTATTTTATTGCAATTTTCAATTATTAATTTCAGAGAGGTACATATTTTTTTCTTGTTTATATTAATTTAAAAATTATTATAATGTTATTATATTAAAACAATTTTTTTATATCTATTAATAGTCTTACATAATTGTAGAATCACGCGATGCGAAAAATTAAAAAAAAAAGGTCTTATCGGGAGATCAGAGATACCGTCAAATATGCATCATTTTTAAAATATTTAAATTTTTATTTCGGCATGCGATATTCTTGATTTGTCACTTGATAAAAGCAGGCATCGGCTATAACATATAATATAACATAACATTAGAATTTTATGGAATAATTAAACGTAAGAATTAACATATGTATATATATAGATGAGCATGGCTTCTCAATTTGCAGATAATTGCAAATGAGTTACCGTGACGTTTTTTTTTTTTTTTTTTTCCCCTTCCACATAATCGCATACATATTTTGTGAACCGTGCAAAGTGACAATTAATTTAATTTTAATTTTCGAGCGGTTGCGCTGGACCGCACCAACTCATACTCGACTAATTGGTAATTAATAATGTTACAGCTTTGTACGCGCGAAAAAAAAACTGGCGCCGAAAAAATGTGGAAAGTAAGCAAAAATTTAGTTCCCGAATATACATATATAATATATATATGTATTAAAAAAGAAAAAAACTGAGAACGGAATGGTGTTCATCTCGCAATACGCGCGATCGAAACACTCTCATATATGACATTTATTATGCATTTATTTGTATAATCGATTGCGTAAACTGTGCGAGATACAAGTACGATTGCGCGTAATGTGCGATAATTATATATTATAATAATAATACATCGTATTTCTCTCGAAATAATGGACAGTCTGCGAGTGAATGGGGATACGTTGCGTTTCTCATTTTTTTTTTTTTTTTTTTCCGTTTCTCACGTGGCTCGCGAAAATTGGAAATATATTATATTCTTGCGCATATAAATGCTCGACAACGCGTCGACTACGTATCGCAAAATCAATGATAGTGATCGACGTCGCAGAGCGTATAAAAAAAAGTAGTAATATAAATAATTAAAAAAGGAAAGAAAAAAGAAAACGGTGAAAAGGCGCCACACAAAACACAAACCGAGGATCCCCTCCAATCGCGGTGACTTGTTGGCGTACGACATTAGGTTAGGTTCCTCGTAACCTACCTACCTCGTCTCTCTTGTTACGCCTACTGCTACACTGTTATTGTTGATGAAAACTCCATATTAATAAGAAATAAATATATTATCTGAAAAAGTTCTCCACGATACTCTTCATCCTCGTCACCGTAACCCCGTTGACATAACGTGACAGGTGACAGGACGTGACAAAAAGCACGTGTGTTTATACATACAACATATATATACGTCAGACAATTTTCATTATTATTCATTTATCGTTGTCGTTATCATGGAGCAGTGGATGAAAGAGAAATTGTCCAAATTACTGGAGTTTCAGATTCCGGATGAGTTAGTCAAGTAAGTACATAGAGGATAATAAAAATTCTCTGTATTATTGTTTGCATATTGTTACATCACATGTCTCAATTTCACAGATATATTGAACAAATAGAAAATGAGAGAGATTTAGAGAACTACTTTGCAAGCTTATTGAATTATGAAAATCCAAAGCATAAACAATTTGTAACAGAATTGAAGAAGCAACGTGGTAAGAGCAGATGTAGATGAATCTTAAAAGAGATCGCTTTATTATCACACATATATTGTATATGTATAAATATAAAATATATATAAAATATAATTTTCTTGAATTACTATATTGTTCCAGCATTTTATAAAAATCAAACTGGATATAAGAAAACAAATGACAGTGACAATGTGCCCAACAAACAGAATGAAAAGAAGAAAGGAAAAGCAAAGGGAAAAGAAAATGTTCAGGTATATTTTATACTTTGCGAAAATTATTTAACAAGTAACTGAAAATTATAACTATTTGCTGTTTTTTTTTTTTTTTACAGATACAAGAAGCTGCAAAACTTGAAACAAAACCTGTGAAAATGGAAAAAAAGAAGACTAAATTTGTTAATATATTAGATCATGGAGATGTTCTCTTGAAAGGTATTCATATTATAATAAACATGTATAAGTAATGCATATATGTATATAAAGCAATAATTTATATTAATGATATATTTTTATGACAACGTGTTTAGGGAGACACAAATGTGATTGCGAAGCAAAGAGACATGCATTAATTAACAATTGCCTCAATTGTGGAAGAATAGTCTGTGCGCAAGAAGGTGCAGGACTATGCTTCTTTTGTGAAGAACTCGTTTGCTCTCCGGAACAACAAACGCTTCTTCAGAGTAATACTAAACAGGCCGATAATTTGTACAATAAATTGATGGAACGAAAGCCAAATAAAGGCTTTGAAGACTCCCTCAAACAGAGGGACAAACTTCTTGAATTTGATCGCAACAGGTATGCACATGTTTTGCACATGTTTTCTATCAAAACTAATTATTACTAATTACTAATAATGATAAATTAGTCATAATTAATAATTATTTTTAATAGCGCTCGCCGCACTAAAGTGATTGATGACGAATCGGATTATTATCAGTCAAATAGTATTTGGTTTTCTACTGAGGAGCGCGAAAAGTTACGGAAGCAAGAATCGGAAGCACTTGCTCGCAAGCACGCATCGCGTTTAGATAAAAGGGTCACTATAGATTTTATGGGAAACGCAGTTTATGATGATGAATTCCATAATTTACAATCAGAAGAGCTTGGTGAAGCAATGTCGTACGATGCCTCTGATAATCCGAATATCTGTCCAACGATAGAATTTGATCGGCCAACAGTAAGATCGCAAATTTTTTTATAATTAATAGTAAATTACAAAAGCTCACTTCTGATTAATCTTAAATAATTCTGAACAATTTTCATTTCTCATTATATATCATTATTATATTCAGTTTATTGACATGGGGATATCTGGAACAAACAGAAGAATTGAAAATGACACATGGAACACAGAAAGCAGAATTCAAGATAAAGAATATTTGGAAATGTCTGATCAAGGCCTGTGTTTAAGCATGCATCAGCCTTATGCATCATTGCTGGTGGCAGGAATTAAAACGTGAGTTCATGATATATTAAAAAAAATAATTTATATAGTCAGAATATCTGATGTGAGTTTGTTGTTATCAGCCATGAGGGTAGAAATTGGTATTCTTCACACAGAGGAAGACTATGGATAGCATCGGCTGCTAAAGTACCATCTGCTGAAGAAATATCCAGTATACAGCATGACTACAACATATTAAAAAATAGTAAAAAATATTCATTTTAATATATTTATATATATCTTTAATTATATTTTTATACCTTAACTATTTTTAATAATATCAATCTTGACAATTCTAGAAACAATAAAATTCCCCAAGACTTATCCCACGAGTTCCTTGTTAGGCTGTGTAACGGTGATCGATGTTCTGCCTCAGGAAGAATATAGAAAACATTATCCAGAAGGAGAAAATGATAGTCCATATGTTTTTATATGTGAGAATTCTTACATGTTACCGATAAGTTTTCCTATGAAAGGAAAACATAAAATTTGTAAGTAATTACGAGCAATATATATTTTCATTATTTAATATATTTTTAGTGGCATTATATTTTCATTAATTTTTTATAATTAATATATAATTAAGATAAATTCTTCTTTCATATTATAGATCAAATGGACAAGAAACTTTATCAAGTTGCTTCTAAATGTTTAGAAAAAGCCATGCGAATGGGCAATAACTGATCTTGTACTAGTTTCTCTCACATTATTCTCTTTTGCCAAATTAAATAGAATAAAAATATTTTCCAAAGATATATGTTTTATTCATATTAATAATTTAAAAATGTTACATACGTTGTGATTTCTTTAATATAATGTATCTAATAAAAATTTTATCTAAATGTAATATGTATATTATATTAAATTTATTTGCGTACATCATTATACAATTTACATAAACTATATTATACATAAAACATTACAATATAACTATTCATGTATACTTTACATATAATCTATCTACTTACTTTATTCACTCTATTCTCTCATATTTTATTGATGAAAAAATATCTATTCTAGTTTCGACTCATCGAAATCAACAAAATTACATAAACATACGTCCAAAAATGCGTCATGCTACGGTTCCCTTCTGACAGGCATTCGGCGATATTCTTCGTCTACCATATGGCTCTGTATCCAAGGCTATAAATGTACTAAATTAGTAACGTGGGTCTCTTCCATATGCGATATCCACCTGCTAAGTAGCTTCGTCTTTTTCTATCTTACATCTCTATAAGGATCAACCCCTACCTAGGCATATGATAGTAGGGGTTGAATGTAATCAGCCGGGTATATATAAGGCCGTCCGCTCGACACGATCTCACTCAGATCTCAGTCGTTTATTCAAATTATTAGACTTAAACATTTTTTACTGTTTTAATAATTTATTTGAGAAAGCAACTTTAATTATAATATATAAAATACTCAAATTATATTTTAATATTTAGTGAACAAATCACTTTTCCTTTTTAAACTTCAAAATTTTGATTTTATTTGTAATTGATTTTGTGATTATCAAAAACACAAAAGCTCGTACAAAAAATATTTCCGACAGTGGCAGAAGTGACATAATAAGTGTATAGATAAAGAATAGAAGAAGATTATATATTATTTATATAAAAAATATTGTATACTGATAATCAATAAAGTTTGTGTTAATAACAGAAAATGAGTCCGAGTATTTTTTTATCCATCCCTCATATGTATATATGTAGGTACACACACACACACATGACTGTAAATAAATATAATAAAATAATATAAATTTAAATAATTTAATTTATAATATTTAAAATTTATTTTATTTATATATAGAAATTGTATTCTATTTTATATACTTAAATAGATAATAAATAGATAATTTTTACTCATTCGGACCTTTATGTGTCCGATTTCTAAATAATTTAATGTATAATTAATAATATATTATAATTTACATAAAAAAAATATGCTTTAAAGTGCTTTAAGTACAAATTATGCTATATTTTATATATTGTATTATTAATACAATATATAAATAATATAAAATATTTGTATATATATATATATATATATACAATATATATATTTATATATATATAATTTGTTTTAAAATAATTAAAAACTTTCCTATTCCATATATAATATGTAAAGAAAATATTCAGACATAATATTTTAATTTTTCTTTTTATCTCATTTTATATTAAATTATACATTCTCTTGAGCATAATTAATTTATAAATAGATTATTCTTCTCTGAAATTGCTACTTATTTTGAGGATGTTACAAAAAGGAACGCAGCACTGATAAATATCCCATGGATGTTTTTAAAACCTATAAAATAACAAAACATATCAAATATTGAAAAAATATACGTATTACTTTTCTATACGTTAATAAGAATTGTTAAATATTTTTTTTGCGATTTTGTGATTGCCGAAATATATATTTCCTTAGTACAATCACTAGACTTTATGTTAAAAGCAAGAATGCAAGACTCTAATATTAATTTTTACTTGTATTTTAAAATTGAATATTGATTGGCCAATCTTTCTAATTTAGATTTTTGGCGAATTTTTTGATTAATTTGGTTTTAGCGAATAATTGAGATGTTCTTTACTTAAAAATATTGTGAATATTATAAAAATGTAAGCGTTCCTACATCAAGTTGCATCGGATTATATAAAAAATGCAATTTTTACTTGATTGTAAAATAATAATTACATTTTAACAACAGATAAAATTAATTGATAGAAGCATGACTAATTTATTGTAAAGAGCAGACTTATTTTTTAATTGATATTATTATTATGATAATTGTACAATAACTTGCTTATTAATTACAAGCATTCAAAATTAATAAGTTAATTTTGCTTCAATAAATAATTAAGTAAAAACAATTATTAAATAATTCGATAAAAAGAAAAAACATTAAAAAACTTAAAAAAAATTTGCTCTTTAAAACCAAAAATAACAAAATCAACAATTTTTAAAACTTTATTAAATTGATGAATGTCGCTTTTTTATTATATAACATTCTACATAAAATAAAAGTATAGAAACTTTAAAATGCTTTTTTACTGATTTTCGATTATATCGGATTAAAGTTAAAGCAATTTAAAAAGTAAAAGTCTTTTTGAAAGGAAAAGATAATTTTTAACATTTTTGCGTGATATAATTCAATTAAAAATTCTTTAAACTTTAGAACTTATAAATTTTTGTCTTACATCAGTTAAGGTGCTAAGACAAAATGTAGTAAATTTGCCAGCTGTCAAACAGAGCGGTTTTTGTGATCTTGCCATGCATAATATTATCATTCGTGCATTTTCCATTGGCATATCATACCAATGACATTTATAAAATGCTTCACATATTTTAGCACTCTGAAAATGAAAATTTTAAATAAGTCTCTCCTTTTCTCTTCCTCGAATACTATCCGTTCGGTGCAGTATAAATATGTAATAATAAATGTAAGTAATATATAAATAAGTAAGTATATACTTAAGGTAATTTTATCATAACAAGTCATTCAAAAATTAAAAGATATAGCATAAAAAGGTTAAAGTAATTTGATTAAAATTCAATAATATATTTTAAAGTATAAAATTATATATTATTGATAAAAGGAATATTTAAAAAATATTTAGTAATGTTTAAATTATTTTTTCATAAAATTATTAATTTACACATCTTTTGAGATAATAACAAAATAAAATTTAATTTATCCAATAAGAGCCAAATGTTGATAGTAGCGCGTAAGTTTCAAAATTAATTTTTCTTTTGAAACTAACTAATTATATATAGGACACATTTTTTTCTTAGTATGCTACCAAGTGCTTAAAATAATCTCAGCCTGAAATTCATATTTCTATAAAACCCCGTATCACCCGAAATAAATATTGGGTCAAAAAATGTCGAGGTAAAGTCTGAATCAGACCTAAGTCTTTCATTTTCGGGCGACTGCACTGATTGTGAGCTATTCAGACTTCACATTTTGATACTTCTTATTATTGAATATGGTCCAAGGCTAAGGGAAGAACCAAAATGTTCAAGTCAATTAGATTTTAAGATAAGTTTGTTGCGCCTACTTTCTGTTCCTGGCTCTTATTAATTTATTTCATATTTGAATTTTTGTATTCTTATTTATTTTATTCACAATCGTGTCTTTTTAACATTGTCCTTTCATTAATTCTTTTTTAATTTTATAATATTACCTCTGTTAGAAGATTCTCACCGACAGTGCAATGAGCGTATAGTATTAGCAAAACTAAGAATTGGAATATCAGAAACGTAACAAGTACTCCTCTCTCACCTTTAGCAAAATTCTGCACATATAAAGAAAAATGTAAATAAATTGTGATGAAATATAGAAAACATGCATAATATAATTTCTATAAAAAATTTTATAAAAATTTCATATATAAATATGAAGTCAATTTTTATATATGTTCGCATTATATGTATGTTCTGCGTTCTCGTAGTTAACTTTTGATTGTGTTTATCATGGTTTCTCTCTATGGATAAGTTACGGATTATATACCTTAAAAATCATATCTTAAACAATTTTTTTATAATTTTTTATTATCTAACACCATCATTTTTAGATAGCTTTTTCAATTTTAACTTCTTCTACAAGTTTCAAAAAAAAATTCTGTGGTAAATGATGAATTTCAACCTTGCCATAACGAACCAGAAATGTCCATCAGCAGTACTAAATAGTTAGGAGGCATATTTTATATTCTGATCAATTACTATTGACAAATTTCTACGCTTTATTTCATTGAAGAGGTCTAGTCTATCTTTAAGAACCAATACATTTGTTTTTTGTCATTCTTTAAATACACGATAATTGTAATTTTGTTGCGACTTACGATTTACATAATTTTTTACGTTAATTATAAGACCTAATTATAAGAAATTTAATCTGACATTAAATGTCTCGCGAATTGCAAATTTACAAGGTTAATATATACGTGTTTAATTATAATTTGCTCCTCAAAGCCTTTTCTTTATGTTTATAGTTTTATTTTTGGAGCTTTTTTATATTTTAAAATAATTAAGCTTAATTGTATAGTCAGTAAAGAGATGGTATTTACCGTCAAAATTTGATAACCAAGAATGCACACAAGAGAAGTAGCTCCTAAAAGATGAGCCAACAATGTTATGTTAAATGCCTTCTCTATTATGTTTCCCATCCTGAAAAACGTTATGTTATCTAGAATAAAATAACATTTCTAACGCCAATTTTTTATTTTATATAGTAATATCAGGAATAAATTAAAAATTATTTGCTAAAGTATAGGAAGATTAGATAGAATAATTAGATTATATATCGTCTCGTGTAACTATAGGAAGTCACATCAAGCATTTATATAAATGTGAGAAATAAAAGTTGGACAGTTTTTCTATTATAAATAAATGTTAAATAAATGTAAAATCTGTTTTAATCGGAAACTTTATAAATTATATTAAGTTTTTTTAGTTCCACGTTAAAGTTAATTGGATTATTTTCTAATAGTTTATCTCAGCTTGATTTACATTAAATAAATTAGTAATGGTAGGCTGATTTTATATGTTTTATTCCGTAAATGGAATCAACCGGATCAAAATTAAGTTTTACAAAAAGTTAATAAAAATCAAACTCTTGTTAATTTTTAAAATTCAATATTTTAATTATACAGTAAACATTCTAATGTTAAAACAAATTGAGAATTTGAACAGAATTTTTACAATTAAAGTGCAAAAAGTAAAGCTTTTCTAGCTTAGGGGAGATTTTCTCTATCTTCCTTTATATTATATAATATATACATAATAAGGCTCACCGTAGTAGCCGTACATGCATTCGCACTACATGCCGCATTTCGCGTCTGCAACTGAAGAGTTCGGTATTTATCTTAGTAATGCGCATAGATAAAACTGACATTTGACCGCAAATATGAAAGACAAGGGTGACCATAATACAATCAGCTGCGCTTTGTCCGAAACCACTGACGAATACAAATGGCAATTCCAAAGCGTAAGTAATTATGTAAGTACACATGTTATCAATTGCATGAAACATATGAAAGCGATAGGGCAATAAATAAATTACTTGAGTTATATTCTCATTGATTACTATTTTGGGGAGTCCTAAAAAAAATTCAATTATATCAGTATTAATTTTAAAAGAAAAACTGTACTATTTATAGGGGAAAAGGGAATATATGAAATGGCGTGGTAATGTGAAATGGACACATTATTTCTAAAATTATTGCAGCAATCTATCGATAATTATATAGTAATCTTCTATTATGTCTTTCTGTTATTAAAAAGTACTGTTGACAATATCATGTTGTTTACAGTCATAAGAACAGACATTATGTTTTTTAACCATCAAAACTTCTCGTAAAATAAGATTAAGAATTTATTTTTCCTGTCTTCATTGAGAAATTTAACATATTATCTGTAGCATATATCAAATTGTAATACTTGCCTATTTTTCTTAATTTTTAAAGGTAATTTTTTATTTTTATTTTTAAATAAAATAAATTAAATGAAACTTTAAATTAAATAAAATTTTTTCTTTTACATTTAAAGAAATTCAATAAAAAAATTTATTTTAATAAAAATCTTATAATAAAAAATTAAAGGTTTGGTTTTTATTTTTATGCCTGTTTCATATTACCATTCGGCTTTCCAAGGCTCACATTTTGCAATATATTAAAAAATTTTTTTTTATTCTCAACCATATTATTTTTCTTTCTAATTAATAATGCACACATAATAACTAATAAAACACGATAATAGATATATGTATTTATTAACACTACTGCGATAATTATTAATGCAATAATTATATATTTTAAAGTATTTAAGTATTTTGTTTAAAATAAAAAAGTGACTCATATTATCATCCTTTCCTCTACTTCTTGCAGTTCATTCAAGTTTAAAATTTATGTTGCTTTAGAAGTGATTTTCTATATCAAATTAAAAGAAAATAATAATATAATTAAGTTGTAGAATATATAGGAGTTGTAGTATAGGATATAACTAAAAAGATCTATACATATATAAATTTTAAGAATAAGTTGTACGCTTCAAAATAATAAAAAGCACTGACATTTTTTATCACGTGTAACAATTTTCATAGACGTGTAAAAGTATGTGAAAATTTCTCAAAGAGTATTTTAAACATTTGTTTTACAATTGTTTTAAACATTTGTTAAAAGTGTTTTAAACATTTGTTTTTTCAAACTATTATTGTTTTTTGCAACCATAAAGAATTAATTATCGATGAACAATTTCTCGATATCTCATTTCAGTTTACAAAATTGTGACTTTTAACCTAACTCGTCTTATATATAAATACAATAGTACACACACAATACGTACACAACACATACATGCATACACGAACTGTGCGTATATTATATATATTAAGAAGACTTCACATTTTTTTTTATTTCGTATATAATTCTTCCAGACACATCAAAATAAAGTTATATAAAAGCATGACGCACCACTTCCGAGTATAATTATAATTGGCGTTAAATAATACGACGAAGCTGTTAATGCGACGAACACAATCAGCAGCTTAACGAAGATCTTTGACTTAGCATTATATGTGATAACTGTCTTTATCTCTTCGGCGGTTTTATAACTCATCTTATCAAAATCCTTCATAGCTTCCGCTATGACTTCACCTATTTGACAGTTGTATAATCGTAACATACTCATTCGTACAAATATCTGTGAGAATGCCATGTTCTCTGTTAAGTTTATAATCACGTGTTCGAGATCATTGATGAAAAGAAACAAATCCAAATACTCTAGAATCATGAGAAAACTGAAGTAGCCAAAGTTAATGAAGAATAAGAAACTGTTAGTCCGAAAAGGCCAAAGACCCAATATGGACATTAATTGTTTGTTCCAAAACAGCACCTCAGATGCACGATCCAAATCTTTTTGAGTAATATTCTATAATACAAGATTAATTTTTTTGTAATTAATTTTCAAATAATATGTCTTATTTTTATGACATATTGCAATATTAAAAAAAAATCTGTACACAATTCACCTGCATTGTTCTTTACCCTGTTCTTTCATTGAACGTTTATCTGAGACTGCACCAAATATACCTAGGATAATTTCGGCCCTAATGGTTAGAGCTGTCTATAGAATCGGAAAATAAATGATCATGAAACAGACAATAATTGCACTCGAAATTAGTGTATGAATTACATATAAGCGTGTTACTCCATACACCTGCGTGATTTTCAATTTAAGCATCGCAAGATGCACTTTTCCTTTGTGATTAATAATTAATGTCAACGTAGACTTATATGATTTATACAAATCTCTGCCATATAATTATAACACATTTCACATAATTGATTAAAGAAACAATTTCAAACGCAAACAATTTAAGCATGAACTTCCGTTGTAACAATAATCGCATACTGTATTACTCTGATTTTAGATTAAGACAAAGATTTGTAAGAGTATTACCGATTGTAATTAGAGGAAAAAATTCTATATTTCTCAAATTATATATTTAATTTATATATCTAACAGACATTTCCATGTAAAAATATTTCAAAATTATCAAAATATAAACAAATAAATTCATCTTGTTTAAAATGTAATTACAAATTTTAACGTAACATATAAAATACAAAATATAATATATAAAAATTAAAATAACATCCAGATGTGACACATTTTTTGTTTAATTGATTTAAATTTATAGAGTATTGAAAAATATAAAACATTTATTTTGTGTAAGTATCAACTGAGAGATTAAAAAGATCAAATATCCCTTTTCAAAATTTGGAAGCCAAAATAATTTGAAAGATTAGTTTAAAAAATTAACATTATACGCTTCATTATATCTGAGCTATGCTTATAATGCATAGTTTTTTGTCATATGCTTCTAGTAGTATCTGCAAAATGGATTATTCTTAGATGTTGATGCTTTATTTTTTATTACAGTGAAACTTCGTAATTGCGAACCACGAAATAGCGCTCAAAATCCCTTCCATATGTGCACCATAGATGCACGTGAATGACAGTAGAGGTACAACTGCACAACAACGCGTATCTGTCTCTCGGCAATATATTGGACAATAATGTGTCAACAAAAGGATACCGTCATGGCCCTGAATTTCACAATTTGGGAGTAAAGTGGGGACAACCTTGCTATTACGTTCAGAGATTTGAACATGCATGCTATATTAAGAGAAGTTTCAGTGTATTAATAAAATATTCAAAATGTAATGGCTTTCAGCAACAATGTGTAATGTTGTTTTAATAGTTTTATATATTTATATATATAGAAGAGAAGAGAAGTGATAATAAATATGGATTATTTTTTGTTTTAAACAAAATACTCTATTTTAAATGTATATATAATATTGCATGTAGGTACTAAGCTATTGCATCAGTATAATCATTATTAGTAGTTGAGAACCGAATAGTGAAAGAAAGCAATAAAATAGAAGCATTATTTAAATGAATTCATATAGCATGTATACATGTGTATTTAAATCAGACTGATGACTTTCTAAAACAAATATATTACTCAAATATGTTTATATATTTTTAATTTTGATTGCACATTAACAAGAAAAAGAACTATGACATCATTAAATATTTTCAGACTGATGCAAACCCGCTTCAATTGAAAAAGTTATTAAAGAAATAAAAGGCCAATAAATAAAATGACCAATGAAATGCCTTTTGCCACATGATAGTTAACACCAGACGCCTGATGATTGGCCGAGATATATATTTGATGTATATATGAGAATAGATTTGTATTACGACGCGTATATGTCGCATGCTTTAATTGTGGCTTATTGTGAAGTATAGAATAGTCGACCGTCTTTATTCTCCGTAAAATCTGCTGCAAATAATACATATCATTCTATTTGAGAGTGCATTTGAAGTAAGTCTGATTGTATTATTTTTGTGCACGTTCGAATTACATCGTCTGAAGCTTTGTGGATCTTCATTATATAAAGCATCACATATTTTCTGAGTAAGTGTGTGCACAAGATACATCTCGTGTCATATAAGCTGGTATTAAACTTAGAGCAAACTTTCAAAGTCGAATGTATGTTAGTTAAACGATACGACATCGTGCAATTTAAATTTCCTCTTATATGTTATATAATACTATTATAATAAGTAACTAATTTATGTATAGTTTTATATGTAAAATTTATTTTACAATTAAATTTCTAAATTTCTAAAAATAAAAAAAATAATATAAAAAAATGGAATCAATAAGGCATAAAATGCACATCATAAAATTTAATTCTTTTACATACTGTGTTTTAATATTAAAATGTTATATTGAATTAATTAAATAATATATTATTTTAATTAATTAAATAATATATTATTTTTCTCTAATAATATCCTATAATAATTGTATTTGACATAAGCAGTTGTGAATATATTTTAATATAATTGTGCTATATATACAATATAGATATACACACAATCTACAAAATATACTTTCAGATAAAGAATTTCTCAAAGTATAACATCAATAAAGATATAGTATATTGTAATATTGTAATTATACAATTACAATAATTAAGAATACAAAAATTATGTAAATAAACTTGGCGTTGCTATAATAAATGAATGAGCCGCGACTGTCAGAAAAATAGATTTCGAGAGTTTGAAACTCGCTCGAGAAACAAGGAATTTAAAAAAAATTAATGTATACATTGTAACGACAGATTCATTTTCTAAGTGTATTTCTATTTGTATACAAATTTATTTTTTTTTATTGTACGTGTATAAACTTTTTTATAATTCTTCATAACAAAGTACGCAGCATTGACAAATATGCCAAAGAAGTTTTGATAACCTGCATTAATATAATAATAAATTTAATGTTATATAAATTTTAATTAAAAAAATTATTTCTTAATTAAGAAATTTATAAACTTAAAAAAAACTTATTTCTAAATTGTTTCAAATCTAAAAAGAATTTAGAAAATAGAAACTTTTTATATAGATAAAATTTGTGTAAAAATGCACAGAGTAACAAATTAATTTTTAAAAGAAATAGATTTAAGATAATTTAAATATAAATCATCTTTAATTATGATATTAAAAATAAAATTGTAACAAAGTAAAAATATGAGAAATAAAACGGCTGTCAGTATTATACTTATTATTAGAATCTTATTTTTTAATTATAACGCTATTATCGATTCGATAATTTGTTAAATAAAATTTTATGTTTAAAAAGGTTATTTAAAATACTCACATCTGTAAAACTGTTTAAGGAGAATATATAAAATCTGGCAGCTGTTAAGTACAGCATAACTTGGCCATGAATCATACATATCAACAAACATTTCTTGCAACTGAGTGGCATTTCATACCAGTCGCACTGATAATATGCATCTTGAACGTTTATGCACTAAATAAAACAATTGAATGATGAAAATTCTATTTAAAAATAAAAAATCGCCAGAAAGTTTTAATCATGTTCATAGTATGTAAATGAACATGAAATACAAAGGACGAGAATTTTTAATACTTTTATTTATTCGGCATATATTTTTCAATTTTTTAAAGAAAATTATGTAATTCGTTGTTTTATAATAAAAAAGTTAACATATAATTTTTTAAATTTCTTGTATATAAAGTTAACATATAATTTATTAAATCTTTTTTTTTCAATTGCGCTCTAGTTAATTTTTGGTGATTAATACATATACAGATAATGTTATATATGTATATATGCAAAATGCACTCACCGATACGATGCGCAACAGCAGAGCTCTATAGTACAAAACGTTGATCTATATAACATATAAAAAACAAATTATATATATACAAAATAATTTTCAAAATAATTAATATTTGAAAAAGTCAATAATGCACAATTAAACTTTTATTCGTATCAATATATTTAATAAAATTACGTCACAAAAATTATAAAACTTTTTAATTATTCTTTTAGATCTAAATTTATATAAAATATAATAAAATTTAATTTTTAAAAAGAAAGTTAAATATAAATTGTATAAAATAATATTAAAATTATATACATATAATATATGTAATAAAATTTTTTATTATTAATGATCTAATTATAAAATAAAATTTAATGTAATATTCTTTTTTATTTTTCTGTAAATTATTTTAAATATCTATATTAATTTTCCCAAATACTTTTTTATTTTATTTCAAATTTATTCTTACTAGAACAACACACAAGTGCGCGCAATGCGCGCACTATTCTTCG
Source organism: Prenolepis imparis (assembly GCF_030444845.1). Lineage (NCBI taxonomy): Eukaryota > Metazoa > Arthropoda > Insecta > Hymenoptera > Formicidae > Prenolepis > Prenolepis imparis. Next base: position 3,499,617 of record NW_028141162.1, read on the forward strand.
ATTTTATATAAAAAAAAATGATATTTTTATATAAAGTTTGTTTCAACTTGATTAATATTTTTTGATAGAAATCAGCTGATTAAAGCGTTAATATGTTAATTAAATTTTAAAATAATAGTATGTAATAGAAATTATAAAATAATATGTTTTAAATAAAATGTTATAGTACATTAAACTCGATTAATATTTTTTGACAGAAATTAGCTGATAATTGTGCGCCGTATGGGGTCCGCGGTTTAAAAATATTAATTTTAAATATTTTAAAGTGAGCCAAAAATTAATCTTTCATATATTTTATCAGTACATTGTCTGCACATTTTGATGGTACCATCAGCATACCAGCCTACAAACTTCTTGATCTAATATACGTAAAATGAATCTGCGCCGTAAGGGGTCCGCGATTTAAAAATTTTAATTTCCAATTATTTAAAGCGAGCCAAAAATTAATCATTTATATATTTCAATAATGTATTGTTTGCAGATTATTTTGGTACCATAAGCATATTAGCGTACTACTATTTTAATCTAGTAAACATAAAATAAATCCGCGCCGTATGCGATCCGCGGCTTAAAAATTTTAATTTTCAGTATTTTAAAACGCGCCAAAAATTATTCGTTTACATATTTCAACAGTACATTGCCTGCACATTATGATGGTACCATCACCATACCAGCCTACAAACTTTTTGTTATAATATACGTAATATAATTGTGCGCCTTATGGGATCCGCGGCTTTAAAATTTTAATTTTCTATATTTTAAAACGAGCCAAAAATTAATCATATATAAGTTTCAATGGTGTATTGTTTGCAGATTATTTTGGTACCATCAGCATACCAGCGTACTACCTTTTTGATCTAATATACGTAAAATGAATCCGCGCCGTATGGGGTTCGCGGGTAAAAAATTTTACTTTTCAATATTTTAAAAAGGAGCCAAAAATTAATCTATCATATATTTCAACAGTACATTGCCTGCACATTATGATGGTACCATCACCATACCAGCCTACAAACTTCTTGGTATAATATACGTAAAATTAATCCGCACCATATGCGATCCGCGGCTTAAAAATTTCAATTTTCAGTCTTTTAAAACGCGCCAATAATTATTTGTTTACATATTTCAACAGTACATTGCCTGCACATTATGATGGTACCATCACCATACCAGCCTACAAACTTTTTGGTGTAATATACGTAATATAATTGTGCGCCGTATGGGATTCGCGGCTTAAAAATTTTAATTTTCTATATTTTAAAAAGAGCCAAAAATTAATCGTATATAAGTTTCAATAGTGTATTGTTTGCAGATTATTTTGGTACCATCAGCATACCAGCGTACTACCTTTTTGGTCTAATATACGTAAAATGAATCCGCGCCGTATGGGGTTCATGGGTAAAAAATTTTAATTTTCAATATTTTAAAACGAGCCAAAAATTAATCTATCATATATTTCAACAGTACATTGCCCGCACATTATGATGGTACCATCACCATACCAGCGTACTAACTTTTTGGTGTAATAAACGTAAAATTAATCCGCGCCGTATGCGATCCGCGGCTTAAAAATTTCAATTTTCAGTATTTTAAAACGCGCCAATAATTATTTGTTTACATATTTCAACAGTACATTGCCTGCACATTATGATGGTACCAACACTATACCAGCCTACAAACTTTTTGTTATAATATACGTAATATAATTGTGCGCCGTATGGGGTCCGCGGTTAAAAAATTTTAATTTTCAATTTTTTAAAACGAGCCAAAAATTAATTGTATATATATATATCAATAGTGTATTGTTTACAGATTATTTTGATACCATAAGCATACCAGCGTACTACCTTTTTGGTCTAATAAACGTAAAATGAATCCGCGCCTTATGGGGTCAGCGGCTTAAAATTTTAATTTTTAATATTATGCGTAACTATATACATATATCGCGGTAATAGATGTCGAAACTCATTTCTACTGCGCATTCGCAATTCGAATTATATTAAGATTATCGAAAAGTGTCGGACGAAATATATTTATGACTCTAATTAAGGAAATATTTATTGTCCTTAAAAATTGCTACGAAACCTTAATTGTTAATTTGGATTTATGTCTCACTTCTATTTTTAACTTAATAAATATATTACTTTATAATTAAATGAATAAATTTAAAAATATTAATATAGCGAGCTAATTAAATTTTAAAATAATAATATGTTATAAAAATTAAAATAGCAATATGTTGTGAATAATATGTTGTAATATTTTATCTTCGATTAATATTTTTGTTACAGAAATCAGCTGATTAAAACGTAAAATTGCTAATTAATTCTTAAAATAAGAATATGTTATAACATTTAAAATAATAATATGTTTTAAATAATGAATTATAATTCCTTAAATTCGATTAATATATATAACAGCTATCAGTTGATTTCTGTCAAAAAATATTAATCGCAGATAAGGCATTATAACATATTATTTATAACATTATTATATTAATTTTTATAACATATTTTTATGTTAAAATTTAATTAGCAATGTAATGCTTTAATCATCTGATTTCTATCAAAAAATATTAACCAAGTTTAAACAAACTTTATATAAAAATATTATTCTTTTTTATTTAAAATCGAGGAATGGCGTAACGCGCGCTTTTGTTATTGTAATCTTTTTCTAAAAAAGACATTAAGTCGATTCTCGCAAGTATTTTTGCCTTTTTTCCGCCAAAATATTAATCAAGTTTAAAGTATAATAACATATTATTTAAAACATTATTATTTTATTTTATTTTTTGGACTAACTGTCAAACTGCTAACTGCTAACCCTCGCGATGACAGTCATTCGATGCTACGAATATAACACACAACGCGAATCGACAGAGAAGCAATCAGCATTGCGGAAAAGAGGCAACAATACTTCGAGACTTTCGAGAATCGACTTAACATGCACTTTTTAGAAATGGAATATTAGCTTATTTTCAACTTTATTTTAATAAAAATTTAAATAATAAATTTATATAAATTATGTATATAATTAAAATTATATAATATATATTAATTTATATACATTTATTTTAATTACAATCTGCTTTGATTACTCCGCCGTTGCTCGATGCCTCCCCGGGCCTCCTCTTCCTGTAGGTTATCGCGACTTTTTGGCACTTACACAGCACAGCACACGCTCGCGAAAATACAATCACGCGCGCGCATTAATCAGCAAAATAAAATAATCGCACGACAATTTGAACGACACTGCCGACGTTAAAGGCCATTGCACGTACAAAAATTTTAGTCGTAATCGTAAGGTCGTAAGCAAATCGTCCAATCATAGAGAAGAATTATTATAACGTAATAAGAATGCTTGACTGTGATTGGACGATTTGCTTACGGCCTTACTATTACGACTAAAATTTTTGTACGTGCAATGGCCTTAATCGTACGCGACTCTATCCGGCACTTTCGATTTTAATCGCGCGATACTTTGTGCGAAACTCCCGATATTCGTACGTGACTTTTCATACGGCACTCTCACTTTTAATCATACGCACATTTTATGCGATTTCGTTAATTATATGCGACGCATATTTGAAAGAAGAGCGCGCGATAATTATAATTAAACGAAGCTATGATCCATGCGGCGCGTCACACGAAATTTACGCGGAATCTCGCCGTACAGTGACGCCAACTGTCGGACGGATAAAGCACTATGTTGATCGATCTTTTCAATGATCGATTAATCGCGATCGAAAGATTGATAATTTCTAATTAAACAGTTGGCATCACTGCAGCGATATTCCGCGTAAATTTCGTGCGACGCGCCGCGCCGTGCGGATCATAGCTTCGTTTAATTATAATAATTGTCGCGGGCTATTCTCTCAAATATGCGTCGCATATAATAAACGAAAGCGCATAAAATACGCGTACGATTAAAAGCGGGAGTGCCGTATGAAAAGTCACGTACGAATATCGGGAGTTTCGCACGAAGTATCGCGCGATTAAAATCGGAAGTGCCGTATAGAGTCGCGTACGATGTACGATTAACGTCGGGAGTGTCGTTCAAATTGTCGTGCGATTATTTTATTTTGCGATTGTATTTTCGCGAGCGTGTGCTGTGTAAGTGCCAAAAAGTCGCTATAACCTACAAATGAGGAGGAAGAGGAGGCCCGGGGAGGCATCGAGCAACGGCGGAGCAATCATGCGGTAAGCAGATTGTAATTAAAATAAATTTATATAAATTAATATTATATATAATTTATATAATTATATACATAATTTATATAAATTTATTATTTAAATTTTTATTAAAATAAAGTTGAAAATAAGTTAATATTAAGAATAAATTTGGAATAAAATAAAAAAACATTTGGGAAAAAAATTATATAATATGGATATTTAAGATAATTTACAGAAAAATAAAAAAAATATTACATTAAATTTTATTATAATTAGATCATTAATAATAAAAAATGTTATTACATATATATTATATATGTATATAATTTTAATATTGTTTATACAATTTATATTTAATTCACTTTTTAAAAATTAAATTTTATTATATTTTATATAAAGTTTTAGATCTAAAAGAATAATTAAAAAGTTTAATAATTTTTGTGACGTAATTTTATTAAATATATTGATACGAATAAAAGTTTAATTGTACATTATTGACTTTTTCAAATATTAATTATTTTGAAAATTATTTTGTATACATATAATTTGTGTTTTTTATATGTTATAGATCAACGTTTTGTACTATAGAGCTCCGCTCTGTTGCGCATCGTATCGGTGAGTGCATTGCATATATGTATATATACACATATATAACATTATCTGAATATGTATTAATCACCAAAAATAAACTAGAGCGCAATTGAGAAAAAAGAGTTAAGAAATTATATGTTAACTTTTTCATTATAAAACAATGAACTACATAATTTTCTTTAAAAAACTAAAAAATATATGCCAGCAAATAAAAGTAAAAATTCTCGTTTTTTTTGTTCACGTACATTTACATATTCATAAACATGATAAAAACTGTTTGACGATTATTTATTTCTGTGTTATATATTAAAATATATAAATATAGAGGCTGCGCACAAAAAAAGGAATAAGAAACAGAGTACAGAAATAGAGTACAGAAAATAGGGAACAGGAAATAGGGAACAGTTCGATAAATAAACATATATGAAATGTAATTTAACAACACAGAATAGAGAAATTTTATCACTTTTTCTTCTGTTCCTCTATTCTGCATTTTACTAAATTATATTTCATATGTTTTATATTGAACTGTTCTCTATTCTGTGTTCCTATTTTCTATTTTTTATTTCCTGTTTCTTATTTTTTTTATTGTGTGGAGCTCCTTATTCAGTCAATAATATTTGAGTTATAAGAATTTAAAATTGACTATAATTTCATATATAATAGTTTTTAGTGTGCACTAATGCAAGAGCGCGAATAACCAAATTTGCTATTGTGAAACAAATTTTACTATTTAAAAATTTCTCGACTGTATATATCGAATATCAAATATAATTTGAGTTGTTCGTACTGCATCACGCATGTGAAAGATTATTTCGCCCATTTGACATTGTAAATTATGCATTTCCAACGATACCTGTTGAGTCAATTGGTCACCAATTAAACAGTATCCAAAAAGCATAACAAGCGCAATAATGGCGAAAAAAATAAAAGTGCAACATGTCGCCATTTCTGAAATCTCCAAGTTCTAAAAAATATAAAATGTATATTATATATATATATATATATATAGAGTGTTTTATAAATTGCAAACTTGATTTTTCAGATAAATGTTCCGTAAACAATTTAAAATCACACACACACAATTTTTCCTTAGCAGAAAGTTTAAAATCGCTATTTTTAATTATTAATTATATGAAGAACATTAAAGTGCTTATACATATTTTCATTGAAGAAAAATTATGATTAAATTAGATATACATATATACAATATTTTTAAATATTATTATAATTTATTTTGTAATAATGCTATTAATTAAAATCTTAATAAATTAGATATTTCAAAATAATAATAAAATATTTAATAATAGTGATACATACTGTTATGACATAGTACATCGAGATAGCTAATACAACACTATTGCCAAGAAGTTCATCCAATAGAATTAAATTGAAAATATTATCTACGGATTTCGCCATCCTTTAATCGCCATAAAATTCCAATAAAATCATGCAAATAAAGAAGTAAATTAAAGATAAATACGTAACTGTTTTTTACTACATTATTATATAAAGATAATTATAACATTCTTACCATATTATCTTGAGATGTGTTCGAACAAAACTACGAATTCTATTCACCACCAAGTCTTGTGAGTATGTTTGAACATTTTTGATGCGGTACGATAAAATGGATAGTTCGCCACAAATGTGAAATACTAAAATAACTAACAAACAAATCGCTGCCATGTGACAGATAGAGGCATAAAACATCGGGAATAGATATAAATACATTAATATATATGTATAACCATTACTGATGTCAAAAAATGTATGGACCCTATAGGGTAACATAAAAGATTCCGTATTGTTATGAAACACTAAAAAGAAAACCATTAAGAGTATAAAAAAGTTGTATCTAGTACACAAATTAATTTGTAATGTATATTTAAACAGTATATAATGAGTAATAATATAATAATAACTATGTTTTTATCTACGGATATTATTTTACATTACAGATTCTTTAATCAATCTTGATTTAATAAGTTAAAGTAATTTATATATCTTTAATAATATCGTTTAAAAAAAAATCCTTAAAAAAAAATATCGTAGATACGATACAATACAATATATATTTATATATACTTTCTATCTTATGATGATTTAATAAATTTCGTGTATACCTTGATCGCTGCTTGAGAAACGTAAAAGCGGTCTAAAGTACAACAACATGACCGTAACAAACATGCCGATGATCGAGCCATATGTGAATATCTTGGACGTGTAATTGTAATTATAATAAATCATTTCTTCTTCAGAATTTTCAAACTCACGTTCCATCATATCCTTTTTAACGGCATTGATTACGTGCTTTAACAAATTACTACAACGAATCAACCATACTGCCGTAAATGTCATAGTATATGCTACCGTTTCCACGAGATTCATCACCATTAGCTCCAGATTACCAAAAACATCATAAAGATCGGTATATGCCATAACGAGATATAGCATATAATGTGATATATAAATTGCAAAACGAATGTATGTTTGTTTGAACGGCCATATTCCCCCGACAGAGAAAATACGTTCTAAATGAATAAACAAATCTTCAATATCGCCGACTTTGGTCTGTAATACAATTTTTAAAATAGAATAGAACTCTTTTATTAACTTCCGTTGTTAATTTCTTACTTTCATGGCAAATTGAATTGTAGTTTTTCATTCACTGATCGTCCGTAACTGAGATTCGTTTTGTTGCAAATCACCAGACTTATGTATATGTCACGATTAATCAATTCGTGATGGTCGAGACATTGGACATGCACTTGCATAATGCTATTTATATTATTATAGTGCTCATTTTATGAATCTGTTATTTTACATTCTATATACTTGATATTTAACATAATAATCTAATAGCTGGGTAGCTATTAGGCTATTATTAACTATAATTTTTCTGGGCGCATCAATTATCTTACTGTCTAACAATCAAAAACAAAATTGTACTTTTGTTTTTTATCCTCTATACCTTTCATTTTCTTATAATCGCCATTGTGTAGAAAAACTGTAGGAACTGCAAGTGCTTCTAGCTTAGTGTATAGATAGTCATTAAACTTTTCAATAAATACGTAGCAATATTATCCATAATTGTCTTTGCAACAATTGCATATGATGCAATTTTTTCTTACTTTTTGTCAATTAAAAATATTCTGAAAATGATTGACAGAGCCTTTGTATCTATCACTTTATTGCTTGATACATTGCTTGATAAATAGCATTTGTTGTTTATAATAATCAAATATTATTACTATATTATTTATTAATATAAAATAATCAGAATTAAGAAGGGAAGATTAATTACACATTACTCTATTTCTTATAAATCAAATTATAAATATAATTTTGTCGTAAGTTTTTTCATAAATATAATTTAGAAAATAAATTTTTTAAAATAATATTCATGCTTTGATTTGAAAAAATTGCGATATTTTACTTTAATAAAATTTTCATTTAACGCTTAATTATTAAAATATCAAAAATTAGAATTTGAAAGAAAAGTTTAAAGTTTCATTGCGCTCAAATTTGCTGTCAATTAATCGTGATTAGTATTGAAATTCAGACCATTGTAATATTAATAATTTGAAATTTGTAATTTTATACATATCTTTTTTTCGAGTATTTTTACGGTTTATAAATGTATTTGAAACTTATTATTGTGACTTATTATTATGACTTATTATTGTGTGAATCATATTAATTTAATATCAATTTAATATCAATACATATAAATCATCGCAAGATGATTATAGATATTAAATTGAAGAAGACGAACTGTATATCTATATATTACCTGTCTAGTTGACAGTATCTTAAATTATCAAATCCCAATAACGGCTGGATCGATCAAGTTATAGACAATCGATAGGCAATCGAAGGTTGTCCATTTTTTACATAATAAAACTGTTCTTTTTGCTTTATTTTCGCACATCTTATAAACAAAGATTAGAATGCTAAATTCAAATCATAAAAATTGTTATCAAAAGATATAATAGGAAAATAAGCAATATAAAATATGCACACACACACACATTAAGATAATATTTCTTTACACAACAATTTTTAAACAGGTACGTGAATTTGACGCTTTTTTATTTTTTTGGAAGAGTAATTATAATATTACAGCTATTTATTTCATATGTATATTATAAGTGCCTATAAAAAAATTGAAACTTCAAATATTGTATGATATAAATTTTATGTGTATAAAAAAACTGTATGGCTAATACATATGTAAAAGATAATCTTTCGATTAAATTGGATCAAATTTTGAAAATTGATAATTTATATACTTCTTTAATTAAAAGCTTTTATAATTTATCGTTATAAGTCACAAAGAAATATAGTCTATTAAAGCATATGGAAAATGTTCAATACGAAATGCTTATCAAATTTCATCTGACTTTATATAAAATAAAAATAAATAACATAATTTCTATTTTTGTTTGTATTTCTTTGTAACGATATTAAACACTAATAATCATAATTTTTTGTAACTTATATAGCAGCTATAGCAATTTTAATCATAAACTTAAATTAGATTATAAACTATAATCAGATTATTAATTATATTAATAATTTGAGCCAAATACATTAAGAGATCATTTTCTATATACAAAATTCAGGATCTTTTATCTATCTCTTGCGAATAATTTATTTAAATAAAAAAAATTGATTTAAAAAAGATTAATTACAACACACACACACACACACACACATATGGCTTTGAAAAAAGTTTAAAAAATTATATAATACAAATTTAATATTAATTATTTGTGTATTTTAATATTATTATTTATTAAACATTTTATTTACATCTTACATTTATGTTATGTTTTTATATTTTGTAGGTAAATTCTGACAAAATATATATATTTAAAACTGATACTTTTTTACATAAAATTGCGTAACACAGATAAGTATGCCATCGATGTTTTCAGTATCTATAAACAAAATATGTACGAAATATAATCAAATGATAAAAAAAATATAGATACAACATAGGTACTGTTTACTCACATTCGTAAATGTGTTCAATGATAATGTACAGAATTTTCCAGCAGTCAACATCAATGGCTTCTCAGAACGAGTGATACAAATGCTAAGTAACTTTGTATACGATGGTGGATTATTGTACCAATTAGAATTGTAAAATGCGTCACTCAGTCTAGAACTCTGAATGACATAAAGAATTTTATTATAAAATTATATTTTTTTATATTGCAGAAAATGATTTGTATTTAACACGTGCTCAAGATGTTTCGTACAATTATATAAGAGAGGTTTCGTTATCGAACGATTATTAATAGCATTAACTACATTGTATTGCCAATTCCAATTATACATGGAGCAATTGTTTACAAGCATTATAAAACCAGAGTTGATACCAATTTTTTTACAATTTTTTTAAAACTAATCTATGTATGGATGACAGATGTTACAAAGAGATTATTAATCTTGAAAAATATGTAATATATCATAAAAGTGCTTATTGATTTATTAACATAATATTCATATTATATATGTTTATCCAATAACAATATAAATTTTAAAATAGTGCTAACCGTCATTCAAGAAAAAACTGAATTTAATTATTTGCTCCTCTAATTATGTGTCAACTAACTCCGATTTCCTCCACATTAAAAAAAAAGTTTCAAATTAATATATTGCAAAAAATTTTTTATTTCTTCTGCATTAAGCAGACTGTCTACATATTAGACGATTTATTTAATATTTTACTTGAAATATATAAATAGATGTATTGTGTGTGCTTTGATATTAAGAGAGAAAAATTTTTTTATTTTTTATTATTACCTCTTTAATAAGACATTCTCCTATATAACAATATGCTAGAATGGTACTAATTACACAACATATATATAATACGAAAGCTATAACTTGAAGTCTAGCGCCATATTCCGAATTCTGAAATATAATTTAATCGATTATTAATTGATAATTATAAAGAAAATTAAATAGTACAAAAATTTTCAAAATTGACGAAAAATAAATAATAAAAAAAAGGCTAAGACTTTAACCACTGATAAAGTAAAGATATAAGAAACAAAAAACAAATAATAGTGAAACTGCGGGAAATAAGCATCAAAAAATGAATATAATATTATATATATAATTTATAATTAACTCTAGAACAACACAAGCGCACATTATTCAGTTTTATATTAAAAAGAATGATATTTCTAAAAAAATTATATTTTTTGGCAGAATTAGCTGATAACTGTCAGAAAATATTAATCGAGTTTAAAGTACCATAACATATTATTTAAAACATATTATTATTTTATAATTTTTATAAAATATTATTTTAAAATTTAATTAGCAAATTGACGCTTTAATCAGTTGATTTCTGTAAAAAAATATTACTAAAGAGTTAATTTGCTAATTAAATTTCAAAATAATAATATATGTTATAAAAATTAAAATAGTAATATGTTGTAAATAATATGTTATAATACTTTATCCTCGATTAATATTTTTTGACAGAATCAGCTGATAACTGTCAAAAATATTAACCGAGTTTAAAGTAGCTAATTTCTATCAAAAACTATGAATAAATCTTTTCGTCAATAAAATCATAATTAGTCTCGATGTTGTGATTATCTCGATTATCAAAAGATTTTTGTAGAAAATTTTATTTTTTTATTCGCGCTTTCTGTTAAAAATTTAAATACTAAATTTTTATGCATTGCATAATTAATTAATACATATATTTTTTTATGCGTTGATTGCAATGCATGCATAAAAATCTGTGGATTAATTATTAATTATGCAATGCATAAAAATTTATTTAAATCTTTAACAGAGAACAAAGAAAATAGAATTTTCTACAATAATCTTTCGATCAAAATATCTGCGCTTTCATTAAATTCTCATGTGTCTGTACGCATCCATCACGCTGCACATCTCGCGCGAGACTGACCGCAAGTCTCTGAGCTCTGAGTAGCAGTGTCGCCTAGCGCAGCCTATACGTCCGCTACGCTGCGCGTCTCGCGCGAGACTGATTCGAGACATTGCAATTGCGAGACTGATCGTCAGTCTCGCGCGAGACGCGCAGCGTGGTGGACGTGTAGGTTGTGCTTGGCGCTGAGGGTCAATTTCACCAACGTCGGTTAACTTTAACCTCCGGTAAACTATATGTTTATCTCTTTTTAATGAACATATCTGGTGTTTGCATGGTACCAAAATATTCTACAAACAATGTACTGTCGAAATATACAAGAGATGAATTTTTAACTCGTCTTAAAATATTAAAAATAAAATATTTAAAATATTTAATATACATAATTTATGTATGCGCAGTACAGGGTCCGCGGCGACATAGTGTCGACTTTTAATAATTTAAGGCGATCCAAAAATTCATCGTTTTTATATTTTGATAATACATTGTTTGCAGAATATTTTGGTACCAAGCAGACCCCAGCGTACAAATTTTTTTATTTAATATACATAATATAAGAATGCGCCGCATAGGGTCCGAAGCGACAAAATGTCGACTTTTAATATTTTAAGACGAGCCATAAATTCATCTTGTACTTATATTTTGATAGTACATTGTTTGCTTATAATATACGTCCAATAACATACGCAATGCATGTCAAACTCAATTTAAAAAATGCAGTCTGTCATAGATACAAAACCTTCCATCGATTCAGATCGATTGTGAAGCATAGATCGTCCAATGAAACGGAAAAACATCTGTTCTCTCGATAAAATATAATAATTTCCCGAACAATCGCATCAAACGTACTAAAACCACTTGAGCAAACAATTGCCACACATTTATTAAAGTATCAAATATCAAAATATGTTATTTTCTACATATAATGTTATTTTCTACAAAATTTGGAATCAACATTTTTTATCAAAGTACTAATAGTTAATAAGCTTTATAAGTTATTGAAGATAAATAACTTTTTACAATATTATTTATTATTTAATTTGAAGTTAAATTTATGTTAATGAAATGTTAACTGCTAAAATTGAGCTTGGCATAATTGCTAAAATGTTGAAGGAAAAGTTGTAATAAATTATAATTTCTTCCAAGAATAATTACAAATTAATTATTTCCAAATAATAATAATAATAATAATAAATAATTTACAAAATATCTTTAAAAAACAATGTTATTTGAGTGCGCACACATACACATTCTTTCTTCCTTTCTCTTTCTTCAAAAATATTGTAAAAATAATGATATTTTATTAATTTCAACATTTTTTAAAATATATATATTTTTAAGAATTTCATGAAACGTATATCGTAATTCTGTCAATCTTTAAATCGTTATATTCACCGTAATCGTATTATATAAAGTTAAACAGAGCAAGAAAACACTTCCAAGAGTTTGCTCAAGAAATAGCATATTAAAGTTGTTTTCCAAAATCTCTGCTAGTCTGAAATGTACTGCATTGTTAAAATTATTAAAACACGATTATATTCTTTCTAACATTAAGCTTATGATAAACTAAAAAGTTTTGTATCATATAAACATAGCAATTTAAAATAATTATAAAGTTGTGACAATCTGGAAAAATATTATTTTAAAATAATGCATACAGAAAATAATTAAATAGGTACTCACGTTATTAGATGGTAATGCCTCAATACGATCTTAGTGACGTGACAATGGTAATTTTCACTATCTTTTAACAAATTGTTAATTTTGCACGATAATGCAGCAAATTGACCACAAATATGAAGTGCCATGGTAAGTACGAAAGCATCTGGTCCACCATAACCACATGTTATAAGTGGCAGAGTTAACAGCAAGTAGAGACAAACGCATATGTAAGTGTTCATATCCTTGATCTCAAAGAAGGGATGAACCGGGTATGGTAGCTCATACGAGAAATTACCAGATATCACTGTACACATTATGTTATATTTAATTTTGCATCGCGCCTTTATCATTTGGTTATAATAAACTTATTTTAACTGTATGTATGGAATGCGTGTAGTATTGTAATATTTTTTTAAGTATAGAATTAGGATATAATATAAATAGAGTATGTCTATCACATCCAAACAAAAGTAAATATATATAACTTGACAATATATGAATCGTAAATAATACTTTTCAAATTATTATTATGATAATAAAATATAACATTAAATTTCACACGGTAAAATATACATTATGTACTTACTTGCTCTCCAATTTTCAATAAATATTTTGAAGTAATATAATGTAGCTGAAAATGCGTTCAAACTCATTGAAATCTTTATAAATATCAGCCCAATGTGATTATAATGCAGAAACGCCGTCTTTTCTTGAATATTGCTATACGTTTCCGTCAAAAAATCACTCTCAATAGCTTTTAGAAACTTGGCCATTATTTTACAACTCCGTCTGCATACGAACATTTTTCCCAGTATCATTGCAAGAAGAATGTTATCCGTTAGATTCACAATAACGCGTTCCGGTTGGCTAAAATGCTTGATCAAATGGTTTACTCCCATAATACAATAACAAATCATGTAAACACTAAAGAATATGAATAGAGGTTGATTCACTTTAAGTGGCCACAACCCCAAAAAAGTCATAAACCATCTGTTCCAAGTTATTATGTTTGACGCTTGAGTGAAATCGATCGTCTAAAAATAAAGGGAGAAGAAAGAGTTATGATATATAATATACAATATACAAGGTGTTCAGTAATAATCGTCCAATTTTTCATATGTAGGTAGAGCCAGTAAAACCGAAAAAAATTCTTTAACGTTTTCCAATCTTCGCAATAATTAATTTTTCATATACTTTATACATATATTGATACTAAAATAACAAAATATTTACAAAAAATGTCAACTAAGATATCGCTTATCAATATATCTCAGATATTTATAAACATATTCTAAAAAGAATTAATATAAAAGTCTCATCGCTCTCTAACACACATTGTCGTCCATTTCTCTCTGTACCTGCATGGTCTATTTGCCATCCATATAAGTTGAAGGCATACAGCAGACTAACTGCAAATACATCGTACTAACTTCGAAGTAAACTTTCCCGTCAAATAACATTCATGTAAAATGAATAGATAACATCAATTTTCTTGCAAAATTAATAAGCCAGTCGCGCATATCTTTTCCTTCTTCTTGTCTTCCTAAATACGAAAACAAGAATCATATTAATATTCATCCAAATTATTGCAGACAAACTATAATTATGTAATGTTCTCTTCTTTTGCATGTTACTCTATAACTATTCTGATATGTAATAACACGTTCTCTTTTATTGTAGCCTTAGTCACATTCACCAAATGTTATTTTTCCGAAAAAGATAAGATAAAAAGAAAAATATTTCTATGCAGCTCATACTGCAAAACTGTTATATTATAAAAGTATACGACATCTAAATATTAAGGTGTTCAGTACAGGACTAGCTAATAATAATTAATATTATAAATACTTATATAATGAATAAATCATTAATACATCTATCAAATAAAACTTATAAAATTATATTTAAAAGGAAATTTCTAATTACTAAAAATATATATTTTTTCTAGAACTTAATGATAAAGTACAAATAAATAAATATAAATATACATATTGTCTTCTCATGTGTCGTGCAGGTAAATAAAAATGAGATATAGTACAAATAAGAATATCACATTTAAAGACGGCTATATATCAGATAAAATGTATACAAGATGAAAATGTCAACTCGTATCTTGCAAGAATAGTGATAAAGAGAAATGTGCTATCAGCAAATTTACAATCATTCCGAATACCAGAGACTAATCGAGAACTGCCGTACCGTCTTGCACTTTGAATATACAAGGTGGGTCTCTAACAAAGTATTATAAATTAATATCTTATAAACTATATTAGATAAAAATACATTATTCAAGTGGTAATTTTCTTTTTACGAAGAAACTATTTAAATGTGCCAATTGAATTTTCAACTAAATCTTTTCCCCTCCTGAAAGAAATTGAAAAACTGTATTTTTATCGACATTTTGCTGATCTTTAAATGTCTGATGTGGATTTGTTTCAAACATCATCATTAAACTATACTTTTTTTGAAAATATAAGTAATCGAATTTATTGTAATTTGCTCTTGGAAAATATATCACTATATATACAATAAAAAGTATATTTAAAAAAGGAGAAAGCAGTACATTTTGATAGAATTACATGTGCGTGTTCTTAGATGCTCAATTTGATGAACGATCAATTAAACATATTGGATCTGTTCATTGGTGTCCACGCGTTCACTTGATTTTATATTCAAAAATAAAAAAATCTTTCTGAAAGTATCTTAAAAATCACATATTTTACATTTCTAACAATAAAAAGGAGCATGAAACAAAAAATACGAACTGCTTGTGCATTAATCACACCATCCATATTATTCAATATATGTATAATGAAATATAATTGTATTTAAATTAAATATACGAACCCTTTTCTTTGCATTCAAAAATTCGTGTAGTTGCATGTGGAAAGTTATTTAAGAATTGGTAGAGATAGATGAAATCTGTTTGATACTGTAACAATCATATTGAAGCAAAAGAGGTAACGTACACAAACAAAAAAGATCAACAAAGAGGCATCAATAACACACGAAAAACTGAATATAATCAAAAATAAAAATGCAATTCTTTTTAAAGTGTCGTATCTCAAAAACTAGAAAAATTCGCAACGTAATTCAAAGTGCATGTAAGTTCAAAAGACTCTATATATACCGGGTGTCCCATTTTAAAGGACCCACTCAAATATCTCAGAAACACTGCGTTAAATCAAAAAATGTTTCCTACAAAAGTTGTAGGGTTTCGAGAGGGACATAACATAATAATATTCATATGACCTTGGGCGGCGTCTCCAAGGTCAAGTGAAGGTGAGAATAAATTTTTTAAATGGAAACCCATATTTTTTATTATGACATCTTTTTCTACTAATTAATTTGAACAACTTTTATCTGAAGCATTTTTTTATTTTCTTCAAAATTCATTCTCACCTTTACTTAAGGTTAACCTTCACTAACCTTGGAGACGCCGCCCAAGCTCAAATGAATATTACTATGTTATGTCCCCCTCGAAACCCTACAACTTTTGTAGGAAACATTTTTCGATTTAACGCAGTGTTTCTGACAATGAGATATTTGAGTGGGTCCTTTAAAATGGGACACCTGGTATACTATAATATATTATAAATCAATTATAAATCATCATGTAAAATCAAGGTGATCGCTAAAGGTATAACTTTTCCGCAAGTTTTACTTCATTTGACCGAATAATTTTTAAAAAAGTCAATTTAATTTTTGAATTTACAAATTAATCATTGGTATAGAATAGATCTAATTTTCGTGATTCATAAATTTTAATTAGGTGATTGAAAAAAAATGTTTAAAGTAAAAGTTATTTAATTTTTAATATAGAATCTAATTATGTTACCTTTTTCATAAGTATCGAAGTTTCAAAGTTATCTCTTTTTGTTTTTCTTTTCCCCTTCCCTTCCTTCTGCTTTTCTCCCGAAAAGAGAAATAAAATTTCATCTGTAATATATTTAAAAAGTTTTTCTAACAAGAAAATTATATGTATATTTAATTATTTAGTATTCGTTTTTGAGATATCAGTTTATAACATTTTGTTCAATTTTCTCGTATATATAGAAATATAATTTCATAAAAAGACGCTATATCTATAACATATGACACCTTTTGCTCAAAAATAAGAATTTTTTCGGATATAATTAAAACTATATAATTGATCATATAACAGCTCTTAAGCACATTTTGAGTTTAATTACAACGTGTACATTGCTCGATTAACTTTGCATGTGATAAGAAATATGTAAAGAACGATAGGGCATTAAATATATGATAACGTGTCATTGATAGACTCAAATGTATTCGCAGATGAACCAGAAGAACTTGGAAATAATCATATCAGTCAGCTAGCACCGCTCGACACTATCAATTTCTCTCAGTGAGTTTATAAATAAATAAATAAATAAATAAATAAATAAATAAATAAATAAATAAATAAATAAATAAATAAATATATTATGTATTAGTAAATATATATATATATATTGTATATTATACAAATAAATATATATATATCAGGGATCCGGACCGAAACAAAATTAGGGTTCGGTTTCGGTTACGGTTTAATAAAATATTTAATAACTGTTCCGGTTCCAGTTTCGGTTTTTTGATAAATAAAGGAAACCGAAATCGTTTAAATTATAATTTTTTCGGTTACAGTTCCGGTTTTTAAAATTTTTACTTTTCATTTTTCTAATTAAATTAATTAATTTTGTAAATTATATTACTTTAAAAAATTATTATTAATTTTTTGACATATAAATAAACAACACTTTATATTATACACGAAAATATATTTATATATGTATCTATATTATATTATATATATTATATATGTATTGCAAATGACGGAAACGTCATGATAACTGCCTCCTCGAATACAATTAAAAATAAATTATTCTAAAAATAACTATCGTTATTGCGATAATACATGCGTTTAAGAACATTTTAAAAATAATTTATTTTTAATTGTATTCGAGGAGGCAGTTATCATGACATTTCCGTCATTTGCGCAAAACTAGAAAAAAAATACCGAAAAGAACCGTAAACCGAAAATAATTTAAATATCCGGTTATAGTTCCAGTGTTATAAATTTAATAAAATTTCAATACGGTTTACGGTTCTACTAAAAAAACGATTATGGAACGGTTATCGGTTTTGGTTCCGATTCGGTTCGGGTCCCTGATATATATATATGTATATATATATGCATATATGTTTATGTGCGAAACATTAAATTATACAAAAATTTTTAAGTATATAGATTAAAATTAATTATTTAAAGAAAAAATTGATGTGTCATAGAACTTATCCTTATTTTAATTACTCGATCCTGCAACCGTTTTACTGTGCGTTCTCAATCGGAATTATATTTAGATCTTCGAAAAAAAATCAAACGATAAAGCATCGAACAAAATATATTTGTCACTCTATCATTAAAACAATAATTATTGTTCGTAAAAATAGCGATCTTTGATGCTTGATCGCTATGAAACAATAATTTATAATTTGGATTTCTCTTCCAGTCTTAATTGATTAAATGATTGAATATTATGTAAAAAATAGTTTTGAGATCTAGTGACGCGATATATAATACTTAACCGCATTTTACTTTATCTCACAATTTTATAAAAATAAAATAAATAATGCAATATAATAATTTTAAATCGGTTATATATATTGTGACTAAACAAAGATTACATAACAAAAAAATAATACATAATACTTGTTATATAAAATGTTATATTCAAGTTATATTGCTATTTAGTCTATCCGTAATTATTAAGTAACAAAGTAATATAATAGTTTTATAACATAATTATATATATTATACATATAAGGAAATAGTATATAATCATAATACAGATAAAGTGTATTATTTGTTATATTATTTGTTACTTTTGTGTTACATGGCAGCCATAGCTTGTGTTCGCTGGGACTATAATGAACAACAGTCAAAGAAAATATTCAAACAATCCACGGCAAAACGCGAATCTAATCTCTATCCTCACTTATTGGTAAGTAATCACAAATTATATTTATTAAAAATATACTTTGGAGAACTGACAATTAATACATAGGTGGACTCGAAAGATTTTTCAAATTGGCTACAAAAAAGATTTGGAAGAGACTGATATTTATGCCACCCTTACACAAGACAAAACTACTCATTTAGGCAAGATTATAAGCAAAGCTTGGGAAAAAGAAATAGAGTTGTGCGCCAAAAAAGAAAATGGCTTTAATTGTAAACCACAATTGCTCAGAGTATTATCGCATTGTTTTGGAAAACCATTTTTATTAGTTGGATTAGCACAAGCAATTATGGAATTATTTTCTAGGTATGTTAACTTTTAAATAAATAAAAACAGACAATTTATATCATGCAATCGCATCTCATATTATAATTCAAAAAAATCAAATTTTGATTTTATTTTTTTTCTTTTAAAATAAAAGACATAATATACAGAATACATCATAAATTACATAAATATAATTTTGTAATAATTATACAAAAAATTATACAAAATATCTTCGTATAATTAATATACAAGTATATATAGAAATAAGTTATATAAATATAAGTTAATCTGGCGCGTAAAATATATTTTTACATTAACTCTCTAACCATTTAACTATATTATAGAATATATCAACCATTGTTACTTGCTACATTGTTGCGATATTTCGCAAGCGTCGCAAGCGATAAAGAAAAATGGGGTAACAAAGTGTATTACAATGCAGTCGGTCTAATTCTATTGTCTATTCTGGATACTTTTATTATACATTCGTCTATGCATTATATTATGCATATAGGATTGAAAATTAAAATAGCATGTACTGCATTATTATATAAAAAAATATTGAAACTCTCCACTTCTGTGCTAGATAATGAGACCTCCATTGGACAGGTATATATTAAGTCAAGTATATAAATGATTTTAAAAACAATACTAAATTTATAGCGTAAAATGGAGTTGGAACAAAATAAAATCTCAGCACAAATAATTAATCTAAATAATTATTATGTAAATCTAATAAATTTTATAATTTTATTTTATATACTTCATTTTTAGATGGTAAATTTTCTGAGTAGTGATATTACCAGATTGGAAACATCCTTATGGGATCTGCATTATATTTGGATCGCGCCTATTCAAGTCATATTAATTACGTATATTATATTTTCCGAAGTTGGATGGGCAGCAGTGATGGGAATGTCAGTATTATTATTATTTATTCCTTTTCAAGGTAAATTTTATTTCAGGATTATTCAAATCGGGGACAAGTTTATAATAAATTCAAAGTAAAATTAATTTATACATTATTAATATTATATGACTTTGATTCATCTCACTAATTAGATTATACATTCCAAACGAACAAAATAATATAAAAAGTGCGGCCAAATTTTGATTTCTCTTATTAGCCAAAATTGCCAAGTTTTTTGGATGTGATTAAAACTTTAAATGCACATTCCTATATTTATAATAGTATTATATTATATCGACATTGTTTTCGTAATTTTTTTTTATTTGTGAATATAATATAATAATTATCAGAGTATTAAACGGCATGTACCATTTTAGCGTTTTTGGCGAAAAAAATCACACCTTTAACGCTTAAATCAGCAGAAAGATCAGATGCTAGGCTTAGATTAATGAATCAAATAATTACCGGAATACAAGTAATTAAAATGTACGTTTGGGAAATTCCTTTTTATAATCTCGTGGAAAAAGCGAGAAAGTAAGTATGCATTAAAATTTCTTAATAACGTAACATTTAAGATCAATTTAAATTTATTAGAAAAATCGAATGCTGCTAATTAAGTTAAAAAAATCATGAATTCTATATATATATATATATAGAATATTGTAACCGATAATTTTTACTCGATTTTAAAGGGCCTATAAATATTTAATAAATCCGGATAAATATTCTCTGTCATCATTATCTCATTTTTTAAAAGCAATCAAAGACAATCTTTATAATATATTTAACATCATCAACGCATTAAAATTTAAGTTATAAATGTATTAAGAGATTAAAGAAAAAGAAAAACACTCTGAATATTCTTCAAACAATCAATTCGTGTCTTTTAAACAGAAACATTATTAATTGTGATAGTTTGAAAGTTTTCGGCTCGTAATAGAATCGTAATATAAACGACCGCAATTAACCAAATTGTCATTGAAACTTAATAATTTTCAGGCGTGAAATGAGCGTAATAAAAAAATATTCTATTCTAAAACAATTAGCTCTTACTCTTGATTGTTGTGTGCCACGACTCTGTATCTTCATCACAATACTGGCGTATATCTTATTTGGAAATTATATTAATCCCGAGAAAGTATACTTAGTAACAGCATATTACAACGTTTTGCGAAACTCAATGATTATTGGATTTTCATTTGGTAAGGATAAGATTATTGGTAAAATCAAGAATGAACATTTTGTATTACAAATAGCGTCGTGTTTTTCTTACTTATAGCATTTCTATCTTGTTTCTATCATATAGCAAATACCAAAAGCTATTGTAGATATTATAGTATAAAAATGCTATTAATAATAAGGTGTACAGAAAAATACAAGAAAATATTTATGAACTTTTATTATAAATCTTTATTTTATTTATCTATAAATTATGACCAATAATAATTTTATTTAACAAAACAACAAAAGAGGAATTAATAGTTCTTAAGTTATGTAGAATTAAAGATAGAGAATAATCAATTGAAAATGAAGAATTTCTTACGGGGAAATTAAAAGAAAAATATAAATTTAAATGCGATATTCCATAGGTACCCATCAAATAGTACAGGCACTGGTTTGTAGTCGCCGTTTGCAAAAATTTATGATGCACACTGAAATTATTAAAAAAAGAGAAGAGAACCCATATCAGACGATTAAAGAATCGTTCGCACTTCGTATAATTAACGTTAACGCCAAATGGCACAGTGATAATAAAGGGTATACGTTGCATAACGTGAATTTAACCGTACTTCCTGGAAGTTTTGTGGCCGTTGTTGGTCAAGTAGGTTCAGGTAAGAGTAGTCTGTTGCAAGCGATACTCCAGGAATTGCCCTTGATGAACGGAAGCATCGAAAGGCGTGGCAGAATAAATTATATCAGTCAACAACCATGGATTTTTGCGTCTACCGTGAAGCAAAATATTCTGTTTGGACAACCAATGAACAAGTCACGTTACAATGAAGTAATCAAAGTCTGCCAAATGGAATCAGACATAGACTCGTTCCCTCAGGGCGATTGCACTATCGTAGGCGAAAGAGGAATAAATCTGAGTGGTGGCCAACGCGCCAGAATCAATTTAGCACGAGCAATTTATAAAGACGCCGATATTTATCTTCTGGACGATCCCCTATCTGCCGTAGACTCTCATGTTAGCAGACGTCTTGTTGACGACTGTATTTGCAGCTACCTAAAGGTAAAAATTGGAAGACAAAATAAAATAGTTTGATACAAATATAAGTAATATAATGACAGTTTTTTAAACCAGAGAGCCATCAAGTTTTATATAGTTTCATAAGATTACTACAAAATTTATAGAATTAATCAATAGATACTCATTACAAGGAAAAAATCCGTGCTTTGCTAACCGCACCTGACTTTTAATAATTCATTTTCCGTTAGTTAGATATTAAAAATTTTAACTTATTGTTATTAATTAGAGGAAAACAAGATTTCTAGTGACGCATCAACTGCAATATCTACAACTCGCTGATCAGATTATTGTGATGAATAATGGTAGTATCGAGCAAAAAGGTACTTTCAATCAACTTCAAGCATTAGGTCTCGATTTTATGAAGCTATTGAAAGCGACAGATGCAGAAAGCAAAGAAGAAAAGATTGAACAGTCCGATAAGCAGTATCAAAACTCAATAAAAAATGAAATAGAGATCGATGGAGAAGCTTCAAATGTCTCGTTAGACGAAACACGTGAAACAACAATAAAAGGTCGCTTGTCTCACAAACTATTATTCGCTTACTTTAAAGCGAGTAAAAAACCTTTTTTGATAACTCTGATGATGCTAATCTTCATAATAAACCAGATAGTAGCTAGTGGTAGTGATTACTTTGTTGCATTCTGGGTGGACGTTGAATCAAATTCATGGTATAAAATTAACAATTCTACGGAGTTTTTATGGAGTGGTCCAGTGTCCCGTGATTATATGATGTACATATATAGTAGTATGATAGTAATTATTATATTACTATGGCAATTTCAAACGGCCATATATTATAACGTATGCATGTGGTCCTCAGTAAATCTACACTCTACCATGTTTCGCAGCATTTTGCGCGCTACTATGTACTTCTATAATATAAATCCAACTGGCCGTATATTAAATAGGTAAATACAGAAAAAAATAATGACTGATCAAACACAATAGACATATTTATAAACTATTGTATTAACAATAAGTTAATGCAAAAGATTCATATATGTATATGTAATATAATTATTTAATATTTTATTTAAATTTAAATTGTTTAATATTTATGTTTATATTTTTTCAGTTATATACACTATACATATAATACTCTTTTTTAATCACAGAAAATATTTTTTATTATTTTTTGACAATTGACATATTGTGTATAATAAATTGAGATGAACTTGTCTAATTTAACTTGAAAAACTAAAATTGTTGTTTTAATTAGGTTTGCCAGAGATATTAATATTGTCGATTTAATGTTATCAATGTGCATATTCGACGTCATAGTGATTGGACTTATCTCAATCGCAGTAACAATCATGATCGTAGCGATTACACCGTGGTTGACAATACCTTCTCTTCTTTGTATCTGTGTTTTTATCTTCTTGCGTATGATATACATCTGTACAAGTCGTAGTATCAAACGCCTCGAAGGGACAAGTAAGTCAAATATATACAACATTTATAAAGGACAATATTTATAATCGACAAATAATTGTAGATCTAAATAATCATGGATCATTAATTAAATAATAGATCTGTTTACTAAATAGATTATGGATATTTTTTTTTAAATTATATAAATAAAAATATTCTCATATATAGTCTCTATACTCTCCTTCATTCATTTAAATAAATGCATTTATATTTTCTTATTAAATTAGATTTTATTTTTAATTAAAAAAATATAATTTGAGTATTGAGATTGCAAAACAGGCTACAAAAAATTTAAACAAACACGCACGTATTTTTTAATTAATATTTTTTAAATTAGTATTTTTTAAAATATAAATTAAAAATTAATAAATTAGAATTATTTCCTGTTTCTTTGTAACATTCATATACAAATAAAAAATAATACATTTTGTGAATAATGTT
Source organism: Prenolepis imparis (assembly GCF_030444845.1). NCBI lineage: Eukaryota > Metazoa > Arthropoda > Insecta > Hymenoptera > Formicidae > Prenolepis > Prenolepis imparis. Next base: position 3,524,291 of record NW_028141162.1, read on the forward strand.
TTATTAAATGTTAAATATAAAAGTCGATTATAAATATATTGTCCATGTATAATAAATTATTATAAATTAAGAATTGAATAAAATAATGAAGAACAATTATTCAGCGCGTTCGCCGATCTTCGATCATCTCAATGCATCTCTGCAAGGCTTAACAACAATCAGAGCTTTTGATGCAGAGAATATATTGATGGCAGATTTGTGCACTCATCAAGATCTCCATTCGTCTACCTGCTTTCTCTTCCTAGCCACATCTCGAACTTTCGGCTTTTATATCGATCTAATCTGCCAGATTTATATCGGAGTGATAATTATAGCTTTCACGATCTTTGAAGATTTAGCAGTAGCTGGAAACATCGGTTTGACGATCACACAGATCATGTCGTTGACAAACCTATTGCAGTGGGGAATAAGACAATCAGCTGAACTGGAAAGTCAATTGACCTCAATAGAAAGAATTCTTGAGTATAGCCGATTGGAGGAAGAGCCGATGATCGACAGTAAACCGACAGAAACCAAACTACTGGACAACTATTGGCCAACAAAAGGCAATGTAGAATTTAAAAATGTAAATTTAAAATACAGTCATCAAGGCGACTATATTCTTAGAGATATTAGTTTTACTGTCCTATCGGAAGAAAAGATCGGTGTCGTCGGTAGAACCGGCGCAGGAAAATCATCTCTGATTAACGCTATCTTTCGTCTAGCCTGTGTAGAGGGAGAGATTCGTATAGATGATATATCCACCAGCACGATTGCTTTGCATGATTTCCGATCAAAAATCAGTATTATTCCTCAGGAACCATTCTTATTTAATGACAGTTTACGACGAAATCTCGATCCCTTCGATCAGTATTCCGACGCTACGTTGTGGCAGGCTCTTCAGGATGTTGAATTAATAGAGATAATCTCAGAGATGGCAGGTGGATTGAATACGAAAATATCCGAAGGAGGATCAAATTTCAGCGTAGGCCAAAGACAATTATTTTGCCTCGCTCGCGCTATTATCAAGAACAATAAAATTATGATACTGGATGAAGCGACTGCTAACATTGATCCTTACACGGACTCCCTTATACAACAGACAGTTAAAACAAAATTTATAAATTGCACTGTATTTACTATAGCTCACAGATTGAATACTATTATGGATAGCGACAGAATATTTGTAATGGATGCTGGGTGTCTTGTGGTGAGTATATAAGTTAAAGAATTATAAGACACAATTTCAATAATTTTAGCGATACAATTTTTATTTGATTTTGTCATTTAATGACAAGAATTTCTTGGAATCATTTGAAGACAATTTTTCTCGATGAAAATGTCCAAACATCTATAATTTTCAAGTTATAAGTGATTGAAAAAGAAAGGCTTTTCGCAAACTAAACACTTTGTAGAGTTAAAAAATTAACAAAACTACATTCTTCACAACACACACACTATTAATTTCAAGTGTGTGTGTGTGTTTGTTTGATTAAAATTCGATCTATATATTAAAGCTTTATTAAATATGATGACAAAATTCGAAACTTGCAAAAAATGATAATCTCCTTCAACATTTTCGCTGAGGAAAAATTCGTTTCAATGCTTTCAAAAATTTGTTATTAGCAGATGATGTGCTCTGCGACTTTATTATATTATAGAACACTCGATCTGTATGTACGCGCGTATATTCAAATAAAAAATATGATTGCAAGATGAGATATTTGGATGTTGATTTCAGGAATGTGACCATCCATATATTCTTTTACAACAAAAAGGATATTTTTATAATATGATACAGCAGACTGGTTCTGTGATGGCTGAAAATCTTATCGACATAGCTATAAAAGTAAGCAAAAAATTAATTTAATAACAAAAGTATAATAATTATCATAAAATTTTTTATGATAAAATTAAATATTTAAAGTTACATCAATATTTATTTCACTCTGAAAAATAACTATTTATTATACTTATCAAAGGAATATCTAATAAAGTTTAATTTATTATTTATAAATTTTGCTCTTAATAAATTATGATTGTTTACAGAGTTTCTATGAAAAGAATACAACGCCGTCTAGATAATGTCAATTTTCAATTATGTGCCAAATTTACCAAAATAATGTTCCGTCACACATTCAATAATTGATAAATTATCAATACAGGCTATCAAATACAACGCACATTTTATACGAATAAAATTATTTTCGATGACTTTCTCTATTTTATATTTTATTCATTTTTCTAGTATCTCTCATGTTTCCAATTTTTATTGCGTTTTAGAAAACCAACAATATAAAAAAAAATTATGGCATAATATAATATATAAAAATAAAATTTTATATATAAAAAATAAAACAGATGAATATTTATTTCAAGGAATCTCCGCTTGACTAACTTTCGAGAGGTTTAGTTATTTATCGTTTATTAAAAAGTTTTACAATTACGTTACATTACTGCAAACTGTATTTACTGGGAATAAATAATAAATGTCATTAAATGACCAAAATAATGTCATTGTTATTTTTTTTTGTTTGTATGACGTTGAAAATCTAAAATGACTTACTATTGACATCAAATAGACGACACCTTGCTGCCTGAATTGTTATTGGGATATATCTATAGAATTTCAATGTATAAGACGCAAGTCACATCAAATTGTTTTATTCACATATAATATAGATGATATGCATAAACATTTATTTATTAAGAGAGGCCTAATATTATAATTATTGATCATAATCCAATTTATATAGACACATATTATTTATATTAGTCATAGTAAATGATTGTTATCTTTTAACATTATATCTTTGTATAATTAAAAAATTAAAAAATTGAATTTTGGTAATTATTCATTTTAACGAACACAACTTATTGTTAGATGATCTTCATTTCGAACCTTCATTTCGAACCTCAACTTTTAACATTAATCTTGAGTCCTATAAACGTATCAATGTTCTTGATCTTATAATTAAACAGTCTTTAATCTTCTTTGAAAAATTATAATATTATAAAGTATGAAAATAGATTTCCCTACTTTTATTTTAATACATTTTTTTACCTGGATTTACTATAATTTTTCGCGCTAAGCGAGATTTACTTTATATCGATGATTAATGTTTGAAACTGATCCCTCACGTAATTATTGAATGGCGGAATAATCTTCAAGAGTCAAAATTAACATTAGGACACAATGAAAATCATTTAAGCTGTGTCCTTTAAAACGAATAATAATTACAAATTTTTAAAAATTGTTAAAGTTTTAGAAATTTTTGAAGCAAAATCCATTTACATACAAATTTGCACAAAAAAGATAAAATAAAATATTCTTATTTTTGTGAATTATGATCCATATACTTTACTCTTTTAATCATTTATAATACAACAGTTATTTTGTCCTAAAATGTTGTAGAAAAGAATTTTAGAAATATTTCGTTGTAACAGCAGGTATTCACTTTTTTAATTGAAACAACACTGCAATTGTTTTACGTAATAAAAATAAAAATAAAAATTCAATCTAACATCACTAATTCTAAGCAGTGTATTTCTTAATCAAGATACACTTTCTCATTTATCCAATTTTATAACAAATGCTTCTCCGGGTGGGACGATAAGTTGTTTGAAATACACATCACGATTTATTCTGTAAGTTGGTCCTACAACAACATGACCACCATAATAAAGGAATGATAAATCCTTTATGCGCGTCTCGTTGCCAAAATTTGCAACATATACATAGGAATTTCTTCGTGGGTACCATCGCTCAATCACGATCATTTCATCTTCAATATATCTAAACAAAACATCAAGCTATACATATTTCTGCTAACAATATACATCACTATAAAATAAACCAGAACATTTCGAATTTGAAAAAATATATGAAATCTGTACAATCCAAAATAAAAATAACAAAAGCATCATATTTAGTCACATGCAAAGCATATGATACATTTTATTTTTTTTAATGGATTAAATCACTGTTGTCTACTCTAGTCATCAAATTATGTTAACTTAAAAAAATCTCAATCCCAAAAATTCATGTAAATATAAAAAATTTTACCTAACATCACAGTTCGCTTTAATTTGACCCTCTCTTAACACCGCTTTAACGTAAATCGATGTCGTTTCCGTTCTTAGTCTTGCCATTTCTTTAATAGTGCCTGTCAAACTAGTTTCCATGGGTTTCCCAGCTTCCGGCAACCAGGGATCAATTCCTAAGGATGAAAAACTACTACTACCGGGACTGTCCTTCTCCCAATACATAGGAACTAGATTGTGCACGTGCGCCAAATCTTTGTGATCCTGACATTCGCAATCTTCGATACCTATCTGAATGAATAAAGAATATAACATAATTATTTTTTCTCATAGTAATTTCTTCCTATTAAATCTTCAAAAAATCGCATTTACTGAAATGTCAAATTTCTAATAATTATATATAAACAACCGCGAAATAATGCGTATCTGTCTTCCGGCGATGTACTAAAAAATAATGTGTGGACAAAACGATGATATACGGTTCTGAATTTCATAATTTGAAAAGTGAGAGCGATCTCACATTATTACATTCAGAGCCCCGAACAGCGCTATTAAGAGATTTCAGTTTACGTGTTATTTTCATTATATTACGAATATGGATTATATATTTGTTTCCTAGATAATATATATAAATGGAATTCTTATAATTGCATGACAATGCCGCTAGAAATAAATATAAAACACAACGTAAAAACAAAAAAAAAATATAAATATAAATATAAATTTTCTAGATTTTAATTGTGGACCACTTTGGGTCGTGATTCATACCTCATCTCCGTAGAAAATACTGGGTGTTCCAGGTAGCATCATATTAAGAAGAGAAGCCGCCACGCTAGCGTTCTTGACGTTTATACTAGAGGCTACTCTATTAGTGTCCACGCCGCCTATAGACCAATGTATCCACGGATAAGCAGGTTTGTCGAAGAGTGTACCCTTCGTGACTTGCTCTATTTGTGCCTTGATATCCTTCGTACTATTTGTCAAATGAAGAGTCACATCAAGTAAATTTATTCTGGATAGGATAGAGTTCCTTGCACCGATGGAGGTAGCGGCCTCCAAGGCTTTCATATGACAAATGAAAATGTTGTTCGGATATAAAAGAGACTTCCAGTATCTAAGACTGCTTACAAATGTGTCTTTATCAACGTAATGTTCCAATCCCTGTAGATAGAAACCGTTCACTCCTTTGAATTGCCAAAATTTGATAGCTTCGCTAATGGGATGTTCTTGTTGGTAATTTGAAGGTTCATTACTCGACGAGTCTATATCTCTTCTTGCCTTCTTCAATTGTGGCGGTATGGATAATAAGACATCACGAATAATTTCGACTGATGTAGATGGTGCGGATGGCTCGCGAATTTCATCATTCGCGATATCTCGCCTATTTCGAAGCTCGCGAATTTCAGTTTCGTTCACTTTCGCTGTAGACGTCGCTTGGTTACTCAAATTCTTTACGAACGGATATAAAGGCAAATCCAAGACTATACTCATGTTCCTCTTTTGTATTTCGCCCACAAGAACAGAGAAATCTTCTAGCGTACCCAGGTTTTTATTCACGTCCGTTATATTACTGATTTCCGAATAATGTTCTGGATAATGCGATGCCGGAAATATCGAATTCAATCGAATAGCTTGCACCCCAAGTTCTTTTAAATAATCTAGCCGCATAATTATTCCACGTAAATCGCCGACTCCATCAGCTCCTTTCATCGAATCTTGAAAGGACGCCGGAAATATCTCGTAGAAAGTACTGCCTTGCCACCATTCAACCGGAGGATCACATCTAATGCAGATAATATTTTTTATCATATTACATTTTTATTATACCAACGATTTTATCATACTATTTTTTTATTTCACCAAACGTATTCATTAGAAAAACAATATCAATCTGTATATTTATTCTTTATCTATATTTAAATATAATCACACATTTTTTTATATATAGAGCAAAATTGCCTAAATATATAAGTGAGGGAAACAACAAGAATTTTTATCATACAAATAAAACATCCAAAGTGATGGATTTCAACACAAAATTATCAAAAATCACAATTATTAAAAAGAATATCGCAATAACGCTTCGACAATCGAGGATTGTTTAGAAGTTTAAAGAATTGCTTTCTTTAATCATAATCTTTATTATTTTCCCGCTTATTCATATAGATAATGTAAATAACATAACATATTGACACATACTTTTTAGGCATCGTAGCAATAATGCCAATAACGAGAGCAGTGCATCCGATCAGTATCGACATCAACGTCCAATAGCATGTCTTTCGTATCAACGACCAATTCCACTTCATAAAGCGATAGTCTTTGGGCGGCTTCGGTACCATTAATTGAATCCCAACGAGCGATGGCTTACCACCGTTCTCCTGGTTGTAAAACTAAACAGTTACAGCGTGAGTACATACGACGATGTTAGCAAGCAGCAAGCGATGAATTATTAGTATACACATCTGTGAAACCTTTGGAAAAATCAGAATTCTTTTGCCCGCATTATCAGGTTCATTCCAATCACAATGCGAGACAGCAGGGCATATATAAATAAAAATTGTGGGAGAAAGGTAAAAAGGAAGGGTGGCATCTGCAAACATATCTGCATCTCTTCTAAGCGTATGACGTCTCAATAACAAAGTGTCAATTCTAGGGTGACCAGAAATCCCAATTCTTTAAAACGTGTTTTTTTTATGAGAAGTCTTCAGAGTTTTTACAGATTTCTTTAGATTTTTATCCTGAGAGAGATTTTTTATACTTACAATCTGTGCTTAAGAAATTTAATTTATGTCCTATTTTATATATGTCATCTAGCTTTATTAAAATTTTAATTAAATGTAAATTATTCCAGACTGTAAACACTCGAAATAATAACTATGTTGTTCCGATTTTATTATATTTATATTTAAAAAATAATATTAACAGAATAAGAGTTAATGCTTTAGTTTTATCTGCGACGTATACGATCCTCTTTAATTGTAAGCCTAATTTCACATGGTCACCCTAGTTATTTATATTGAAATTGTATGCATATAAGCAACTGAGATGACAAATCGATGCTCAAGATAACGATTTAACTGGACGTAAAGAAACATATTGTGTGTGTGATTGTAGCTTTGTATTATAAATGCAATCACGACACGAACATCGTTCACGAGTGATGTATTTGACAAAATATTTCTTATCCATGCCAGGCGAATGTAACAGATGTAATGCATGTAACAGAACATTGATACTCTTCCTTTTTGCGAAACAGAGACGGAATCTTCGTGAATCTTGCAATAATAAACATTCAATATGTTAAGCATAACAGACACATATAAATGGGATAAGGTAATGCGTTGCTACAACCGACAAGTGAATAATTCTATATAAAAAAATATATCGTAAACACAAAGTATAATTTTTCTATTTAATTTTATTTTTTCTATTTATTTTTAATTTATTTCTGAAAATTGAAACATTAGTAATATATATTGTTTGAATTTGTTTATTAAAAATAAAGAAGTTGAAATAGAACTACCTAGTTTTTAAATAGCAATATATATTGTGTAGTCATCCTAATTATTCCTTATATAAAATCAACATTTGTCGTTTCAATCAATTTCTTTTCTAATTAATCTTTTCTTCATACTAATTCTATTTTATCTGTGGACTGAAAACTTCATAAAAAATCTAAAATTCTATTTTTTTAAATACTTACTAAAGCTTGAGCATCCGGTGCAAGATGCTGGTAGGCAGTATTCAATTGTGTCAACAATTGTGCGCAAACAGGTTCGTTAGTATCACTACTGCTACTGCTGCTAGTGGATTCCACCATGGGATCGCGTGAGCTCGGTTCTGCAACATACGATACAATACTTATGCGAGCAAGAATAATTAATTGTTTAATTAGTCCATAAAAGTAATTCTGTATAGAATAGATCGATGTTAAAAAATTTTAAGAGAAATTATTTATTAGATACTTAGATTCCAAAAAGTGATAAAAATTTAATTAAATGCATCAATATATACATACAATGAATATGCATTACAATCGCATTAAACAAGAATAGCAGAACTATTTGTGAATGATGTATATTTTTAAGATTAAATGTACATATATACCATTTAAAAGTATAAAGATGATATTAGTAATGCATATACATTCATACTATATTTTTTGAGTTTTTATCTTTATGTAAATATGTAATTTATTATAATAAAAATATATAATTTATTATAATTTATTTATCACTCTGTAAATTTATACATTTTTCTGTTGTTTCGTTGCTCCTTGTTGTTCATGATGTTTTATAGTATATTCCACAGAACTTTAGCATTGAAAATTCTTATCATCTTATTCTTCATTTATACAGAAAATTATTGAGATAATTATCTCACAATTTTCTTTTCTATTCTCAAATTTTCTTATATTTCCTTTCATTTTTTTTGTAAGATTAAATTTTAATCTGCCTGAAGTAAATAACAAAAGAAAAATCCAAAATATTTTATATAAAATGGATGAAGTAAAATATTCTCTCGAACTTAAGTAACTGTAACACTGGGTACACAAAGATTAAAAATAACAGTCTGCATGTAGTGTCATCAGAATTAATCATCGCTTAAATTGAAATTAAATCCTATCAAAGCACTTTAACATACAAGCGTCAACGTTATATAGCAATGATTATATAAATTCTTTAGCTCAAAATGTATTTGTTATTTAATAAACATATACAAAGAAGAGAAAATTTTGTCGACGTAAAAGTGAATATATTTTCATCGATATATATAAGTGTTTTTTTCAAAATATTTTTTAAGAAAATATATATGTGTTATATAAATTTTTGAATTAACTTAAATGTTTCACTTTCATCATTTTTTTGGTACAATTTTATACATATATTTATTAGTAATGTAAAATTATGTACGTAAGATTTTTTTTAGAAAATAATATTCAATATTAAAAAAAGTAACATGTAAAGGCCCATTAGAAGAAAAGTATGTAAGTTCATGATGTGTACAATAATTCGTTCATTTAAGACAAAATATATATTAAAAATATATACTTGATCCGAGAACCTAAGCCTTCGTATCAATCTAAAAACCTAAAATTTCCCTAAAGAACTTAAAACAGTAACATTGTGAACTTAAATTTTCAGTTTCTTTTTGACATCTTTAATTATATATAAAAAATATTTTCTTTTAATGTTAATTTTTTAAATTTAAGTACGTAAAAATTATACTTTAAAATAAACTTTAAAAAAACAAAAAAAATGACATAAGAACTTTAATTAATAATGTAAAAACTTTAATTAATTGATTTATTCTTTCTTGACGTATCATGTACATTAACTTTAAAAAACCTTTATAAACAAAATGGATTTGTATTTTCTTTTCTTTTGAATAAATTATTAACTTATTTCAATGAATGTATTTTTGCATTATTAAAAGAATCGAAATGTTAACACTCAACAATATGACGTTGGTTCTTCAAACAGTTGACAGTTATTTTCATATACATATTTATATAATTACATGATACTTATTCATGTTTAAAAATAGAAATTTCAAGAAAAGCAACTTATTGTTAAACTATTTTTGCTCCGTTGTAGCTTATTATATTTCTGCAAATATATTGTACTTATATACAACAAGAAAAATCTATACTCCGCGATTATTGTTTTTATTAAATTTTACTTCACTTTTACAAGTTTAACAAATAATTAATTTACTAACTAAGTGTATTAAACATTAAAATAAAGAATATAATATAATTATCAGAAGCTGGAATAATTATTACTTTCTCATCACCAGAATTCTTTAATTTTTTGACTAAATTATTAGACAAATTTATTTCTGTATTAATTGCATTAAAATATTTTACATTAAGTTTCAAATTTTAAATTAAGTTAATACGTGAGCGGAGGAGAGGCAAAATCCCTGCACTCTCTTCTTAAAAAAAAATTAAAGAAAAATTATTTTTCTTTTAAACTAACAGTAAAGGATTGTGCATAAGATACAAATTTTAAGATACTCGAGAGAGAGATGCGATACTAAATATTTAAATAATCTCTCTAAGAGTTTAAATATTCTCCTCCGGCCTAATTTTTTTCAGATTTTTATAGATTTTACTTTTTCTAAAAAGAAAACAGTATAAAAATTATTCTTTTTATTATTTTTTTCTATACATACAAACAAAGATTTCTTCAAGAGTAAAAAAACATTTTATATATAATTATATATATTTATATTTGATTATATATTGACTTTTCCCGGGATAATAAAAAAGAAGAAAAGAAAAAAGTAATAAAAGAAGCATATAAATAGTGATAAATACATGCATAATAAATAATATAAATAATATAAAATTATAAGTTAGTTATATGCGTTTAAATATGCTGAATGCACACATACATTAAAATAATTGAGAAAAACATACCATCGTTTAAAGGTTTACTCGAACTATTCACTATATTCATGAAGTTAAGTCCATCTTCCGTATTAATATTCTCAAGCGTTGGTGTGGATATCATCTCTAATGAAGCGTCTTCTAAAGTATTAAATATTGGCGTTAACTGTGGAGTTTTATCCGTCTGAATAGGTGGTGGACTTGGTGTTAATAAAGGACAATCAGACGCTTCTTCATCCTATTGAAAAATTAAATATATATATCGAACAGAATTCTTGGAACAAATTTTATTATATAAAATAGATCATTTGCTTTTCTCTGACTTTTACAAATCGTGAAACAATATTTATAATTGCATTTTTCTAAATATTATACAAATTAGTTAAGGCAAAACATCAATGATAATTATACCAAATTAATAAAGACTTAAAGAAATATTTGGTAAGAAAAGAATTGTTCCTAAATTTATCAAAAAATCTATATTGTCTATATATTATATACAGTATACATAAAAATTAGAATATAATTATAATAATAAACATACCTGTTGATCTTGATTTATAAATAATTCTTGTGAATTTGGAGACGGTGAAAGCTCAACTGATATAGCTACTGACAAAAGATCTTCAGGCTTCTGGATACTCATCTCTGTTATAAACATTTGTATATTTATTCATATAATTTTTCTAAAACAGCGCATAAGCCTGTATATACACTTTTTCCCACATACACCCATACATAAATTTATTTCAAATATAATAAATATATATAAAGAGAGTCCATTTTATTTCAAATATATTACATATAAATATATACATAAATAAGATTGATTATTTTTGAAATAAATTGTGTATGTACATATTTACAGATAAATGGATTAAAAGTACGAATTTGTAATCTGAGCTAAATAATAAACGGAAAATAAAATAAAAAATATTTTTCTTCTGTTTTTGATAAATTTCACATATTATGGAAAAAATAAAATCTCCGTAGAATAGAACATGCCGTAATGTATTTCTGACATTGTCAATATTATGCGTTTACATAATGTAAACCATTTCTATTATTAATCTACGAATATTACAATACTATGCTCGTATAATAATATTCTATGTAAAATTATACACATGTGCAAAAATAGAAAATACACCATTTTATATGTATATGCGTGTGTGAAATATCAATTATAGTATAACATAAAATTATAGCAAAAAAACCTCTAATAGTGTATTTTTTAATTTGTTTTTATATTTTATATTTTTTTCTTGCTTTATATAAAATAACAAAGCAATTTACTTAACAATCTTAATTATTATATTAATTAGCATGAATTTTGTTGCAAATAATAATGATGAGATAATTCTTAATTTGCTAGAAAAATTCTTTAATAATCTTATGTTCCTCCTATTATAGTCTTTTTTCATGCAAAAATACATTTCGTAAAATATATTACGAGTTACGAGCTAAGCATTTAAGCGTTTCTTCTCTTCGAACTAGCTTTATTCAACAAAATGTAGACGATAATGAGCATCATATATATTGTACATATTTACAGCTGTGATTGACACTGAAAACGGAGATATGTGAGCGAACGATTTTAAATCAACGATAAGCGATTAAAAAATCAAAGCACGGTAGTGTTTCGCACGAAATCACACGCAGCAAAAAAAGTCACGTGCAACAATAGTGAAATAAACTATGCATACACAAGCCGCCCAGTTGCGAATACCTCAGATTTCGGATTCTCAATAAAACAATCGATTCAGTTCTTAATAAGCTTATTAGGATTAATCCATAACTTGGATCTTAATTGAGAAAAATATCTTTTGTTCTACATTCTCTGTAAACGGAGATTTTATTATTACGATGCAGAGGAACAGAAAAATTTACGATTAAAAAAGATGAACATTTCCGTCCTTTTAATCGCAAAACATGCGTTTCTGCAGTATTGCAAGGGTCTTATAGTTACGACTTTTCACATACAATTATCTTTTATAATAAATCAATATTACTGATCGATAGAATTAGTCGATTGCACCGATAGTACCAACTCGTTTAATATTTTATGAAATATATTATTATAAATAATATCTCTGTTCATAAATATTTATAGAACATATATGTATATATATATATATACACAAATATTTAAATAACATATATAATTATATTCACTTACTTTTTTATTCAATAAAAAATAATTTTAATTTAATATAATATTGAAACTATAATAATAGAAAAATTAAATTCTATACTATGCATAATTTTTATTCTCATTTGGCGCATTTTTTATATCATTATTTTTATAGAAGAAATAATAAATTTAATGATTAAATAAAATATATATTAAAGTAATAATTTTTATACAATTTTTTAAATAGTAAAATATACATTATAAAATAGTATTTTTTGTACAATATTGTGGACGCGTAAACTTGACATCTTTTTTTTATCTTTTCTTTTTCAAAATGTAAGTTTTTACTTGTATTTTATCTTGACTTAAAATGGCTTGCAATTATTCATTACTTAAGGGATATTTTCAAGATATTGTAATCTTAAACAATGCTTTTTATAACCTAAGAAACTGCATAACGATATTGTAACCGTATATACTAATCTAATAACAATGTCAATAAAACAAAACTTATAATGTTGCGAAAAAAAATATTAAAATTGTATAACAGTCTAGATAAAAAGAAATGATTTTTTCTCGGATTTTTTGGACCTTAAACATAACGTTCTTAAAAATAAAGTTTAGAAATATATAATTACAGTATTTAAACTCGTTTTAAAAATCTAAAATTTCGAGCACACATATATAATTTTAAAAAATGTAATATGTTATTATCTATTCGTATACATATATCTTATTCTCTTAATATTCTTAATTATTAATATTTTCTATTAATGCACACACTAACTATATTAAAACAAATTAAAGATTAAACACATTTGTTAAAACTATTAAAACTGTTATTAAAATTTTCTCAATTTAATAATTATTATTCATAATGTAATAATCAATTATATAATAATTAGTTACTAATTATCCAATTAAAAATCCAATATTTTTTCAATCTTAAATCTATATTTTGAAAACTGAAATTTAAAATATAAGAATAATGAGAATTTTTTCATACAACTCGTTCTAACGCTAATATATAATATTCAGTTTTTTTTTTTTTGGAGCAAAGCTTTATATAGATTATATATATATTTTTTTTAAGCAAATTCTTTCATATTGTCTCAATAATAGACATACCTATGTCTCAATAGACGTGACGGTGATAATCGATGAACTCGACCGAACTCTGGCGAAGAAGCTTCGTCAAAAATATCGTAAACCCGAAAACCAAGAGACACTTTATTATTAGATATCTTACTTAGATATCCCATTCATTGTTACATACTTTATTTGTGCAGATTGTGCTTGGCTGTGAAAAATTTACCATCCGGTTTTTCACAATCGCGGCCTTCGCAAGAAATACAACAATAACGTTTGCATAAATAATTATCATTGACAAAAGCGAAGAGAACAACGATGCGGATGTGTCAAACGGTGACTATAATACTACCATCGTCGTCATACTGCCTCTTATATCCTTAGAAGACGGTAGTGGAGAGAGAGAACCGCGTACCTCACTATATTATATTTAGCAATGCAATATCGTTTCGTGTTCCCCTGTTGACTGACTGTTCCACCGTCTGTTCAGCCGACTCTGACGCCTTGCTCTCTACGATTCTGCGCTTTAACAGCGATGCAACACGCGCGTGCGATATGTGCCATGCATTATTTGCATGTATAAGAGCGGCAGTTCAGAGTACATATAACAAAATTTTATTAAAATCCTTTCATAAAAAAATATTAGTAAAACAAATATATATATATACCTATATATACCAAATACAAATCGATAAGCAAAGATGTTTTTTTTTATGCGATATATTAAAATATATTCATAATATATATACACAATGTGTAATTATTTATACTATACATTCTGATAGTAAATATTTTGGTGTTGATTTTTCAATTTTAATTAGAACTGTTTCCAACTCTATTCCAACGATTTTAACTTAAAATAACATAACATAAAATTAATCGTTAACTGGATGTTGTTACAAAAACATCGAATAGTTATGTAACATCCTGTATAGTCTCTATTAAAATAATAAAGTACTCCTTCGAAAATACCAGAACCGAACATTGCTAGAGAGAATAGAAAAAAATGGATGTGAATATATAAATTTCTTAAAAAAAAAAAAGATTATAAATATTCAGCATGTGTTTGTCAAGTGTGTAAACATGAAATAAGAGAGAGAATTACCAAAATCACACTACTTATAATATTTTATATTTTATATTTTTCATTTCGTATTAAAATTTATTTATTTTACAAAATATTGGAAATTGTAACTGTATGTTTAGTAAATTTATTATTATATTATATGTTTAATCTTTTGCAAAAAATAAATTTATTTATTTATGAGCCTTTATTGTATAACATATTGTAAAAAATATGATTTAAGCAACATAGTTTCTTAAATCGTATTTATTTATCAGTTTCCCCAAATCATCGATTTATATTCTTTAAATATAGTAAATTTTTGAATATAAATATTAAAAAATATTGTTACAAAAAATTATTTATTAATACATATATGTATATTCCATTATTTTAATGAAAACAGCTGTATATCTTTAAACTTAAAGTCGTATAAAAAAAATTTCAGACAAAATAAAATAGAAAATTTTAAGAGAAAAAAAGTTGCTAATCTTAAATGAGTTTTAATGAAAATTATTTTTCAAGAATCTCATGTGAAAATCAATTTAATTTTTTAAATAGAATTACCCTAATTTTTTATATAAATTGATTCCTCGCTATAATCGGCGTAAAAAAATTATAAATGAGGTAAAATACATGTGGAAATCGAACCCAGTTTACAAAATATTTTACACTTTAATTTGACATAATTTTATACATAAACTATAAAATATCATTTTTCGATGACTTTCTCAATACTTTTATATATACAAAATAATAAAAGAAATCAATTCGTGTAAAGAAAACACATAGTTGTTTATAAGGAAAAATGTAATTACGCTCGTTTCAAATTATATTGGAAATCGATTTATATAAAAGAATCGATTAATCGATTAAATTCAAGGTTAAGGAGATAGAAATGTGATAGAAATATATGCAGCTGTTTTTAATAAAATAAACACTCTGTATATATAGTATCTATAATTATTTCAGTATTTCGTACTTGTATACTTTAAAGCGACGATATTTCTTTCCAAATAACTGTTTTGTTATAATTAATTATTTTATCATCTCTTCCATCGCAGTTACTTACTCCATTGCAGTTAGTTCTTACTTTGACCGCAATATTGCTGAGAGGACGCTAGTTCACAGCGATATGACAGCGATCAGTTGACGCTGATCAACCCATCAACCAATCAGCGAATCCCTGACAAAGAGAGAAGTCCACCAAACTCTTCGTATCCTTTTCTAAAACATCGGTCATTCTCCACCCATGGAGATTTGCTCAGGGCCGTCTTTAGTCATGTGGTGGCCCCTGGCACATTTAGTTTTGGGGGCCCCTTTTTTTCCTTACACCATTATTGTACTAAAAACTGTAAGAAATTTGAGGATTTCATGATATAACTCTCCTTTAGCGTTAGTTTTCTTTATTCTACTTTTAACCTACTGTTTGTCAGTCGTGGACCCCATGGAACCCGGGGCTCCTGGCCCGGGCCCAGCGGGCCCATGCGTAAAGACGGCATTGGCAGGGCCGTCTTTAGTCATGTGGTGGCCCCTGGCACATTTAGTTTTGGGGGCCCCTTTTTTTTCTTACACCATTATTGTACTAAAAACTGTAAGAAATTTGAGGATTTCATGATATAACTCTCCTTTAGCGTTAGTTTTCTTTATTCTACTTTTAACCTACTGTTTGTCAGTCGTGGGCCCCCTGGAACCCGGGGCCCCTGGCCCGGGCCCAGCGGGCCCATGCGTAAAGACGGCATTGGGTTTGCTTCAATATGTTATAGAGCTCACGGTCTTTAATAGCATCTTGTCGATGACTATATATTTCTCCTTTTTCCACATTGTTACAGTATCTTGTGCAGTATTGATGATTTCCATTTTAGGAAATCTTTTCTTTTCTGACTAGTATGCTCACGAAAGGGCCGAAATTAAATCTCGTGCAAAAGCTTAAGAACAGCGCGAAAGCGATTCTTATATTGGAGGGCGTATTTTTGGTTGGATCATACGGACTCTGGCGTTATATGAACACATCGCAAGGTGACTTACTCTTTCTGTTCCGTAAAATTTACAATTTCTAGGTTACTTTTCACTTCGTGATATATTAAATTATATTATTATGCTTGCTCTCTTCGTATGTGTATTCTCTTGAATAATTTAATTAATCCTAAATTTATTTTCTCAGCTGTATTATCTTATGCTTTATGCACTTGAAGTGAATGTATATTCGAGATATCAAAAAGAGTATAAAAGAGAAAATAGTGAGCAGACATAGCTAAAAAGAACATCTCTAATTATTTTATGTAATGCTTTATATATAAATTGAGTCATAAGATTTCTTTTACATGAGAGAAGATCAGTGTAGTGATCAAATCTAGCGCTATGAGGGATAATTTTCTTAATTCTAAAGAGTTCATTTCTTGTCTCAACTTAACATAATTAAATTAGTATGTTAATTTTCCTAAACTTTATAGATTTCAGATATTATATGCATCAACATTTTCCCAGTATACTAGAAAGTTATTATCTCGTTGGAGAAAAATTATCTGGCAATGATCAATTGAGGAGATTTGATTACACAACCTGGACACAAGAATGCAATGAACATTAAACCTTCATGGCGTTCGTGAGGTTTGTAGCATCAATAATTCTTGGTGGAGGCATAGGATATGGTATGCTTCAAATTGCTTCACCCAATGAATCTGAAATTGTAAAGGTAATTAAAAAATTCATAATTTATAATCATAATTACTGAGATTGTATAATTACTAAAACAATCATTAGTAAATGTTTTTTTTTATTATTTTCATATAAATTGATATAATACTTTTCATCAATTATATAAATATATATATTATAAAAATATTTCTGAAATTTTTTGAAATTTATATAGACACATACATATGTTGTATATTTTAAAGTAACAATAGGCTTTTTTAACTAAGAATTATCAGGCCAATACAAAATTTCATTGATGTTTGTGTGATATAATACAATAAACTAGTAATAATAAAATACACTCTTATAAAAATTTCGATTTTTATTCAGATCTTTCTCAGTTAAAAGTGTAAGTAAATAATATTTTCTGGGACTCGACAGACTTAAATTCAGTTTCATTCAAAAATCACTAATTTGTAATGATTGTACTGGATATTATATAAAAAAGCTTATTGTATTCAGTCATTAACTAATTTTTTGATTGACAAAGATCTAAATAAAGATAAAAGGTTTATTTTTATATAGTTTTTACAAGTAAAAGCAAATTTTTTTATCGAGAGTAGTGTATTTGCGTTATTTCAATGTTCAAAGACTTGTACTGTTTTAAAAATCCTCACTTACATTGTATATTTTAATTAGTAAAATTTGAATTTCTAATAAGAAAGTTCTATTCGGATTTTCTTTATTTGTAATAAATTATTTCAGCATCTTCCACCGCATTCATCACAGCAACAAAGCTTATTCAGACAATATAAACAGAAACCTGAAGAATTTATGAGCCAAGGAAGGCTGAACAGTTCTAAAGAGCATAAGCCTCAAGATAGCACAAACGTTATTGAAAAATAACATTCGTATGTTAAGATGGATTCCAATGAGCTGATAGAAGGAAGTTTGCCAGATCGCATTACAAAGAGAGATCGTGAACGAAAAAATATTATTGAAAGACGAAGAGAAGAACGACAATCGCTCGTCGTGGAATCCGAGCAAAACAATTATTTTAAAGACACATTTTATTCTTCTTCTAAAAAGATTAAAGATATACTGGATGATGCGCCTAGCATGCCAGCCTCGGCTTTACCGGGAATTTTCGAGAAATCTAACAAAGAAATCCAATTGCTTAAGAACTACTTATTGCAATCTAAAATATTTCTGAAAGTTTATGACATAAGACGCGCACAAGAAAATTTGCAGATGTTAGAGAACGAAGCTTCTGAATTAGAAATTAAACTTTTACCTAAGAAAAAGTTTGGATTTAAAAATCGTAGAATCGTAAAGAAGCCTTCTGACAAGGGACATGATATCACGGATGGCTTAAAAGATCTCAAGGTATCCGAGAGCATCATAAATGGTTCGATGAAGCAAAACAATAAATTTTCAAGCAAGTACGGAGATAATGCTTGTATGCTTCAAGGTAAGGTGAACGAACAACTGGTATTGGACGCTGAGAATGTAAATAAAAATGACGTTCTACTTTCCGATCTAATACAGTGTACTGTGCGAATATATGGTACACCTAGTACATTGCATATGGTAAACTTAAAACAATGCACTATATTAATAGGACCGGTGACATCCTCTTTGTTCGTACACGACTGTAGTGATTGTGTATTCGCTATTGCATGTCAACAGTTGCGATTACATTCGTCGACAGACTGTACCATTTATTTGCATGTTACAAGTAGGGCAATTATAGAAGATTGTACAAAGATAAAAGTAGCACCTTACAACTGGACTTACGAAGATCAGATGAGCCACTTTAATTTAGCTGGTCTCGATCCAAAAGTTAACAACTGGAATTGTATAGATGATTTCAATTGGCTATCCAGTGAAATACATTCACCAAATTGGTCCATTCTTGAACCAGAACTTCGAGTCAAAACATGGGATTAAACATTTGTAAGAAAAAAAAAGAGCGCCTAAAATTATCTATTATAATTAAAACATTTTTAAAGCACTTAATTTCTTTTCTAAATGTTCAAGCATTGGTTTATTTATATAAATAAATTATAAATAATTCTGTATATATACACACACACACATATGTACAATATGTAATATGTATACAAATGTATGTGTGTGTGTATACTTTTTCACAAGATAAAAGTTATGTGTTTTATATACTTACAATGTCTAATAAATAGTCTTTGTGCAATATATACAATTATATTTTATAATGTTTATGATGGCGAAATCCTCTCAGGAATCGTAGAAATCAAGATTTTCTGCTACTTTGAAATTGCTCCTCAATTTCCTACTCTGTTTTTTTTCTTTGTTAAATTCCCATTCTATAGTATCATATATAAAAAAGAAAATTGGGAAAAATTGAATCCTTTTATTAAATTAATGAGTAAAATTCATAACTACGAAAAGCAAGATTGAATAATACATATATATTGACTTTTACATTGGCATTGGGTGCTACAATATCCCATCAATTTTCACATTTTTATTATAGATAAAGTAAATTTTTGTGAATCAAATCTCATACACCTTCCAATAAAAATCGAATTAAGTACATAATACTTTTTCACTACTATGGGATTTTCGATAATCGATTAAAGTTTTGTGAGATATCCAACACGAATTATATATAACTAAATGTGTTGGAGCAGAATATAAAAAAAATAAATAATGATGAGAAAAAATAAGATAGTAAGTATCAAAATAATTAATAAATTATAAACTTTTTGATTTTGATCACATATAGCGATATCCTATATGAATTTTATCTTCACCATTATTTCTAATAAGTAAAAAAATTAATGAAAATTAACATTAAAATTTTTGTATAAGAAGTTTACATATTAAATTAAATAAATTTCATATTTTTATTATTTCTCAAAAAGGCAATTCCAAGTTTTTTTAAAGAATAGAATAAAATATAAAAATTCTAGTTTCTTACATATTCAATGTTATGTTTATTTTCAAAAGATCTTTATATTACGTGTTAATAGGCTTTTCCATAATTCTCTTGAAAATATATATAGATATCATTTTTAATAATTTCTTATAAGACAAATGTGTTCTACAAAAATATATAAAATTGTATAATGAATGGGAAAGATAAATATTTTTAATAAAATCATTGCATTAACTTCTTGAAATTTTATTTAAAATTTTTCTTACTAATCTCTACTAAAAAAAAATTATGATTTTTTGAAAACAATAAAAATCTTGAATTTATTTTATCTTAATAAATGTTAACTTTTTACACCAAAAGTTTTTCTTTCACGATTAAAATCAACGTTAATTGCATAAATAAGAGAAAAATGTAAATGTGTGTGTATGCACATATACAACTAATATTTGTATGTATAATATTAAGTATACAAATAATAATAATGATACATATAAAGCAAATGAAATACAGTGTTGTATTAAAAATTTCATGTAACTTTGTTCAAGCGAAAATTTAAAAATAAATAAATACATTGTTAAAAGTGGTCTTGTATTTTTGGAAAAAATTAAAATTAAATTAAAATTAATAAGGATAAAGGTATACTAATAAATTTGTAAATTGTAAAATTATAAATTTATATTATTTTAATTTATTACTATTATTATAATTTAATAAGTTTTCATAAATTCTTATATATTTTTTTATTATATTTTTTATTATAAAAATTTCAGCTGGCACATGCACAAGCTGCTTTTCTCTGATTGGTCAATCGTCAAACGGATCCTCTAGGGATCTCTAGTTTCAATCGTAAGGCCGATATTACATTTTTCGTACGACAAACTTTTTAAGCGCATTGATTGGCTACAAAATAGAGATTTCAGAAATTTTCTATACTGCAGCCAATCAATGCGCTTAAAAAGTTTGTCGTACGACAAATGTAATATCGGCCTAACCTATGAGCAACCTAAACATTTCGGACATGGAAACCGCTCGATCAAATTCTTATATATTATGTTTATAGTTATTTTGCACTGTCAAAAGAAGACTAATTACTCGTGATAATTGTCAAATATCTTCTCGATATTCTGCTCGAAGATTTATACGTCAACGAAATATCTGGTAAAATCATACATGCTCAGTATAGTTCTTTGTATTTGACGTTTATGTTTTATGTGCGCATCCTCAAATTAAATCATCTGTGATAATATACAAACATATTAAAGCGCAGAAAATATCGAAATAATTTTACCGGAAAATTCTTCGTACGTAAAGAATGTAATTTTAAATATCTTCAATTTTTTTAAAGTTTTATAGAATATCATCTTCAGCCAACGAATATAAAAAAAATGCATGTATCCTAACCTTGATCGTCAAAAAATGTACATTTCTGGCAAATCTCCCATCGGTTCCAGCTGATAAGAGATAATAAGAATAATCCAAATTGTCAGATATTGTAAATCGGAAAGCAAGCGATTATAATTATATTTTTACATGTATATATCTTCTATTATTAATTTTGTTTGACAGATATGATTTAAATTAATTGTATAAAGTGTATTCACATTTTTATTATAAATTTATTATTCATTTAATGAACAATTTGTTATTATTTCAGAATCATGGAGTGGCTATTTGGCAAGCGTATCACTCCTGAGGAAATGCTCAGAAAGAACCAAAGGGCATTGAACAAGGCAATGCGAGATTTAGACAGAGAAAAAGTAAGAATGGAACAACAGGAAAAGAAAATTATAGCTGACATAAAAAAACTCGCAAAGGATGGACAAATGGTAATTTAACTTTTATTGGTATAATGGTAATTTAACTGTTATAAAGCTATTTAATATCATTTTGATTTTCTTCAAACTACTCTAGGAAGCTGTGAAAATTATGGCCAAAGATTTAGTTAGGACAAGGCGTTACGTAAAAAAGTTTATGCTGATGAAAGCAAATATTCAAGCAGTATCCCTAAAAATACAAACTTTACGTTCTCAGAACACAATGGCACAGGCTATGAAAGGAGTGACTAAAGCAATGCAAAGCATGAATAAGTGAGTATAATATAATTTACTAACATGTGTCAAATATTTTTATTGTATTATTTGTATCAGTTATATAATTCATTTGTATCTATTAAACACAAAGTAGAATTTATAATTTCTTTAATATATTCCCAAATATTATTAATCTGATTTGTATTTTTTATTATTTTTATAGGCAATTAAACTTACCGCAAATACAGAAAATATTACAAGAATTTGAAAAACAGTCAGAGATAATGGATATGAAGGAAGAAATTATGAATGATGCGATAGATGATGCAATGGAGGATGAAGGAGATGAAGAAGAAAGGTATCAAGGATTTTAATATACATAAGTATTTCTTATTCATCATCTAAATTGTCACATAATAAAGAATTATTGAATATTTATCAATTAATTGTAAATTATAGGTAATATTTATTATTAGAAAATATACATATATAATACATCTATTAATCTTATTTTCACAGTGACGCTGTAGTCGCTCAAGTGTTGGACGAATTAG
The DNA here is from genome assembly GCF_030444845.1 of Prenolepis imparis. Lineage (NCBI taxonomy): Eukaryota > Metazoa > Arthropoda > Insecta > Hymenoptera > Formicidae > Prenolepis > Prenolepis imparis. Next base: position 3,547,138 of record NW_028141162.1, read on the forward strand.
GTCTACAATTGACAGGTCAACTCTCTGGACTACCACAAGCCTCTGGATCACTAAGTGTAGCTGGTTCTAAACAGCCAGTTGCTGCTGCAGCAGGCAATGAGGAAGGAGGTAATATCGGAGATGCTGACGCAGATTTACAAGCACGACTCGAGAATTTGCGACGTGAATAAATTAAGATTTAAAATATTAGAGTTAAATAATGTACAAAATAATGTATAAAAAGAATTGGCTTTCTACTGGACATTAGCTTTAAAGAGATAGCACTAATGGAGTGCGCAAATGCTTGTGTATACTTAATATAAGTATAAGCTTAAAGTAAGTATTTTGTTTGCATATAATTTTTCTTATTCATATTTTATATGCTTGAATTTTATAACTGCTTCTGTAGTGAATATTTTCTTTAAATGTCTAAGCTAATGCAAAAAATGCTGTGTAATAAAATGTATAACATATATAATTCTTTAATATATAAATTTCATATTAAAAGATTTATTTTAAATAAAATAAATATAATAAATTACTGTCAAATATAATTGCTTTGAATGCATCGCGGATAAAATGTACATAATAAACTTATTTAAATTTTTCAGTAACCAATATATTAGTCATAAATATGTCATGACACTCGACGTTTATTTTCAATATTAAAAAAACATAAGTCGAGTAAAAATAAAAACGACAGATCTGAGTGTAGAAAGTGCAAACAAAACTCCGCTTAATAATAGCCTAGGGAATTTATAGTGCTCTAGGAAATTTTATAAATCTTTTGTAAAGCTTTCTATTCTATGTATCTCATAGTTTATGGTTCTAATCTCCTTGGTTAATTGCACTTGCACTTCGGGTCGCATTGGATATTTGAATGATAAGTAGAAAACTCTTCACGTAAAATTTGAAAAGTGGAGAACTGTCAAAAAAAAGTGAAACAGTTCAGTGATAATTAGATTGATTTTGTGTAGAAATAATTGCAAGAGTCGTGGCATAAAGTGTATTCTTCGAGAATTGCACGCGTAAAATATGCAGCAGCAGGAATTTTATAGCTCTTGTATCAAAATAAACGGAATATCTCTCCTTTCACCACTGGTAAATATTCATAAATTAATATGCTTCGATATTTTCGTTAATAGGATTACTTTACATTAATATTATACTATTTTCAGATGACTGATAACATCAAAGAAGAAATGAGACGTTATAAATCTTTGGCAGTTAAGGTAGAAGAAAAGTTAATAAGTAGACAACTTATTAAACGCAATATTAAAGATAAATGCGTGCAAGCTGATATTATAGAATCAATAAGTAAATTAAAAAGTATCAAATATGATTCCGACAGTGATTTATCCAATCGTGATACTATGAGTGACTCCAACAATAGTGACTCGCACTCTAAAACGACCATCATTGAACCAATACCAACGACACAAGTTATTGAAGAAACAAAAGACAAACATAATATTCAGTCTACTACGTCAGATGTGCAACATTCGCAAATTTGTTTAACGGACAATATCGATACAAAACCTGTAACTGCAGAAACTGATCAAAATGAATACATTAGCACATCAGAAATGTCAACACCGAATGAAGATGTATCATCAGAAAATTGGAAACCTAAAGTACCCAAAACACTGAATATAGTTCCAATAACATTAAGCAACGAAGAGGACAATATTAGTTCTCCTACAGTGGCTTCCAAGGAGAATGAAAATCCACCTAAATTATCCCGCCAAGGTTCTTATGTATTGGACACACCCAGCCCTATATTGTTAGCTCATATGCATACAGAATTAATTGATAAGAATTATGTTCCCACACCTACGAGTAATACATCGCAACGAAAACAATGGAACATAGCGCAGCCCAAGGTGAAGTGGGAGAATAAGCAACTTATAGCAGAAAGCACCAAACAAGCATCAAAGTTAGAATGTGCAACAGATAAATCAACTTTTCAACATACAGAGTTTGATACTTTAACAGAACCGTATCAAATAGACCAATCTGTTACCAAAACAGAAGTTGCTGAAGAACATACATGTAAAATTGATATTGCACCAATTAAAAACGATATATCTGATACAAGTCTTGCGAAGCAAAGTTCTCTAGAAAAATTAGAAAAAGATAGCGGCACCTGTGTATCAAATTTATCAAATGAAAAGTCTATAGAAGATGCAAATAGTCTTAAATCTCAATCATCTTGCATAGATGAAAACAAACATCATGATAAAATGGAGGATATTAAAGAACGTCCAAAAATTGTCAAAACAAAGTCATCAATTACATCTGAAAAACTTTTGACAGTCTACAAAGAGATTGAAGAAGTGTATAAGAAACAAATGATGGAGCTGATATATCGTCAACAAAAAGAACAATCTTTGCTACAAGCAGAATTCCAGAAACAACAGATGCTTTTATTAGCTGAAATACAGAAGTGTTCTTTTAATGTACCGAATCAGACAAATGCATCATCAAACGTTACATCAAATCAATCATCAATAAACAAGAAAGAAAGACGAGGAAATATCATTAGGAAAACAGGACAGCAATCAAATGTAAACTCTCCTAGTAATTTACATGTGGAAGAGCATTATAATAGTAAAGCATCACCAGTAAAGCATACAAATGTCATTGTATGCCCACTAGATTACATTTCCTCGAAAAATTTATACTTATTTAAACATTATAAACCTCCTCTTTTCATTAGGGACACTTCTCCCGCAACTCCCGATTTTGATTTTACGAGAGAAGTAAATGTATGCAATACTACATATAATAATAATAATAATAATGATGATGAGAACGATGACAGCGAACCAGATAATCGTATCGTATATAAGAATTTAAATGTGAATCGACAGTTATTTCCCTTAGATAGTAATACTACACATGTCCCAATACTAGATACTTCAGCATATCATAATAAACATGTGAGTACAATTGTAATTTTAATTGCTATAATTAATATATATTTATGTATGTACAGACATTTAATTTTATATATAATATATATATGTATATTATTATGCAGGTACAAGCAGTGAATACTATCAATGCTTATACACGAGGTTATTTAGTACGTAGATTAATACGAACCGAACGCGTTATTACTTTAAAAAAGATATATAAAGAAGCATTGCAATGTATGCTTAAGTTGCACGTTGACGCACCTTTAAACTTAGCGGAAGTAGACTTCCTTCATCGCCTACAATTGCAGGTAATTGCTAAGAAAATTATATATCCTTATTATAATCCTTATATTTTTTTATTTTATATTAATTTTTCTATTAATTATAATCCTTTGTTATCTTCAAAAATCAAAAGCGTGTAATAATCTTACAATGTTTTCAAGTGTGATGCGGCATCTATGAATATAGTGGACTTATTTGCCCAGTCTCCGACGAAGAGAATGAAAGTGATAGCGCAAGATCGCGAAATTAAGCAATCTCGGACGGAACGTCCGACTTCGTCTCGATCGTATTCGTTCGCCACCCAAAAGACTTTAGCCAGAAGAAATCTGAAGGAATTTGAATCCACGTAAGAACATAGTTTTCTTTCCATACTTTTACATCTCTTCTCCATTCATCGTCGCGCAATTTGTATTGTTGAGATGTATCTCCGATTTTGTTTAGAATGACAAAGTATCAGAAACCATTGGTCATTAAAAAAAATTCTGTCAGATCAAGGTGTCAAACTTGGACGTCGGATATGAGAGACAGACTTATGTCACCAAATACGTTGCGTAAGTTCGTTTGCATATACTTGTGATGTATTAAATTTTTGTAATTTTGATATGAAAAAAAGAGAATACATTTTTAAATTACAGATCAAGGTATTAGAAGAAGTACCAGCGCCGGAACTGTTCGGAAGCCGTGGCGATGATGAGAAAGAGTGCCTTACGACGTTGATTAAGCGACACATCAATCTTACCATTAAAAAATGTAACTACATATATGTGCAGCTCTCGAGCTGACAATTTTATTATTTCTATAACGCCTCGCGTTAACTATTCCTGCCTTAAAAAGCGCACTAGTGCCTGATTTTCCGATAAATTTATTTTTTGTTATTTTCTTGACTGACGTAATATTTATCTGTGATACGTATATATCCAATATATTGCTTCCAACTTTAAATTTATTGAAGCTAGAGCGAAGATTTATTATACGATTACCTCAAAAAAAAAAAAAATATATATATATATATATATACCAAGTACAGAAGTAATAAATGATATATATATGTAATTATTCTCGGGAAAAATTATATAAAGAAAAAAAATCTCTCTCTATAACTTTTTTATATCGAATATTAGATTATAAAATGTATCGTATAGTATAGAAGAGAAAAGGAGGGAACCTATTTTTTAAATATATCCTCTCCCTCGCATCGCGTTTTTTTAGATACTTATTGAAATTAAAATATAATGGATTTATATATTTTGGCTAGATTGTGTCAATTGCTTTTATCATCATTTACATACAGCATATATGCTCTTAATAATAATGTTATTTTGCTTAAGAATAATCATTATAATTTAAAAAATATCAATTTTTTTTATATCGCGACCGTTCCCTCCTCCCTCTCTCTCTCTTTCACTTTTCTTTACTAACTTTGACAAAATGCATGTTAATTTTATTGCGTTGACATACTTTGAGAATTAATATAATTCGTCTCGCGCCGGTACGACTTGCGCGTATCGCGTTCTCGTCGGAGTAAAAGCCCTGCGGGGCTTGCCGTACAGAGAGCGGAATCTGAGTCTGCGCTATGCTTTGCAGAGGCGTGTCCTGGCTCACACGCTCTTATTTAGTAACATAGAGAGCTTTACTCGTCCACGATCTTTCGCGGTAGAAACGTGCGCGCGCGAGTTTTATCCCGAAAAAGGAAAAACATCGAGGAAGAAGAAACATACGTACAACGGCGGATCCATCGCCGCCGCCGATTCGAGAGAGCGAGATTTTCAGTGGAAAATGTAACGATTTCGCGAGAGCCCCTTCTCGCAAAGAGGGTAGAGAGAAGAACGGCAAGGGTGGTCGGCGAGAGAAAGGAAGAGGAGAGCGGCAATTTTCTAATTTGACGGGGAGAGACACGCTTCGCCGCCGGGAGGGAAGTTCATGGCGTGAGACGTCATCGGCGCCTCGGAGACTCGCTTATTTTCTTCGCGGAAGTGTGAAGCTTCAAAGTCAGGTAACAATTATTCGATACTATTAATTACTACGCGTCGAATTTCATTCGCCAGTCGCGAATCGCGTCTCGATTCCACGAAGATGACACATTTTGATTATCGATCCACAATAGCGTCTCGAAGGAGTCTCGCAAAGAAAATCCCGACTATTCGCAGGATGCGACGCAAAAGTACGTCGGAGTAAAATCTTTTTTTTTTTCATCAATGAAGTGTTTTATTTACGTTTGATGCGTGTCTCGTTTTTTAAATGAAAATTAACAATTTTTAGCGCGTATCTATATATATCTAAATATATATACATTATTTAATCTATATTTAAGTATATATACATTATTCAATCTATATATTTATGCAAGAGACGCGCGAGCGTCGCGTCCTGTTGAAAGGTTTTGTTATAAACGCTCTTGTTTTCCAAATATACAAAATGTCCAGCAAGACCAGCTTTGTCTAGCAAAATTCTATTCCGAGAAATGCACATTATATAGACTGCTGCATGCGCGGTGCAGAGTAGTGAGATATAGAAGCGTTTCAGTATCCTAGCTCCGCCAGCCCCCAAGGTACGCGATACGCAATTTCTTTTGCGATCACATCATGTTGTTTTTTTTCCCTCTTTCTCCTACGCATTTCGGGATATTTATAGAAATATGCGTCAAACGCATATATGCATATATACGACGGATCCTTCTCGAACGGATCTTGCATTTTACCGAGAGTCGCCTCCAGAGATCAGAGAATTATCCGTCCTAATCGTCACTTTAACACCTCGCCTTTCCAGTAGTTTACAGAGTTTATCATTGATCGAACGAATAGCTATATAGCCCCCATTCCTCGTTTATTACCACACGACTCGTTGATGTTCGTGTCTGGCAACAGGTTACCCTGTGCGGCCAGAAGGGAAACAATCAAACGACTTTATATATCGTATCGTTATATATAATAAGCCGTCTCGAATCGGTTTAGAAGACGATCAAAGTGTGTCAGACGATTGACGCTTTAAACGAAGTCTTTATGTACCTACACGCGTTACATCTATCTTAAATATAGCATTTATTTTTACATCGATATTAAAAGAGACACACGTACGACATTGGGGTGGCGTTTTTCACATTTACGTAGAAGAAAAAGATATATACGATCAGAGAGAAAGAGAGAGAGAGAGAGATCTCTCCTTATTCATTGGCATAGATAGCCTGTTTTTGTAGCCAAGAAAAATAAGCCGAATCCTGGGCTTTAAAAGCTCCGTGGATTTTTCAATGGGCGCGAACGCTTCAGCGCTTTCTTTGTGGAAACGTAAACACACAGAGACATCGGTCGATGACTGCAGAATAATAGGCTGTTGTCATGCTATAAGAACATCACGCGAAACTTGCAGCTTACAAGACACAGTTATATCTAACGAAAGTTACCCTTATAGTCACCCCGATGCGATACATGACATCTATCGTCTCTCGCGTGCTTGCAGCAACGTCCGGTGCAAAAGCTGCATTGCTTGTCGCATCCGCGGAAAATGCGATGCATTTTCGGGAGGGAAAGGTCACGCGTGTGAATCATCGCATTTACAAATTGAAATATATACACTGAGAGAATTTTCTCTTAGAATTTACCCTGAAAATCATGGTAATCGTGGGACAATATGGTATGGAAAGAATTTTATGAGAATTTCTCTGATTAATACTTATCACAATAAAAATAATATAATATCTACCACAATAAAATATAAAACATGTTTGATTAATTTTACTAAACTGCATAGTAAAATTAATCAAACACATTTTATATTTTATTGTAATAGATATTATTTTTAATCAGAGAAATTCTCATAAAATTCTTTCTATACCATATTGTCCCACGATTACCATGATTTTCAGGGTAAATTCTAAGAGAAAATTCTCTCGGTGTATGTATCATATGTATCACACGTTTTATGTAATAACATGTCGTTTCTCTCGAGTCATTTACATTGTTTCTCGGTCGTTACACCTCTTCGGGGTGGTGTTGCATCGCGTGCGGGTATGTCAATTTTCGCGCCGACCAATTTTCTTCGCGCGTGTCAAACGATCACGCAAGATCCGCGAATCGTTTTGCAGCTTGTAATGAAAGCCAAGCTCGAGCCTTTTAGCTTGGCGACACGCCAAGACTCAAAATAACGAAACCACTTTCAAATGGGCGATAATAATTTCGGAAAATGGTAGAATATAATATATACGCACGTGTCGCGAGTCACGTAACAATGAAACAATAAATTCAATATTCGATAGTCGAACGAGAAACGAATTCGGAAACATAACATGGTCAAAAGGATTACGGAGAATTATTCCGAGAAGAAGCGACATATATAAATATATGTATAATTATATTCGACGCTTTTTTCTCCGCCGAGAATTAAATACATATGACGGATTACACGATGAATACACAATGCAAGTAATTAAAGCTCTGTTAAGGAGAGTTAGTCACGAAAGGTTTTCATAGGCGGAGTAGTAACTTGATGGAAAGAGAGAATCTCTCCGGGGATTAGTCCGGGAAAAGTGTCGCTTTCCCATTAATTATAATCCAGCGTATTCTCGTATCCTTTTAGGGTCAAATGCAGACACAATACAGTATTTTGTCTCTTCAAAATTTACTTCCTTACGGTTGCGTTGCTATTCGATATTCGATTTAATATTAAACGTACAAGTGCACCAATCAATTTTCTACTGTTAACATTTTCCTCTCAACTTTCTATTCGTATATATATATACAGATATATTTATGGTATCTCGTGAGATTCTTGTTTAGTTATACTTTGCGAAGGGAAAATTCCGCGCGCGCTCTTCAGAATAATAAAATACATTTCTCTAGACCTTTGCGTGAAAGCGCGAAAAGCGCGACTCATCGGACGCGAGGTGACTCTAAGAAAAAATCGCGAAAAATTATGAATTCCTCTCGTGTGGAGTGGACTTTTCTCGTAGCACACATGCGTGGCTTACACACAGTGTATGTACATGGTGCACACTGCCAGTGTCTGTCCTCGTGTGTACTTTGCGTTTGCGTTCTGTAAGGGGGATGGGGGATGGTTTTATTGATCGTGGAGCAGGAAACGCTTTTGCGGCGTCGCGCATTGTGATCGTAAAACGAAGGAGTATCACCTTTGAGATTTTTCCTCCGGCTCCTCTCGCTCTCGATATCGATCCTAGCTCCTCGAGTGTCGAGCTCTTTTTTTCTCTTTCTCTTTCTTCGATATCGATTGCATTGTAATAACTGTACTAAATTGCCATACGGCATAAAGCATTTACGCTGCGAACAGGGTAGGTTTTCTTGTGGGCGGAACCAAGACGGATCAAAGATATATATTTTTACCGTGAACTCTTTTATGCACTTGTCATATACGCGAATGTGGAACAATTTTCTCGAAGCGGAGAGAAAATTCTTGGGCTTCTTTCGACAAGAGAGAATCGATTCCTATACTAGCTTTTACTCCTTTTGCAATCTCTTTCTCGCTTTCACCCTCGCAAGTTGATACGTACAAAGGATACGAGTATTACATTGCGCAAAGTATGTACTTTGGTATTTAATTACTTTGCGGCATGCCCTTTAAGAAAACAATGCCACAAAGCGTACTCATATATCATAAATATAACACACCCGACATGAATAATTTCGTGTCGTTTATTTTGCCTCAAATATGTCATTTTTACGCGTAATTGCGAAAGTGGCGGCTTCGTCGATGCATAAAAAAGTGCGAAAAACGAATGAACAGATCCAGAAATAATGAGTTTGAGAAATATATATTGGATAAGATATTCTCTTGAATTTTCTTGAATTCAATTCCGGTAGACAGAGAGAATTTTCTCTTAGAATTTACCCTGAAAATCATGGTAATCGTGGGACAATATGGTATGGTATGGAAAGAATTTTATGAGAATTTCTCTGATTAATATCTATCACAATAAAATATAAAATATGTTTGATTAATTTTGCTAAAAGTATAGTAAAATTTACTAAAAGTATGGTAAAATTAATCAAACATATTTTTAAAATTCTTTCCATACCATATTGTCCCACGATTACCATGATTTTCAGAGGGTAAATTCTAAGAGAAAATTCTCTTTGTGTATAGAATTATTCCATCCCTGCAATGTGTAAAGTCGCTTCGCGCATGTAAAAATTTTTTATCGCAATGATTACACGTATCTCTTCGTCGATTTTTCATTTCTCACATTTTTTAATTTCACTGAGAAATGTTTGACCTTTTTTCCATGTTACAATCAGAATTCATTAAAGTAAAGTGATTACATCCAATCAAAAAACATATCTTTTTCAATTCTGATAGGGAAGCAGATACAGCTTTGCAAAGTTGTTTCTTTGGTTCGTTAAGCGGATTGTTTCATTTTATGAACTATGCAAATATTTATATAACTTTGATAGCGATTAAATCGTCATTCTTCACTTTGTTAAAATATGGTAACTAATTTTCTTGTGAAACTACTTCTTTCATTAAACGGTTTGTTTCACTTTATCATAAATAATGTATATCTCTGTATGTGTGGGAGAGAAAGAGAGATGGCGATAAAATCATTATGTTCTTATTTTGTTAAAATTGGGAAACCAACTTTAGCAATTTATTGGAAATAATGATAAGGGAGAGAAAGAGAGAGAGAAAGAGAGATAGGAAAAAAAACAGCGTAATTATAAACAGCTATAAAAAACATACAAGTCACCTATTTTATAGTAATATTATGTATATCGATAAATTTGTGATAGCGTACAACGATAGCGTAAGCGTTTTTCCTGAACGGAAGCGAGAAGACGGAAACGCTACGCAGAAATAAAGGCGGCTGCTGACACCTTTTAAAATGGTGCACGCGTATTGTAAGAAGAAGAAATCTTTTTCACAGGACTGTGTGTGAAAAAAAATAGCGTCGTCGTCAATATACGCTTTAATAATACGCGCGCGATTCCATCGCAGTGCATCCTGTAAACCCTGTAAATAGATCCTGTAGGCTTTAGATAAATAGAGGTAGCTAATTAGTCGATGCTGAGAGTTTACCAGAGCAATGGACTATCGAGCAGCCGGGAATTGTAGAAGAGAGCGCAACTTAACTCGAGCAAATTTGCCATAATAGTAGTGTGTCGATTAATTTTCTATATACGCGATTCATTGCATTCAATTGTTGTATTGCTCGCTCTCTCACGAGCAACAGGCATGGACATAGATTGCTTTGTCGGCATTTCGCGTATTCTTGACATAATAATTCTCATTTCTCAATCTGGCATTATCTTTCGCTTCGCGCTTAATTGATAGCAACGTTACACACAAGATTACTCGTCTTTCGAGGGGTGTGTTTCGTTGCGAGATTGCAAATTATCTGCAAGAAAGAGAGAAAAGAAAAAAAAATCGCACACGCGCGCGATAGCTAGGTTCGTAGAGAGAAAGCGAGAGAGAAAGAGAAAGAGAGAGAAAAAAAAAAGAGTGAAAGAGAGAGAGGCAGGATTGTTAGTGGGATTGACTGAGCCAAGGGTTGTCTTTCCGGTGTTGCAGGATGCACGCGGTTGGATTGCACTCGGCGCTGGCCATCAAACGTCAGCGAAAGCGCCGGGACGAGCAGCGTCGCGCTCGCGAGCGTCGTTATAGCGCGCAATCGGGCGAAAGTGGCCTGACGTCGCCTAGGGCCTCGACCGGCTCGCTGGACCATCATGGCAGGCATCACAAGGGCACCCACGGGGCGAGCCGCGCCGCCGGCCAGAGGATGTTGGACACCAAGGTGGTCACCTCGATCGGGATGCTGCACATCGGCGTGGTGTTTCTCGTGCTGGGCGCCTTTCTGCTGATGAGCGGTCTGCTACCGGGCGATCTCACACACTGGGGCAGCAAGGCATCGGGCGGCTGGTGGAACGAGCTAGTCGCCGTGGGACTGTTCGCGATACTCGTCGGTATCTTCCTCATCGTGCTGAATCGCGTGATCGCCAAGAAGGAGGAGGACGATCTGGAGCAGTACGTGCAACGTCAGCTGACTCGATCCAGATCCGGTCATCGATTGGAACGGGACGACGAGACCGGCGGGCTCACCACCCGCCACACCAGACGGGCGAAGCAGATGAAGCAGGTGTCGTCGGAGGCCTCTCTCGAGATTAAGGACGAAAAGGACATCGACGGATCGCCGCCCAGAAGCCCGCCACCGGCGTACTCGCCCGAGATCATCATCAACGGTGACAATCAAGCGATACAATCGGGGTTGTATCTGGAGCAGATTACCGAAGAGGAGATCATCAGCGATCGCGTCGAGACCTCGACCACCAATAGCCTCAGTCCGGGTTCGCCCAGCGAGACTCGGGAGTTGCTCCAGAACGTACGTTATTCGAAACAGAACGGGAATCCGCAACAGGTTCATCGGCCGCATTACGTTTCCAAGATCTAGACGGTAGGATGAGCTTTTGAAAGGGAGACACAGAGAAAAAGGTCGCGTGTTACGACGATTCTTCGCGCGAAGACGAATCACGCGATATAATCATATAATGATATGGATATAACGCAACGACAGATTTCGTATCACCGCATCGCGAAAAGCTTTTTTATTCAGAATATTATTGTTACTCCAGCATCTCTCTCTTCCGACATCGGTATCTCTGGGAGTCCAAATTTCGCGGTTAAATGCATCCGTATATATATGTACAACGGGAAAACATATTAGAAGGAGCACACGAGAAAAACGCGCGCGAATATTTATAATCTTATAAGACACGTGACAAGCTATGTAATATTTTATGGCGAAATTGCGTGGCGCATTACACGTAAAATTCGCTATCGTGCGAAGCGAGATAACGCTAAAATAGTCTAGTATTGGGGACGGAACCCCACTATGAGAGTGGGCAACTTTTTACGCGATATATATTTCGTGAAAATGCGGAAAATCGCGATGTTCCCTTTTCTTCCGAAGAAAGCGATGAAACTTTTAATTGATCGATCGTCACGAAGCTTTAAAAAGCGACAATTTCGATAATGACACACACACATACACATACACATACACACACACGCACACAACTCTGCTGCGGACAAAAAAACGCGCGCGCGCGAAGTAGGTAAGACAAAAGAATCGAATTCAAGGACCAAGAACACTATCCAAGGAGATCATATCGTAGAAAGAGACACGACTTTGCGAAACGACATTGCTATTCGATATGCATTCTCTATATAGCGGCAAGTACTACTCGTTATAAATATAACTTATTGAAAATAATCCATTTATATACCTAAAAAATCTATTAGGCGTATAAGTGTAATGATGCGTATATTACGCGTATTAGTCTGCGTTTTATTTAGGATATACGCTCGATCCTTTAACGATTATTTCTCAAAGTTGATCTCTCGTTAAAAAAATTTACAAAGATTATATTATACTTGTAATTGTTATATATCTTTAATATCGACAACCGAATATCGCGACTATTATATACAATGACATTCCCAGATTTGATTTCGATATATACTTCAGCGCTAATATTTTAACTTGAAAAAAATACAATTAATATATACATTGTATATGTATATATATATATATATATATATATATATATATATATATGGCGAATTCTCTCCAGAATATATATATATGTATATATATATACGATAGAAGAAAAATTGCAACTATTCGTCCAATGACTGTTGGCGCAGCAGTATTGTTAAGCTAGTCGATAATTTGTAATATGCTATATATTCCTTTTTTATAATATATTAAACATTTATTTACACACTCTAGATTTAGATGGCGAGATCTTTGTGAACAAACGACATCGAAATCTTCGCGATCCCATCTCAAATTGACGACGTTATATATCGTCGCGTCCGTTCGTTTGTTTCCGAATATCTTTAAAATATGAGAAATATTGCTATGCTCGGGCGCTACTATTCTGTGATCCTAAGAGAAGAAATTTATCGTCTTACACGTCAAATGAAATCACATTGAAAATGTTCTTTCGAAATATCGTGTGTACACTCTGTATATATTATATACTAATTATGCATATTATATATACATGCTGTTTTTAATCATCATCGCGGGGCGCTATCTACTTCTTACAACACAAAGTGTGTCCCACTATATTTAATTATATGTATAATTACAATTTTTTATGCCTTTTGCAAATTTAAGAAAGTGAGAATGTGCGCGAGAGTGAGAGGAAAATTGTGCGACGAAAGGACTAGCGAGAGAAAGAGAAAGAAAGGGAGATTGTGAAAGAATAGACGCGAATAAAAAAAGGGCGAAATTCATTACGATTAAATCGGGGTCGGTTGAGGCGATCGATGCGAATTGGGAGCAGATTTATCGAATACAATTTTTAAAAGTCGCGCAGAATTTCGCTTAAATATATTATTGTTTTAAAATGTTCGAATGTGTGAGAATCGCTTTCAAATCAATGTGTAGCAATGGTCCATATATAAACAAATCTCGTAAGAATATTTTCTACAACCTTGTTAAACCGGCTCTGAATTAAACGTCGTGCAAAAGTGCCTTTGGTTGTGCGTTTGATATTTTTTTCTTTCTTCTTTGTAATTTGTTAAAGAGACGAAAATATATGTACATGTGAGATTAATTTAATTTCGTACCCCGTTTGATTGTCGCGTATCTTCGATGCGCAAACTCTATATATGAACGACTCTTGTAAACATGCAGAAACATGTGAATGAATGTTAAATACCGAGGATTTATTGTTTCTCGAACTTCTGTGATCATATATTAGGTATTCTCTATTTTTGAAAGGTATAATTTTTTAGTCTCAATTCTATTCATTCGTTTCCTCAACTTGAAAGGCTGAAATCGCAAACTAATCTTATACTTATACATACATACATATATATAAATATATATAGCGTGTAAGTCTCTCTCGCATTTAAATCTAAGAGTATACATCTTCTTAAAATTAGAAGTACTTCAGACGTACTATCTCGATTGTAATTTTGTTGTTTACATATGATAGATTTACGAAGCACAATACCCCTTTTTCAAAGGGACGCGTATCTGACACGATGGAAAATATCTCTGTTCCAGATACTTGAACGCCCTCAAATAAGTGGTACAATTATATTCTACAATAGTGTCTCTCGCGCATATATATATATATACATTATACATATATAAGCACGCGCCTATCGTATATTTGCAAACTTTTTCAGATTTAAATATATATACATATATAAATGCATGGAGTCGTATCGATTACCGATAGAAAGTTACATTTCTGAAGAGAGAAAAACAAATCTGTCTGTAGAATTGTTTGTTACCGCACAATTTTGTTTCGCGCTACTTTCGAGAGTCTTTAAAAAATCTCGAGATTGCTGGGTTCACATTTTATAGCTTACACACATATACATATATAATAGCGCGATATGTAAAATATAAATATTATAGAAATGCATTATCCGACACAATGAGACGGATGTATTAGATGTACGATTCAATTAATCGAATTGATGAATCAAATCGCCGTTGCGTTATTTATTACTTTTTTTAAGCAATTCTTTTTTTAACATGATATATAAATCCCCATCTCGTATTTTCGTAACGATTACCGCGAGTGATTCTGCCCATTAATCATGTAACGAAGGAACCGATGTTCTTGATTTTGCGAGAGAAATTAAGTAAAGATAATTGGAGTGAGGAGGAATTTTAATGATGAAAGTATTGCCGAGAAACGCATAAACGAAACTAAAATGCTCACTTTGCGAATATATATTACAGGATCTCGATGAATCTCTCTCCTATATGCCGTTACATCTCATCCAAAAGTTCTTGTCGAAATCTTGGGTATAATTAATTATAAGAGAGAAAATGTATTGAGAGAAGAACAAATATCTCCGCTTCTCGTTTAATCAAGTGTTACACGTTGGACTGAAATTGATGTATAAATGATAAGAACACGATACGCGCATATCTCTCTGGACAATTTAAGGATATTACTATATTTATCGCGAAACTTAGGGAGACAACGTGTGCGAGAGGATACGTTTGCGTAGGTTCGGAATTACAGGGAATAGAGACTGGAGAGGTCTCATCACAGCCATCGTTTACCGTGTCGCGTTACCGAATCGATGCCATCTTCGTCACCTTGCCTTGGGATATCCGTCCGCGGAAACGTATCCGTAGAAAGCTATATAAGTTAAAAAAAAGATTACGCGACAAAGAGAAGAGAGAAAAATATTGTTGTAATTACCGTCACACTGACAAAGATTGTATTCTCATTTTAAGAATTTTTCACTTATTTTTAGAATATTCATCCGTTCTAAAATAGCCGTCAAAATGATTATTTACTCCGCGCGAACGCTTCTCTTAAGTCATCTTTTTCGAGCCCCTTATTTACTTCATCCATTCTTCTAATAAATTAAAATCATTCAGTGACAAATACTGCACTGCACTGTAAATTGCAACACTATATATAACCATATTAACAACATGACCAAAAACGCCAAATGAATGGTTTGCATTAAAAAATAACATATGACCGTACAAAAAAATATTCTTATTGTTAGTTTTAGAGGATATTCTAGACGCACTTAAGAATACCTGTTAAGAGGGATTTTATAGTATACACATCCTCTCTTACTTCGAGAATACAATTTTTTCGGTGTATATATATTAAAGCGCGCTAAAGGGTATTACTTCGCTGATTATTACTACTATAGTAGCTATTTTAATCGAGTTCTCAAAGCTTTCTTATGCGATTTCTCTATTGTACCACTTATATA
Source organism: Prenolepis imparis (assembly GCF_030444845.1). Taxonomy (NCBI): domain Eukaryota; kingdom Metazoa; phylum Arthropoda; class Insecta; order Hymenoptera; family Formicidae; genus Prenolepis; species Prenolepis imparis. The sequence continues at coordinate 3,563,034 of NW_028141162.1, forward strand.
CAACTTGATGCACGATTTTTCGAGAATAAATCTTTATGAAAGAAAGCTCCATTCTTAACGAATGATTGTTCTTTTACACTTGAAGAATTTCCGCTCTCCATTCTACGAGAATCCACCGCTACGAGTTCATTCCCGTCTTTTATTTTACCCCCCTAATTAGAAAGTTTGGTCTAACAGCTGCGTTGCACTTTAAGCGTGTTCTTACAAAGAAAAAAAAATTGAAATTGATTTTGCCGATCAGTTTCGCTAGAGAGAGTAATATATCATTGTAATAGTAATGACAGAATAAATCTTAACGGACGGCGAAAGTTTAGGACTTGCGTTAAGACTTTGCCTGGTGGTATCATTTCTCTTTTTCCGCTCTCGGCCTCCTGGAACTTTGCTGCATCGACTCCGGGCCGTAGGGCGGATGCAATGACGTATCGACCGGCCCGAGGTCAACCGGGGTCACCAAAGTTCATAGCGCACTTGGCGCAAAAGTACCGGTGTCAGTCCGTATCGCAGGGTATCGCCAAAAAGTGTTTCATCTCCGTAGCTACGTTAATTTTGGGATTATCGATAAATATCCGTCTCTTTACCGTTGAACACGTACGAAATAACTATTTGCTGCTTCAATTCAATGTCAAGATACGTTTAAATCGCGAGAGATATTTTGATAATTCTCGTGCAAAATAGTATTTTCTAGGTAATGCAACACCAAACAGAGAGATTGTATGTGAGATTGATAGACATGCAATTATATACATTTAATTCAAAACAAAACCAAAATATATCTCCGAATATCGCTATATAAAGATATCTCTGTATTGAATTGAAACAGCAGAGTACATTCCATTCTCAGATGAGAAAGGGATTTTTTTGTACATGTCAAGTCATATATATATATATTTTTTTTTTAGGAAATATATATAAACATTATCAATATCTCAAGTATACACACTCTATGATTTCATTAATAAACTAAGAAAACCAATTATTTAATTCGCAAATAAAATCACTATGAGATTATTCTCATTAATAGATACAGCATTCTATTAATTTGAATTAATTCCAATAAAACGTGTTTATCAAATTCAATAATGTAATTGATATAATAATTTCTCTTTCTTTGGCAAGAGAGAGGTATACTTGAAATTATTTGCCTTCTTTGTTTGATTAGGATGATTGGTGCTATGCCAGCGGTGGCGGTTCGTCACGAGCGTAGAAGACAAGAAAAAAGGCTGAAACGGCCGAGTCAGCTCTATTTGGGAGGGCAATGGCTACCACCCCTTCAAGGTTCACCACCCACCCCCAGTCCGCACGGACACAACAATTTAGATCCCATGCCCGAGCTTTACTTATGCGGCAAGGTAATAGTTGATCGTAATGACACATCATAATATAAAGTTAATGTTCAATGCTATATTTAATGTGTGCACCTAGTTAGAGTAAAGTACTTTCTTCACTCTTTTCTAGGAAAGAAAAGAATTTAAGCACATAACAAGATAGAAATTATCGCAAAGCGAGAAACTACGAAGAACGAAAGTTGCACGATATAGAATTTCAATCTTTATACATTTCCGTAGTGTTTTCATAAAAATATTACAATTTTTTTTTCTTCCTTATTCTATATATTCCTTACTCTATATTTTATAATAAAATAAATATTAAAATAAATTTTATATTAAAATAAATAAAATTATTATAATTATAATTATATAATATATAATCATTTTATTTATTTTAATATTTATTCTAATATAAAATATGGAGTAAGGAATGTAGATTAGAAAATATACATATATTATATATTATACATTGAGAGAATTTTCTCCTACAATTTACCCTAAAAATTATGGTATGGAAAGAATTTTATGAGAATTTCTTTGATTAATATTTATCACAATGAAAATAATAATATCTATCACAATAAAATATAAAACATGTTTGATTAATTTTACTAAACTGCATAGTAAAATTAATCAAACATATTTTATATTTTATTGTAATAGATATTATTATTTTTGAATAAAGGATTAATATCTCCATCATAATTTGATTATTATTTTTATTGTGATAAATATTAATCAAAGAAATTCTCATAAAATAATTTCCATATCATATTGTCCCACGATTACCATGATTTTCAGGGTAAATTCTAAGAGAAAATTCTCTCTGTGTATAATTATTTAAAATATTTATATAATAGTATTTAAAAAATTATATATCTCTCTCTCTCTCATATATCAAATAATATTAAAATTATATAATATTAAAAATTATATTTATATAGAGCATTATATTAAAAATAATCAGTGATTGCATTTTAAGAGAGAGAGGGAGTCTCTCCTTCTCGTTCTCTTCAAATTTTTCTATACACACTCAAACATCTGTTTTGCGATATAAAAATCAATATGTTCAAAATGGCAATTTGCATAACTATGTCCAATTTTACTTTGAATAAAAATATATATGAGCGATAAGAAAATCTTTGCATAAGCGCTAAATGTCAACGCGTGTTCGTCAGCTGACGAAAGATCGTTGCCCGCAGATATCCGGGCTGCACGCTGTGGTGGTGTGCCTGTTGTTGGGCGCGGTGGTGCTCGTGGTCGGTCTCGTCCAACTCGCCCCGGGTGCAACGACCACCAACCACAGATTGGCGTTACTCGTGGCAGGCGCTGCCCTACTTATAATGGGTGAGCTTTCTTATTGTTAGATAGGGAAAAAGCTCCCTTCCCGCTACCTTCATTAATAAATCTTTTGTATCGTACAAGATACAATTTGCTTCTATAAAGTCAGTCAAGGATCTCGATAATTTCAACAGCATTCGAGAATGCATTCTATTTGGTACAGATTGGTATAAAAGAATAAAAAAAGTACAGCCTTGCGTTAATAACGTTGTTGAAACGTCATTGAGACATTTCCAATTTTCATTGTACGCGTAAACTTATTTAGATAAAAATATTAAGGAACGAAGCAATTTTTATTCTCATGAATTGTACATATATAATTAATTATTTAGAACAAGAAAATATAAGGCGTTCTTCATTAATTTCTTTTCTTTAAAAAAATGTCGAGGTATCCACTTTTTTCTTTAGTGATCTTTAAGTTATAACGAAGGATCTTCTTGAAAGTTTTCTAAGCTTCAGAAAAACAAAAACGATAATAGAATAATATTCCCAAGTTAATTTTAAGTAGATTTTCCCCAGTAGTGGAATCTTAATTTCAATCCTAATTATACAAGATGTGTTGTAAATTGTAAAAAGTTTTGCGGTGGATTATAAACTTCCTCAACATCTTCTTCTTCAAGGCAAAATAAACTGAAGAATCCGCAAATCAAAGTACGCTTAACAAGAGACACTGCGTGTATTTTTTTATTATATATAAAATGTATATCTATTATATTTAATAATTTTTTTTCACGTCCAATTGCTTCGTTTCTTTTTTCAATCATTCTGTAGGATGCAGCGCGCGTCGAATTAGGGATTAAATCGCTGAATCGATCAACGCACGTTCCGGGCGTGCGTGATGCTGATTTCCGGTCAAATCGCTCGCCGGCGAGACGCGTAACGATGCTTCCAATTAATCAGACCGTTTATGTTTCAGGCTTTATTTTAGCGAGCGTAAGATGTTACGTGTTACATTGTGTACCGCTTCCGGTCGAGTCGCCGGTCGCGACGCCTATTCCGCCGGTCGCAACGACCGAGCAAGCACCCCCCGCCGTACCTAAAGACACCCTGGACCTTCTGGTTGGTCATCAGAATCAACCGGAAACGGACGCTCTGATGCAGCATCGGGAGCACCATCACCACCATCATCATCAACATCATCATCATCACAACAATCACAAGAAAAAATGTAGTTCTCAGGGCTCGCATTCCGAAGAGGCCTAAATACGCGAACGAAGAAGGGAGGTATTTGCTGTGTATTTGTTCGATGATTTGACTGTGAGAGAACGAGGGAAATTTTGATTCGCGCGGACGGAAGGACACAAATATAAAGTAAAGTTTAGTGAAATTATTATTATTTGTTTTCTTCGGAAGGGGAAGAAGAACATCGCCATTCTTTCGTCTTATTAAAGTATATCTAGAGTTTCCTAGAATGTGCGGCGCATCTTCTGCGTGCGAAGTGCGAATAAATCGCAAAGAAATCGGCATAACCATCCACAACACGTTAATGTCGAAATTTAATAACTTGATTATAGCGATATAAGATTTTTTCAGCACTTCAACGCACCAATTAGCAACCTCGATAACTTCTTCCAGAAAAAAAAGATCTTGGCGAATCGGGAAAAATGTTCTCGCAACGCAACGTCATGAAGCGACATGAGAAACGCGTCTTTTGCATAACAAAGATACATGTACATTATCTCTTTTTACACTCGTATATATATATATATATATATACATAATATATATACATATATATATATATATATATATATATATATATATTTATACTTAAGCGACATTAACAAAAGTTTGTACCTGCGCGCGGAGAAAGCTTCGTTTCATGTCAAATTGACAAATTGTTTGCGTTCGCTCGATGTGCAGCCTTTTGCATAATTTCATCGAGGGCAAAAGGCCGGTAAAAGGGTAAATCGATATCGCTTGTGTGATATCGTGTCGCGATATCAATTCCACTCTCTCTCCTTTTACAATTATATTCGTTTTACAATTTTTACAATTTTTACGTACAACGCGTAATAATGTAATAAGGATATAATTCAGTGCACACATTTTAACACGACGTTTTTCCGCGAGAATAATTCTCGGCGCGCGGATACACGTTCGTCTATTTGGGGTCCACTTAAAGTTATCTCGCGTGAAATTATAAACACTATACATACATATTGACAATTACTCAAAGATATTTTACACACTGACGATCTGACTTCGTATTGCAAGATTTCGCGAGATTCCACTATACACGAAGAGAATTTTCTCTTACAATTTAGCCTGAAAATCATGGTAATCATTTTGGAATCATCATGGAAAGAATTTTATGAGAATTTCTTTAATTAATATTTATTATAATAAAAATAATATCTACACACTAAAATATAAAACATGTTTGATTAATTTTACTAAACTGCATGGTAAAATTAATCAAACATTTTTATATTTTATTGTGATAGATATTATTATTTTTATTGTGATAAATATTAATCAGCCATATCATATTGTCCTAATACGATTACTATGATTTTCAGGGTAAATTCTAAGAGAGAATTCTCTCTGTGTACTCTTATATTTTCTCTCATTCATTTAACAGTCGATGTAAAACAAGAGCGCAGACACACATACATACAGACATACATACATACACACGTACCTATATGCACTTACAATAGATACGCACTGTAATCTAGATTAGCGCGGACGATCGGTTATATAATCGTCTCTAGAACGCGGTCTGTTGCACTAACGCGTTGCAGCTTTGGCTGACTATCTCTAGAGATGGATGTTAGATATATAGATATCCCTTCTTATAGATATCCAAGTTTCACAGCTGCAATATAAGATAGTCGGAGATAGATAAATAATTTTATCACATTAGAGCGGTAACCAACGTTGGTGCAATCAGTCCTAAAAATAAGTAACGCATCTGTCTAGCGATGAATTCGCGGCAAATGTAAACGTATAGTGAGACGCGAACTGTAAAGTAAGTCATGAAAGTTCGAAGCAATTCACCTAATAGCTCGTATAAGTGATATACTTAACTTTTTTCAACTTTCCGGCGCCCATATAACGCGTGTTTCATTTCTCAGCAGTAATAAGGTAACTGTATCTAATATATGGCCTGTTAATCTTTTACAAATGAAAAGTTCATACAGATTCATACAGGTACATTAATGAAACTATAAATAAATAAGCAAATATATTTTTTAAAAATTTTCAACTGAAAATAATTGAGAGAAAATAAATAGAAAATAATTAGTATTTTGAATTCAATCAAAACTATCGAAGAATAAGTCCCTTCCCCTTCTCATTAGGTCATAATTTAGGTATGGATTCAGTTACTTTATTATATAAATTATGTACACGTGTACATCACATGGTATTGACATCTCTCTTTTGCGTATAAACGTATGATTACTTTATTAGTCAGCACTGCCTAATTTTCACGCGAGACACAGTGTTTACTGTAATCGCTCCAATTGCCTTTGTAACGCAAAAAAATCTACGTCTTGTATACCATTTTGATCAAACACGAATACGCGGAGTGTTAGTGCACTTTGCTCGGGCGCCTTCCGAAGTAAAATCTCATACACGAGAATCTCAATTTTTAAGCGGTTTACGATGCAATTTTCTACGCGCGAATCCACTCGAAAACGATATGGTGTCTTTATTCCTTGGACTTGTTGTCCACGCGATTTAGTGGGGGGCAAAAAAAAAAACGAGGAAACGAGAGATACATATAAAAAAGGGAAAGATATATAATTGTACTACTAACAACTTTTTTAGGGATTGTAAAATGCTATGCGTCACTTTATACGCATTGCACGTTATGTATTCATTGCATATTACGCATTACATAATACGCATTACATATACACACATTACGTATCGTTTCTTCTTCTATAATATATAAGTCAGCAAATTGTGTCCCCTATTAGACGAAATATATATATTATATAAGAATGTTAGCGTGTATATATACATATAGTGCAAGCTTCGTGCAAAAAAAAACTGGCGATAAGCGCGATATAGTTATATCGAAAGTAGTTATATATTTATATATAAAGCGCGTAGAACACACAATTTGCATATTCATTTAGAAAAGTTCTCTCTTCGCGCGTATGTATATACATATACATATATATAGTAAGCCCTCGTTGTTGGTTATCCAATTGTGTTTGGCCGGTTTTTGTTTCAAGAGTCCGCGAACAAGATATGTGCCAATCGTAGTAAATGCATAAAACGGTACTATTGTTAGTTGCTTGTCGCGTATCCGACATGCATACTTTTTGTGCGTTACGAGATACGTTGCTGCACGTTACTTTTACGTTGTTGCACGTCAAACGAAACGAATTCGATCCAAATCAACAAATTCGTCGTCGTATTATATGTCACGAGTTTTGTACGAACAACGAGATCTTATTGTATTTTATTAGTACGTAGGCTTGCGTATTATATAATATTAGGGCCCGTAATATTTTAGGCAAATTACTAGTGCTGTGGGGCAGTTGCAACGCGCTGTGAGAAAAATAATAGGTACCCTTATTATCTCTATTACGTCGCGTGTCGTGCATGATGCTTGAAATGGAAATTCTTTGCAAACAGTTTACAGAGTCGAACGAGTCGCTTTCCTTGCCTCTTTGTGATTTTCTATTCATTCTTTTGTTTTTTTTTTTACAGAGTTGAAAACAAAGTTCACACGCGCACACATACAAACACATACATACAAGTACACATTCATACACGTGCGTCAAATGCGTTTGCGATTTCATATACGCGAACTGACGCGAAGTTTCGTGATTTTGTACAAGGCCGTACATATTTTTTTATATGTGTCTACATATATATATATTTATATATATGTATGTAATATATTTTATCTTTTATATGCGTATATTTGTGCGTTCATCACGTTATATACCTATCTCATCTCATCTCATCTCGCGTGCGAAAAAAAGAGCGCAGCTAGAGAGAGAACGTGGCTTCTCTCTCTCCTCGATAATTTACATACATAATATTCTACTCTCTACACTCTTATGTATATATATATATATATATATATATATATATATATATATATTCACGCATTGTATCGACGACCAATTATCATGAATGAGAGAGAAACAGGGATGAATTTGCGGCAGAGGAGTAAAAAAAAGTGCTTTCTTCAGAAGACCATCTTTCGGGATTTTTGTATAAAAATTTATTATACAATATTATATGTATACACTCTATCTTCCTAATATTATAATTATATTATATATATATATATATATATATATATATATATTATATAATTATATTATATTGTTACACGCGCGCAGAGCTATATCTGCAACTCTATACATACATACATATATATATATATATATATATATATATATATATATATATATATATGTTCCGTTGGCGCGGGCAAACGACAATTATTATGAAAGTTTTGTCACGATACCTTGCCCGAAATCTATCTTGTAACGCGAGCGAGCTCTTCGCAAGCGATCGACAGTGACTGACAGTTCCTCGTCGCGTTACGCGTTTTAATTCGACGAAAATTAAATCGAGAATAATCGAGCGTAACAGCTGAGCGGAACTGTCATTGCTTTGTTGCGAGGAGGGACGTGGGCGATATTAACCTTATATGTGATTCTACATTAAACAAAATTGTAATCAAAAGTCAACTCTATCGCTATTTTAACTTTCAGAGTTTAATAAAACGTTTTCACTAACAGCAAACATGGCGAAATCCTTGCGAATCCCGTGATTGTGACTTTCATTTATTAAGTCCTGTACCTGCTCGAGTTTATAATTCGATTTTGAATATATACAGCAAGGTTTCTTTTGTTTCCACGTGTATACTTGTTTATGCGTACAGTGTGTAGCGTATTTATAGGATAGGAAAATTAACAAATTAATCGCATTTCAGATGTCCAATTTGACTCGATTCGGAAATTTGCGAATTTGCAGAAATTTATGTCGGATCGCGCTTTAAGTAGACGAGTTTGTTTTGAAAACGTCAAAGACGTCATCCCTGCAAAAAGGGATAAATGGATGCGCGCACGCGCGCGCTCGACGCACCAGGTGGTCGTCGATGGTGGCGATACTTTTAGCACAAGCTTGGTGGGCGGCAGGGTGGCTGCGTAGGGTGGTTTATCGACCAGGATACGAGTCTCTCAAAAGGTTCAGTAGTCGTGGGACCACCACCCCGTCAAAACGAGCTTTCGTCGAACGCGAGCTTCGCGGACGCTTTCGCAGTGCTCCCATTTTTCTCTCTTCTTCCCTCCCCTGTTCTCCCCTTTTCTCTCTCTTTCAGCTTTTCGTCCTCTAGCCCGCTATATACGCCCGCTGTTTCCCTCTTTTTCGTTTTCTCGACACTTTGCACGGCCGTGTGTAATCAAGTACGTCGCAACCCAGAGGGTTCGACATATATATCTGACGTTCGAGCACCCAGCTAACGAAGTAAGTCCGACACACGCTGTGATAAGTGCGGAGAAACGGGAGGGATCTCTCGAATTTCTGTGACGAGCGAGATTGAGTTTTTATCTTCCTCGTTTGTGAATAGATTTCGAGAATTCATCGCGTTTAACCGTACATTTTAATACAAGCTATTGAGCATCCGTCACAATCGTATATCGTAAAAGTAGATACGTCACGGACACAATTTTTTCCATCAATTATACGCTCTATAAGCAGTTTGTCCTTCGATTTCTCATTAATTTGAGTTCTAGTTAAGGCGAAAAAGTATTTTTACTCATGCATGTATGTGTGCGCTTGCAAATATATCATCCTTTGATTATTTTCTCAGGGTGAACAAATATGGGGCAACTAGAGTTATCGTATATATATGTGTGTATATAGACATATGTATGTATATATATATATATTTCTCTTTTTTGTTTTTTTTTTTTCAATATCACATATAATTGATGTATTAGATACATGTAACTTGAGTTTATTATTTGTAACAAAACCAGCTTAGAGTTTAAATTTACGAGATTTGGAAGATATCTCTTTTAATTTATTCAAGGCTAAAGATTCCCGATATAGAATACCTGGTTCGGCGGTTGAAAGCTTATCGGCGAAGCGTGAAATTTCCCTTGGATGTTAAATGTGCAATGGTGACCCATTTATCGATTTTCTGAGATTTTAGTGCAACATCGTATCTAACATTGTTTTCGTTACATAAGGCGTCTTAAATCTCCGTCGAAATCGAATCCGAATATTATCGAAAAGTAATTGGCGTAAAATTTGTTTGCAAAAAATTAAAAATAAAACATCATTCGAGTTGTTGCAACAGTTGTATCTCAATGAGAGATATGTGTACGCGAGACACTCGAGACGGATTCATCATCCGTCGACGTCTGCGACAGTTGACAAATATTGATATATATTTTTCGTCATTGATCCTCTCTCTTTCTCTTTCTTACACCAGCGTGTCTAAAGCTAATGAAATCGCGATAGGAATAAACGCACGCGGCTATATGGCGTGCACCAACCTCGATTATCGGAAACTGTTATAGCTATTTTTCTGGAGCACCGCCAAACGTGCGCGGGATATCAACGGTAACAAGCACGATCCAAGGCAGCGGCAACGAGTCAATGCACGAAAAGTATAGGTCGTTGGCATAAATTTTAAATACACTCTGTTTTCTCGAGATTCGCCGTTGATATCTTTACGAAGAGAAGAGAGAGAGAGAGAGAGAGGCAAAGTGCGTTATTTTATCTTCCTCTAAATTTGAAATCCGCAGATATCTCACTGCCTTGATGATCTCGCCCAACGTAGAACGACCCGCGAGTTGGTACCTTCCAGGGTGAATCACCTCCGATATCTAGCATTGCCCTATCTCGAGCTAAACTCGCGGCGCAACATCGCGCAAAGAGATATTTATTTATTTATCCGGATATATAATCGCGCGAAAGAGCTCACGGTTTACTCGACAAGCAAATATACGATAAATTCGAATATCGAGAGAATATATACGTGAGATTATACAGATTATATTATGGCCATTAATATTCTCTCCCCTTTTCCTCCTCTACGTAAATCTTCTTCCAAGATTTTGGCCGAAATCCAGGCTACGAGATAGCACAATACTAGTTGCACATTCATGCGCACCTATAACTGGCCTACTCTCTTCGATGCACGTGGAACTGCAACCATGACATCGAGGAATCAGGCCACTGTTCCACTTTACGCCTTTCTACTAAAGCGATAAAGGCTGTATCCGTTTATTATGCACACACAGTTCGCGCGCATTCGCGATTATTCGGCATTGCGAAATCCTAGTACTTTTCTGTAAGCTCGTCGTCGCTACGAAACTTCAGCACTTCAGGTGTCCCGATAGAATAGAATTTTTTAATCGTATTAAAATCGTTATAGCCAGGCTAAATTACACGAGGGTGGTGCGATGATGGTTTTTTTTTCTGCTTATTCACGTTCCTCGTAAACGCGAGTCACGCGAGATCGTATTTATGATCGTTAACGCGCGTCGATGGAGTCTAACGCAAATTTCGGATTATAAGAAGAAGAGAAAAAGAAAGAGAGAGATCTATTGTCGTGCAACCAACGACGGTTTTTTAACGGTGCAGCTTTGCACCCCGCGCTAGCTTCGGTTGTTCGATAATCGAGGTACAAAGGCCATCGCCCCCGAGAACATATCTAGGCCACCGACACCACCGACCGTTTGCCACAGTAATCGCGCCTTCGCCATTGCACATTCGACTGTAAAACACGCCGAAGAAACGACTACGCGATATAATTTCATACGAAAAATACGTCTGAGAGTGAGTCATGTGCCCCCGTAAAATTTAGTGGGGTTTTTTATACAGCACAGTTACATAAACTTTATTACGACAGTATGTGGTTTATTATTCGATCGTTACATGTCGCGAGCATCCATTTTTCATCATCTTCCAGCTGTTTTCTCGTGATTTCTTTTTTTTTTAAATCGTACACAGAGAATTTTCTCTTAGAATTTACCCTGAAAATCATGGTAATCGTGGGATAATATAATTTTACTAAACTGCGTAGTAAAATTAATCAAACATGTTTTATATTTATTAGTGATAGATATTATTATTTTATTGTGATAAATGTTAATTAGAGAAATTCTCATGAAATTCTTTCTATACCATATTATCTCACGATTACCATGATTTTGAGGGTAAATTCTAAGAGAAAATTCTCTCTGCGTACTTTTTGCGAATGATTCTCGACGACAAATTAAATGCGTTTAATCCCTTATCAGAATGATTACGGCGTTACCGGTACCTTCGGTGAAGGTCTTTCACAAGACCTACTACCAGGAGAAGGGTTCGCGGATAGGAAACAGTCAACCGGGAAGTCCATTGACGGAGAGCGAGGCGGTACTGGCCATGATAGACAAAGAACCACCGGAGTACTATTTTTGCGGAAAGGTAATAACCCCCTTTGGCTTTTCGATGCGATCGCTTCGTTGTCGAACAAGCCGTTCGATTTTTCATCATCAAAGCGTGACGAAGGAGAGAGACGCTTGTATATGCTGTATATCCCGAATAAAAAAAAAAATATCTCCTCCAATAATAAATTATTCCAGGTAAACTCGCTGTACGTCGTCGTCGGCTCGATGTTGCTGGGGGCGGTGGTGCTGGTCGTCGGTTTGGTACAACTCGCCCCGGGTGCTGAGGCCGCGCAAAACTCGGCGGCGCTGATCGCCACCGGTAGCAGCCTCCTTGGCTTAGGACTCCTTCTCACCCCGTTAAGAGCCGTGTGCATCAGAAAGCAGAGCGCGGCGCAGAGGGACGGCACCCATCAGCGGAGCGTCACCAGCATAGATATGCTGTTGGCTCAGCACAGGTAAAAAGCGATCGATCAATATTCTCCAATATTCTCCTTTCACCCGATACACAGGGATGCTGCGCGATATTACACGCGGAACCGTGTTGCATGCTGCCGGGCATTTTTCTTTTTTTATCTTCTCTTTCTCCAAAAGAATTTTTTTTTTCCCCTTTTTGTGTCCATCGAGTTTCACAAGTTCCCTCTGACAGGGGCTATCACTGCCTTTATCAATCTATATCATCCACAATTATCCAAAGTAAAAAAGAACAAAACACTTTAAAGATCTGTTCTCTCGAGTCGCGCGACTAATTATTCAACTGCTATTCGGCTAAAGTGTATGCGAGACTTCATTTTCCATTTCTGCGACTCTTGAGATTCGAGTTCTTGTATTCGATATCCTTCGTGCATCATCAATCGTCCGTTCGTATGACACCGACAGAGACTTCACGGTCCTGACGCCCGACGAACTCGAGGATCTCGTGGGCCGATCGACGTCCAACAATCTGGAGAACAAGCCTCACAAACAGGGTCACAATACCTAGATACCGCCTGCCTCGAGGAGGGTGTTACCTTCCGCGTCAGCCGCGTCTCCGCCGTGTACGAGTACCACGCCACCATCGTCCGTCACGTCGTCAGGACCAAGTTCCTCCATTCTGTACACGCATCGTTACGATACGCGCGAGCATAGTTTGGTTTAATCAATTGTGCGCACTCGCTACGTTATTTCCGAATATAATAGCTGTTTAATCGCATTTTGTAACGGTGCGAGATTGCGAGCGAAACACAGGAGGGAGGTGACTTTGTGAGCTCCGAGATGAGCGCGAAGTAGCGCGTAAAGAAATCTCGGCCGAGATGTACAGACGTGGAGACTCCGTCGTCTTGGATCAATTTTCCCACGGTCATCGATTATCGCTTCTCTCTTCTCTCGGCTTTTTCTTTTTTTCGATTCGCGTTGACACAAAATTGACCGCGCGCGAATGTGCAATTCGAATAGCTAGTTTGACATTTGTACGCATGAAACGCAATGAATATAGAGGAATCTAAATGAATTATTCGCGACACCTGATATTTACGTGCTGTTTCTCTTGCTCGCTAACCTTACGGTCTTGAAAGCCAAATTGCAGGTAACAGCAGCAAATACGTGGTAACAGAAGGGTGTGCGCTCTTAATTATGTTATTATACAGTTGACGGACATCGGTCGGTCGTATGACATGGACGGAGTTATAAGATGATTACATTAATTAATAATAAAAATGATTACGCTAATTGCGTGCAGCAAGATATCCACGGAGAAATATCGCAGAGATATTTATTGCGAAAAATAAAGTCGGCAAATTTTTCATATAGCGAGAAACATAATAAAACGCAGCACGTGCAGTCCTTATTCGTATTTCGAAGGAAAGCTCGAGCGCGATAGCTCGGAAAGAATCCGCGAGTATAATATGCGGAAAAAAGAGAAGAGCTTAATTTAGATCAAGAAGAGAAGAGTTTAATGTAGATCCGATTCGGCCGAATTTAGAGTCTTGAAGGAGGGACAATCGCGCAAAACACGGATGTGGATATTAATTTTTAAAAAATTGCGTAATATTTTTCAGGAAATAATTCTTATTCTCCTTCTATCTTATGCAACAGTAGAAACCTTCTTTGATTTTTTGGAGATTTTGTGCAATTCCTATTTTATGCACACCCCCTCGCTCCACCGATTGTCCCTCGCACTCTTAAATCCGGTCCCTCGGGTCTTGGGATAATTTTTCTAAATTTCTCATATAAAGGTTCCGCGTGATTATCGTTCTTCATCGCTGCACCAATTAAACTTTTTTCAAATATTTCTGTGATCTCTTATCGAGCTAAATTACACGTGAAATAATTGTAATTACGTACGAATCAAAAATTAGAGATTTTCTCTTTGAAAGAAAAATAAAATGTGATTTGCTATATTTAGAGGACGCGGAAATGATTGTTTGTATTTCCAATCGAACATGTGCGTTTCAAGAACGTCAGACATATCTTATACGCACTTTTTCGATTTTCAGATTCGAAATGCAATTATCAAAGTTATTAACAAGTTGTACTTTGTCCGTGTTGTAAAACTGTGGAAATTTTATCGACAACATATTTTTTCGTGTTACAGATTTTTAAAAGATATACTTTAACGTTGGAGGCACGATCTTTTTTACTATAAATACGTAGTAAGGGACGTTACTTTCTCAAAGACTAAATTGTGTTCAATTTATGGGTGAATGAGAGTCTGATGTACCAAGCAACATGTTGTCGCGTATATATCTCTACTTGCGAGTTATTCAAATAAAGATATATATAATTCGCGTTGTGTGACGTACCTACGTATACATAGATAAGATTCGCAAATCTTTCTCGACAATTGTTCCCCGCAGGACGATGAAAAAAAATGAGGAGAAATTTTACGCGTATAGACTTTGTCGTAAATTTTACGAATATTTCTTTGTCAAATTTAATAAGAAAAAAAAAAAAAAAAACGCGTACTCTCATCGTGCGTATGATACGGAGTGACGAGAGACATACGTGATATGTATAGCTATATCGATACACCGAATAATGCATAAAATTGCATAATATCAAGATCGTGAAGGGAAAGGTAAAACGGCATAATATGCCGAATCGGACGAGTAAAAACGACGAACCTCACGCGCAATGAAACATACCGAGATCAATATGATATGCTTATGTAGAGAGTGGCGTGCAAAAGAGCGGGAATCGGCAAGGTGGGTGTGTAAACCCCGACCTGGGTTTTAGAGTCCTTAGCGAGAATTTAAGCGCCAGGCACCGCAATTAGCTCGTCTCACCTTCGAAACTTCCGAGTTCTAATTACTCGTCGAGAAATGAGGCCTTGATTTAAATTCTCGCTCAAACAAGGTCGCGAAAAAGCGAAAACTGTTATTCGCGATTGTCGATTTTCACCTTTTTCAGGATCACAGATCTTAGTATACAAATCATAATTGAACGCTTAGAATAGATGTTTGTTGATGATTTTTTTTTTTTTTTTTTGTTAGAAAAGTGAAAAGATCGAAACTCGAGATTTGTCCATCGTATCGATCTTCTTTTTCGATCCTGTCATCTATTAATTTACAGATTCTTTAAAGCCGGAAATTTTTCGTATTTCGTGGACGCGAACAAGCGAGATATAATGTAATCTTAGCGAGATAACATTTAATGCGATTAAGTTTACGCGAAGAAATAATCGCCTAACGTAGAAACATAAATCAAAATGCTAGAAGGCTAATAATATAAGTGACTCGGATCACGTGATTTATCTACCTTGTACGTTAATAAGGATATCATCTCGGTTTTATCCCTAATCTAGTAAATTATTCGCGAAATAACGATATTTCCACAAAATAAGCAAACTTTTGGATACGTATTCATAGTTTTGACCTAAAAACACGCCAATCTCACTACTGTTTAATGTTTAATAGAAAACAATTGGCAAATATTATTTTTGGTCCAGCAAAACGTACAGCATACACTGTACCGGTTAAACTTTTATTAACTTGTTGTTTAAAAATCGGTAGCTAGAGATATTTATTTCTAGTGAACAAACAAGCTTTGAAGAGGAAACATATCTATCGAGTCGGTTATGAGTAGAGATATATTTTTATCGCCATTAGCGGATATATATGAGGTGGAGGAAGAGAATAGAGATTAAGGAAAATAACTGTCCACATTTTCCATAGAGGCTGAGAGGCTTGCATTTGTCGTGAGATTCCTATTGAATGTTTGCCTTAATTTCAGAGATAAAAAAAAAGTATCGTTAAATATGAATGAGATAAATTCTATTTACGAAAAAAAAATTCTAGTTACAGAGAGGAAAGCGCGACTTGATATTTTAAAAGTAATTTTAAATTTACTATATTTTTTAATTGCCATGTTTATCTCGCGCGTGAGAAAACTTTATGGAGTTCTTGTAAACAGAAAACAAAGGAGATCGGCGCTGATTTCCGCTGATAGATATCATTTTGCCGCGCTAGGATTTTTAATCGTAACTTTAAGACGAGTGCAACAAGGAAACAATCATCTTTAATAACGCGAATAACGCATTAAAATGATAACGAGTACGTTGGATGGATTTGTACACTGAGAAAAAAATTTTGTTAACTTGACTAAATCGTTCAACTAAATATTATTTTGTTAATTGAACATATAAAAATATTTAAATTAAATATAACATATTAAATCTAACACAAAACGTGTATTTGACTTAAATACTAATATATGTTCAATTAACAAAATAGTAATTTAGTTGAACGGTTTAGTCAAGTTAACAATTTTTTTCAGTGTACGTGAGAAGTGGTTCACATTTAATAGCGTAAAAAAAAATTATAATTGAGAAAGAATTGAAAATTATTCCACAGCATTATATGCATTATATGCTACACTGAAAAAAAAATTTGTTAACTTGACTAAACCTTTCAACTAAATATTATTTTGTTAATTGAACTTATAGAAATATTTAAATTAAATATAACATATTAAATCTAACAAAACGTATATTTGATTTAAATACTATAATATATATTCAATTAACAAAATAGTAATTTAGTTGAAAGCTTTAGTCAAGTTAACAATTTTTTTTTCAGTGTACATCTTATATGCGTGGATTATGTTGTGGATATTAAACAATTGGTTATATACAAATGGTTATATACAAATATATGACAATTCCTTGTTGTACGAAAAAGATCGGACATAATCTTAAGAGATTCAACGCACAGAATTAGCCGTAAGCATTTTTATAATGGTGTTCTATGTAATATTAATATTATTATACTACTAAACTACTATATTACTATTACTACTCTACTCTACTACTACAATTATATATATTACTATCCATCAAAGATAGCCCGATTTACTTGTGATCCGGCCGCGAATTGGCCGGCAGAAGTGTTCTTCGTACATGTTCATATGAATCATCGTCATAGGAGATTAAATATAGTAATATGCCTAGCCTTGTATATACGAAAGTTTGTAATGTGAAAAAAATTAAAAGATCAGATCGCGCGAGATGATAATATCGATCTCGATGCGACTTGCCGATCTGCAATTTTTAATTAACGTAAAGCAAATTATATCGCGCGATGTATAATCCTGAGATGCATATCGTATTTCGTAAATTTTGATCAAAAAACTCGTCGTCGGCTGTGATTGCAGCATTTGTTATATATATTTAATATATTTTACAAACATAAATTCTCTGTAAATGCGCTATATTAACTGTCTTGACATATATAAAGATACGTTTACCGATCCGAAATTATTCTAAATGTTTACGCGGCAATGTATGTTATTTTTATTTTTTTAAAAATATATGCATACTCGCATCTATTCGGTTATATTAAATAGCTTGGATGGAAATTTTTTTACTAAATTTTTTGCGATTACGTGTGATAATTTGAGAGAAAATTCTGCGCTCTTTTATAAAGTTTAAATGATATCAAGTTCCAGCGATTTTCTGTATGAAAACTTATTTATATATATAATATACATATATATAAATACTAGTCAAAATGCTGCAACCACAATTTATTTTGCATCATATGAAAAAAGTCTCTATAACCGTGATGCATATAAATGCATTATTTAATATTACGATATCATAGTATAATATCGAGAAAGTTCTATTGTTAAGAGCCCTACTTAAAATTGTAGCGTATAAGTAAGGGGAATGTTATATCACGTTCGCGATGACGCGGCCATCATTGTTGAGGCTGGTCATCTTAGTGATAAAAAAATAGGGTGATGTTTTATTATCTTTTATTCTCCGTACTATTACCGCATATAATTTCACCGTATAAAATTATTATCCGAATGATAACGACATTGGAGATTGCAGTGTACGTTGAAATACGTATTCGAGATAAGGGATTTTGCGGATGTTAAAAAAAAAACATACTCCCGGTCCCTTCTATCACTGCCAAAGGTTAATTATAATGCGAGGTATATGAAACGTGTAAATGTTATAAAGCGATCGCGAGAGCGTTGGCTAATAATGCGGCTGCATAGTTAAACCTCAACAATATGTTCCGCCATTGTGAACATGTCGAAGACATCCTGCATAACATTTTATTGGGAACATTCTGACTTGCTTAAAAGTTACGTTGATCCGTATATTTTGTAAGCAAAGATTATAAGATAATAGCAGTAAATAAATAAATATTACTACTAACAATACTTTACTTATTATAGCGCCTTCATTATTCAATGATAAATTTATCCCGTCCCTTTTTTAAAACTCGTCTACATAACGTAGACGAAAAAAATAGAAAAATAGTAAATAAAAAAGAAAATACTAAAGAGATTAGTAAATAAAGTTTTTAAAATAATACTTAAAATTTTGTGATTTGTGTCATCTCTTATCTAATTTATATATATATTCGTAATATTTATAATCAATAAAGTAGTAATTACAAATTAAAAACCCACTGATTTATCGGCATTGGTAATGGACACCGTTGAGAACTTTGGGAATCAATTTCGTGAGGATCAGGATCATATGTTACTAAATTCTTCTATTTTTCGGAAATATATAATAAAAATGCCAGAGAGCATATACATTTGTGTACAAAGTTTTAATTTTTTCATAAATCGAAAAATGATTAGCACGGGAGTTTCAATTTTCGAAAATTGGAGTTGTTTGAATTACAAAATTGATTTTTCTAACGAATATGTTAATTGATGCATTAACTAAATGAATTTTTGAATGCTTTAATTTCTTATTAAAGAAATGTGAAAAAACAACTTTCAGACAATAATTAGATCAAAATATATATACAATTTATATGTTCAGTATTGATACCCTGTTTAGTTTATAAATGCTCTACTTTATTGAATTAATTTGATGAAATCGAGGGTGTTAAGAAATGCATGTTCAAATAAACATACTCTGTTTCTTAAAAAAAGAAACATACTGGTGTTTCTTTTATGTCGATATATATGTATCGGGTTAGACTGGCAACTCTTTAATAAATTTTTTCATTTGGTTGTTCTTTTAAATCATGCACATTATTTTGTTCGACAATATTGATAATCTTAAGTTATCAATATATATTATGTGTATACTACAGTCTACCATAGAAACATAATATAATGCATATTTTTAATAATTAATAAGATAGCTATGGGATTAATTGTAATATTAAAATACATACATGTTTTCAACGGCAATATGTTGGCACTGTCACTTTGGGACGTTTCTTTGATTCCATTTCTGAAAAAAATTCCTTGATGTCTTCTTCACGTACGACTTTTTTGTTTTCCGCAAACTTTTGTAGATATTGCATGAGTCGTTCTTTCATATTGTTGTATTCTAAAAATAATTACAATCAGTTTAGTATTAATGGAATACATAGTTTTCTGTATGATTAATGCTTTTTAAAAATCTATCTGATAAAATAATTTGAACTTTATTTTACCTTCAATTGCTGTCAACTTTTGTACATGTCCCATGCTTGCAAGAGCCTTCATGCCTTTCTCATATTGCGATTCTTGTTTATTCATCTTGCCAGCTTCCTCATATGCTTGTACACTATCTTTTGGATCGAGTAAAAATGCAATGTCTTTTGCATTATACAACTGAAAAGATAGAAAAAAAATATAATAAAAGTTTATTATACAAAAAAGATGTACAAATTTTTAAAGCTTTTCATTCATCTGCATAAAAAAGAAAATATACAATATTCAATATCTCACCGATTTGCATTCTTCGCAAGTGCACAATGCAGCTCTCCAACCCTCTGTCCAAAAACAGCTTCCTTTAGTATTAGTAGAATTATGTTTTGGCATTTGACATCCTTTTGGTAATTCACCGACTTCTATTTCTTCGTTGTTCTCAGACACATCAGATTTTACATCTGATTTTTTTGAGACTAACAACAAAGTAACATATTGATTTTATGATTAAAGACAACAATTTCAGGTTTTTAATAATCAAAACCTGAAATTATTATATCTAACCTGCATATTTTGATGCATATTTCCATAGAAAATCATGTTGTCTCATACATCCTGCACAAATCATTTCATCGTATGCATTATCCCCAGGTATACCATTGTCACATTCTAGATGCTAAAGGAAACAATTGTTAGATGTATAAATTTAATTTATTAGTACACATACACATATATGTATATGTATGTTTATACCTTCAAATGATACCAATCTTCGCATATTGTACATTGAAACATGTCGTCTTCGTCGCCTTCAGGATCAGGATATGGTCTCGCGCAAGTACAATAAACTCCATCAAAATTTTGATTATATTTGTTTTCAATATTGACAGCAGATTTCAACTAAAGGAAACACAAAATGTTCATTAAGCGCAACACGATATATATAATTTTATATAAAACATACACAAATATTATATAGAAACGGTTCAATACCTTCTCCAAATTACATTGTTTGCCATTAAACTTGGAATTTCCACAATCGCATCTGAAATGTCGCTTTGTATACAGTTCCACAAGTTCGTGCCCTTCGTGACAATGAAAACTACACGCCAGGCAAACGGCAGCTCGAATTTTGTCCGAACAACATGTTTTACAGGCATACAACGCCTGTCTTATATATCCCTGCGTAAAATTATTTTGTTTAAAGCAACTGACGTGTCAATCAATAATAAGCCAACACTCGACATAATGTTGAAAGATATGCCAACCTTGTTATAAGTACAATTCTGATCATCGGAGGCGCCCAAAACGGCATACGCGTCTTCCTCGAGCTGATTCTCCACCTGGAGAACATCGAGCATCGTGACGGAGTTGTCGTCCTCCATCGACTCGGCCAATTTGTTGTCAGACATGTCTTCGATTTCTCCGATTGAGCGATCCAAAGCACAGGAAGAGAGAGCGCGATAATATATATAATAACGAAATTCGCCGCGAAAACTTTCGGATAAATAAAACCTCGGCTCTTCCAAATTCCAGGTGTCGGATGGAAAAAACAAAAAAAGGTTAGAGGGAATTTACGCGTCCACCGAAATATCGGTGACGGCGCGTTTAGCATGCATTTTTATCGGCGCACCGACGTTACGAGAAATTTTCCTTCCGTAAAGAACCTTCGCTTCCTCTCCGCTTCAATCTTGCACCATGACAATTTACGTTTTCGCGTTACTTGGTCGAGGTATTCCAGATTATGTGAAAAGCAGTTACGCACACGGGAGCAAAACGGAGAGACGCGAAATTCAAACCGTTCAGGAAACACGGCAGTCCGATCCGATTGGCTGTCGCGAGAACGAATGAAATCGACGGCACCGCAAGTATTAGCCAATCAGCCAACGACTATCGGTCGATCTATCGTGTTTTGCGAACGCGACCATCGATATTAGGTTAAGGGAGCAGCGAGAAAGGCACATTTTTAATTTCGTATCTCTGTGAAAAAATAAATCAATTAAATACTCACGCGTACGTAAGTATATATCCTAGTGCGCCGATCGGCCGAATTGGCGATCAGCTGGAAAAATGACAGCTCGCGAGTGAAGAGACCCTATTATGCCGCGGCGAGCTAAAGCCGGCCGGAACCATCTTGAGTGTGTGCGATTTTCCCGCCTACTAGTAAAGCTCGCGCTCGCCCGAGGGGAAGCCGTGCTCACTGTAGTAGATAGTAATGCAAATGGCTGTCACGATCACGGTGTACGTGAGTATGTCGTCTCCCGTTCCCGCGTGTCCGACACGAGCGAGCGTAAAATCGTCAAGTACGATCGATATGTGATGATCGGCGCGTCGGTTCGCACGGATATTGAAGGCGGCATCGTTCCTCGCGTCGCCAACACGTCGAAAATTCGAGTAACGAGAGATATATATATATATATATATGATATATATCTCGCACGCGGGAAATCGCTCGTAACGGGAGAGACTCCGGTAAACCGCGTTGTGTCGTATATATAAGGGGACGGAGTGCGTAAACCCGCGATAACGTAAGCGCTAATGAATCGATAAGCGATTCCGTTTCATCGGAATTTCTTCCAAGGGAGATCGACGTCAGATGGTTGTCGTAATTTTCTCCGATAGTATTCATTATTATTCAAGATATATCTACAGACTCGGCGAGGGCAGGGAAACGACGATTTTATTTCATGCGTTATCTGTCGCGTGCGATCTTACCAAGGTGAGGATGCTCCTCGATCAATCGTACATCGCGCGATTATAGAACTTCAATCTGTAGCGTGATCAATTCTTTTGCCATTGTACATTGTATATGTTACATATTGCCAAGCGCGGATAAGTAATTATTGGTCTATATACACCCCCCTTATTCTCTATATTAATCTTTATATTGAAACCTTTCGCTGTAACAATTTTACTTGCGTATATAACAGCTTCATTTTATTTTGGATATAAATTTATTTGAATTTATATATAAAAATATTAGGAAAAAATATATATTGTTTCCCAATTTGTTTCATTAAACATAAATCTGAAGCATGCATATGGAGCTACATAATTTCAAAATTGTATTTCATATTTAATATCTTATTACAGGTGTGTCTGTGTGATTAATAAACGATAAAATTCCAACAATACCACTAAAATGCCTGCAGTCAGTGTCTGCGATCCTATTGCAGCTAGGCTCCATTGTGCTTTAAACAGCAGTTCGTCCAAAACCACAGACGATCTGTCGATTGAATTAGTCAGCAATGCTTCTCGAATTATGCAAACGGAGATCCGTTATGAAGAATTGAAGGATTATCAAGGAGCGAATCAGGTGCAAGCTAACTGCAACATTTTTCTCAATTTATCCGAAAATTTAGAGGATAGCAAAGCAAAGGATGGCTCAAGTTATAAGAAGAAGAATGATGCAAATAAAGGACCAGTTTTACCAGAACCAGCTGTCACTTTGTATTCTCCTAAAAAAGTTCAGCTGGGATGGAAAGGCACGTTTCCAGTCGGAGCAGGCATGTACAATGTTGGGAATACGTGTTACTTGAATAGTACTCTTCAAGCATTATTTCATGTTCCGGCTCTTGTCAACTGGTTACTATCAGATCCTCATCATAATTCCAAGCTGGAACAAAACGGTAAATTTTTTCACTCTATTTTATTTATGCATTTTGTATCGTATGCTTTTCAAAATATAGTATAAAGTTATAATGGCATAGTATGGTGTTTTGATAATAGGATAATTTTAGATGGAAATGTAGAATGCCTTACGTGTGCAGTGGCCAAGACTCTGCAATTCACTCATCAGAAATCTGGAGGTGCAATGAAGCCATTTTATATATACAATAAATTAAAGCGTAAGTAATTGCTCGCTATAAGTTATCTCGATTTGAATATGTATTATGTAATATGTAGATAAATATTATAACAGAGATAACACATTTTCAGTCATTTGCCGAACTATGGTGCCTGGACAACAAGAAGATGCTCACGAATTTTTACGTTATTTATTGGAAGGGATGGAACGTACGTATTTAATTAGGCATAAAGCGACTAAATTGGATAACTATTCTAAGGAAACGACACCAATTAATCAAATATTTGGCGGTTATATACGTACTGAAGTAAAGTGCCTGCAATGTCAACATGTATCTACCACATTTCAACATTTTCAGGTAAGATGAAATTCTTGTGTATAAAACACTTTAAATTTTCGACGAATTTTTTCCTACGCATGACGTTTCTACTTGTAAATATCTGTAAATTTTAAAACAGGATTTGCTCGTGGATATACGTAAGGCGAATACGTTGGACGAAGCGTTAAGTAGTTACTTCAGTAGAGAACAATTGGATAATAATGATTATAAATGCGAAGCCTGTAAGAGAAGAGTTCCTGCCACGAAACAATTTATATTGGAACGCCCGCCAAAAGTGTTGTGTGTACAGTTGAAGCGATTTAGCGTTTTAGGAGGAAAAATATCTAGACACGTCGGTTTTAAACAAACTATAGATATGGGCCCGTACTTGTGGAGAGAACCGGGAGAATCTCCCAGACAGCTTACCTACAAACTCATGTCGATGGTGACGCACATGGGTCCCTCTGTAAATTGCGGCCATTATACGGCAATCGCGCAAGTATCGAGCGGTCAATATTATTCCTTCGATGACTGCTCCGTTCGTCCAATAAGCCTTAATAATGTGTTAAGTACAAACTCGTACATTATGATCTTCGAGATGGAAAATAACAACCTGAATTCGCTCTCGACAGCGAAAATGAACGATACGGCATCCGCGAAGAGTATCGTGTCGACTGCGCCGCTAACCAATTCTATAATAAATAAATCTTACGCGTTAAAAGCATCAACATCCGCCGGATGTTCCGCGAACGGGAGCGAATCGTCAAACAATCACGATGAAGCGAGTAAATCGCGGACGTTAATCGGTCCGCAATTGCCGCCGCAGAGAAATGGCGTAGAATTAAACCTTCCTCTACAAAAACCCAACGATACCGTTAGTATACAATTACCGCAGAAAATGCAGGACAAGCCGCAACCAAGATTAGTGATGCATATTAAAAATGGAAAAGTTTTAAATGGTAACAGTTTAGTGCCCTATGACGTAGATCCTACTTCTAGTGAAGAGGAAGACAGTTGTCCTTCCACGGGGACTCTGAAAAATCAAACGTCAAATAATACTGTATCCCGAATTAATATCGCAAATGGTGTGCCAAAATCTCTCGCTACGAAAGACGGATTGAAAACCACCTCGAACTCTAAAGAAGTGCAGAAGACTATCAGCTCTAAAAGTAATGGTATATCGACAATGACGCCGCAAACTACGACTGTACAATGCACAAAGACGCAAAATGGATCTAACAGCAGTAACGGGCGAATAAGTTTATTAAAACATCAAAATGGAAGAATGGAAACGAACGGTCAGTCGGAGCAACGCGACAAGGATACGTGGCATCAGTCTGCCGCCAGAACTAAAAATGGACAGGAAGAAAACGTACCTACGAAGGCTACGAGTAGTAACGTTAAGAGCTGGCAAAATTCCAAAGGTATATCTCCCACGTTCGCCGGAACGTCCAATGGATGGGCGGTCGCTGACAATAGGTAAATCTATTTACACGACTATGTAATACAATAAAAGAAATAATTGAATATTTAAAGAAAAATTCTAATATATCTATTCCAGGGAAGACAAGTTAAATCAAAGTAATACAACACCGAATGCCGCGGCTGTGCGAGATTTTAACGGTACCAATCGCTCGGACACCGTTTCATATTTATTGAAGATGTCGCATCGTGGATATGGTAGTAGTTCCGGTAAGCATGTAACAAAATTTAATTGTAAAATAATAAAATTTAAATATATATTGAGATCAATTCATTATAAATTTATCTTTGTGAATTTTTAGTAACGAACTGGAATGGCAATAGAACGCAGCTTGAACGCGACGTCGATAATGACAGACGGGAGGAACGTAAGCGTCATTTTAATCCGGACGACGAAGAAATGGATAGGGGTCGTGTAAAGAAAGTCAAGGATCATTCGAGCCGTCGATCGTACAATGACAGATCTAACAACTATAACTCATTCCAAGAATACCAAAACAAAACCTGGAATCGATCAGTTAATAGTTATCATCGAAGACATTATTATAACACTTCCTATACGCGACCGCGACACGGAAACAATTATGGAAGACCGCCTCATTATAGATATACCTCTCATAGATATCTATAGATATCGCTTGTGTTGCGACCATTGATGAGCGTGAGTGTAGGTAATGGTAAAAGATTTTAGGAGCTATGTGGACAATTGAGAGAACTGGTGTAATAGACTGTGTAATGCACGTCAGTTTTCACTTGCTAAATAGATATTGTCAGATTGAAAATAAACTGTTGAACAGAGTTTCAACAGAGTTTCAACAGTCAACTATCGTGTTTTAGTTCATTTGATATATATGGGACATATTGAAAAGATAACTGACTCATATTTACGTTTCAAGAAACATAATACATGTTCCTGATAGACTCGTGGCATTTTTTGCCTCTGCTGCATAAGTTTGGTACACACGCTTCTATTATAAGAAGCGATGGGGGATGAGTATCGCCAACTGTACCAATTTGTGTTCAACGTGAAATATTATAGAAAACTGTAATTTTTTCTAACCTTGCGAATAACTAAATGTAATTTTGAGGTATATATATTCATCATTATAAATTCAATGACTTTTAAAGAGTGAAAATACACTTACATGCTGATGAATATAAATTGAATGTAAATTGAACTTGATTGTATATTATTTAATACAGCTTATTAGAATCATGCAAGATTATTTTTTAGGATGAAGAATAGATGAATATAAGAACTGAATAGCAACAATTGTTATCTAAATTAAGTGAATTTAAATTGATAAAATTTCAAGTAGTGCACATACACACACGTGTGTGTGTATATGTATATATACATGTATATACATATATATATATACATGTATATGCATATATATATATTTAATTAAATTAAATTTTTTTTTTGTTAAATTATATTCATCTAGGGTTCCATATCATAAATTTATTTTATTCTATTATATTTCTCATGACGAAATAGCGTAAAAGCTTTATCAGCAATAAACATGCTGATAAAACTTTGTTGCAACGCCAAAAAAAATGATAATAAAGTCATTTTAAATTTCAGAATATGTGAAATTTAAATCGAAGAAGCAATTTCTTTTATTTCTTTTTGAGAATATTTAGAATAATAATTTTTTTTTAATTATATATATGTAATAATCCGTCCTATCCTATCTTTTTGATAAAGGTACTCTCCCCCCTCCCCTTTCCTGTTAGGAACGATATTAAAGGAGATAATCATTCTATGAAACTATGATGATTGATTTCATTATAGTGGCGCTTTGAAGCGAAATGATAAGCAGATAGCAATCAGCATTTCTGATGGCAATATATCGCGCTGTTTCTTTTACTATATAAATTATAATTAATTAGCACATATATTTGTCAGCAAGTGCAAGTTTAAACATGTTTTTCAGTGTTTTTACTGCGATTATTAAGATAAGCTGTGTATAATTAAATAAATAATATTTAGTGTTATGACAATTAATAATATTGAGTATGTAACAATATGTACATTACTTATAAGCGCAGGAGCGCTTGTAATATTAAGAAATTATACTATTAACAGTAAAAATTATAAAGTCATAAGTTAATTTTTTAAGCGACATACGAAGGAGTCAATTTCCAATATTATCTCAAATTCCTATGATACCTCATTACATCATTATCCAAACAAAAGACATTAGCCAAACATAAAAATGTATATCAATACGCGACATTGTATATGAAATGGTCTACACAAGCAAACCAACGCCAGATTTATGTATGTATGTACGTACATGTATAAAAAGAAAACATCGTTTATATTATATATATAAGCTAGTAACAAAAAAATAAAGAAAAAAACAACTGAATATATTTACCCTTGGAACAAGGAAGTTTCGTAGTGTTGAGTTGGCTATGGAAATACATTTGTTTAACAAAAGCAGTTTGACTTTGACAAAAGGAAATGTATATCATAAATAATTTTTTTTATGAATATTACTATGGCAACCAACATTGACTCGATTCGCGAACATGTGCGTATTCTCGAAAAAAATGTAAGTTAATTTCATATACAAGTATCGGAATATTTATATATAATATATATATGTGTTTCATTTTTTAATTTGAATTGTTACATTTGATTATTGGACAAAAATGATATAACATTTTTTTTCATCATAGGTAATTATTTTGAAGACAGAAAGTCACAATTTCAATATCAATGTTAAATTTCGCGATAAGTTCGAATTGTTCAGTAAACTATCGTGCAATGTGACAGATAAAGTCCAGTCGCTATTATATTTATCCGAGAATTACACTGCGAATAATGATCTTAAAAAATTTGCAAATCGAATCACCGGTTTATGGCATTCCACTAATAAGAAGGTAAAGCTCTATAATTTACATTTGTCATATATGTATATATATATATATATATATATATATATATATATATATATAGAGAGAGAGAGAGAGAGTATTTACAGAGTTAATATATTAATATTATACAGATTTGTGAAAAATATTCCAAAATTCGAATGGCTAGTCACACTTTATCGACGGTACCATTGTCCTTGGTTGTTAAGAGGATAAAGAAGGAGAAATCCTTAACGGAAGAGTCATTGCACATTTACGAGAACGAATACGATCATGAACATCTCGTGAAATGTCACGCCTTGTTTAATGAAATCGAAAGTTTGTCGAACAATCTAGATAGATGCGACGATAAGGCACATATCTATAACAAATGCTACTATATAGAAACTTTCCCTTTTAAACAAAATTATATAATCCATTTTTTTAATTTGCAGGTACAACATTATTTAGCTATATCAAAGCTGATTCCGTTCCTCGTTAAATTAGAATTCATTATAGACTCGTACATCTCTACCATCGAAATATCGCCCATCGACAAGTCCGAGTCCGAGTGTTCGAAACTGTTGGATGTTTTTCCAATTGTCACGAAACTTCTTACTGGTGAATTATTGAATAATGAACCTATGGACCCTAATCACGTGCTACTGGATAACGCACCTAAGAAACCGGTTTTCATTATTAAAACCAAACGCAAGTCAGACATTCCGATATCAGTCGTGAAACTACATAACTCAGAGTATACAATAAAAGCGTTATAGATTAAATACGATATTATAAAAAAAATGCAGCTGTAATAAATACTTTATACTTCAATAATAATAATTTGTATATTTGGCATAACCACGTGTTGTGTGTATAAACATCAGCGCGCGTCAAACAAATAAATCCTCAAAAAATGAATATCTTAATAATCTCTCTTATTGATACTATACAATATATCGCAGACTGAATCATCATAGGGCCCAGATCCAATGTATGTGTAACGCGTATATAGTATACACATTCATATATATTTTGTGGTATCCTACATACCGCTCACAAATGCGATCGTCGTTCTCTATACATAGTCGAAGACTAGATTAAAAGATGCCCTCGAGGTCGGGAATAGGACAGGACGGTGCTAGTCTTAGCGTAAGGTCTCTATGACGTAGGAATTCCGGCGGAAGAAGCTGTTTTTTTCTCTGTAAAAAAGCAGAAATAGCATAAATGTATCCGTGCAATGTAAGATATCGAAAAGATCCTGTTCATGTATAATGTATATTACTAACCGGAGGCGGAGACTGCGGGATGGCCAGGTTGGTGGCGACAGGCGCCCATCCTTTTACGTTCAAGCATTTGTAACATGACTTAGGTTCGCCCAAGCATGTTGAATGATATCCATGACCGCAGCTGAACACCACTGCGTGGTCGGAACACTGTGACAACAGCTGTCTGCATACGGGACAAGTCACGGAAACAGTGCCGCATGCTCTACCGGCGTCCCTGAGCAGCAAAAAAATTAATTAATTAGTTAATTATTAATTATAAAATTAATTTATTATTATTGTACAGTGTAATAACTAGAACATTAGAAAAATTTGCGAGTTTTACTGTAAATCTTCCCAGGCGGGCGAAATCGCATTGTTTTCTCATTTACTTTTCATCGCTTAATCTAAATAAAATCTCTCTTCTACTTAATTCATCGTGAAACTTGACGAGATCTCTCTTATTCTATTAACAATTAATATATCAATATTTATCTGTCGTTGCAAATAATTATCGGTTACCTCAAGGATTTTTCCAAAGCCTTGTGAAGTTCCAAGCTCACTAATCGCGCGGTAGTTTCGACCAGGGTCTGTTCATATCGCGACTGAGTAAGGACTCCGGACAGCAACTGTCGTATATCGCCCATCGTTCCGCTCGTAGCTAATGGATTTCTCAAGATTTGCTCCAGTATGTTCGAGAGTATCGACGTACCGCTCAGAGATTCTAGAATTATTCTCAACAATTTACCGCTCAATTTGTCCATCTTTTGCTTATTATTCTCCGAATGCGAACGGAATGCAGCTTCCACGAGCGGCATCCAGTCCAGATTGCCCGCTGATCTTCGACATATTCCAGCGAGCTGAGCGGCAGCGTGCACCGTCTCGCTTTCCGAAGCCTCATCCTGTCGATACCTCTCCACCTGATGTTCAAACTCCTTCAGCAGAAGATTAAACGCGTCCTGATAATTGCCCAGTTTCTCGAACATCACCGCCTCCGCGTCCTTGCAATTCCATCTTTGAACGATCTTTAACGCCTCCTCCAATCTGCAGCTGTGCGGTCCGCGCAAATGAGCAACCACGTATTTCGGTTCCAACTCGCACATTAACGCCAAATATTTCTCCAAGTGTTCGGTCGTTAATTCTAAAGAAACATCTTCCTCCTTGTATTGCGCGATTTGATACAATGCTCCTAGCAACTTATACTCTAAGCTTAAATTGTCAAGACTTTGCAATATCACGTTGATTTTGTTCTGCAGTCGCGTCGCGACGATCGTCGCGAATTGAGCGGCGTTAATCGTCACGAGGGTCGAAACGTGATTCGATACAACTTGGTCCAGTGAAGCGGCCGGCAAATTCTCGAGCCAGGGCCATATATCGTGATGCCTAGACGAATCCAAGATCATACATTTGCATACTGCTATCCAATCTTCTCGCGCACTGTACAGTAACTCTGCGACTCTTATGCTGCAACACAAAGACGTCGTGCGACAATGTAAATAATCGAACATTAAGAATGAAAAGCATTGAAAAAGATTTATAGATCATTATGATCGTCGCTGATTAAAATGACGATAGATACTTACAAATTCGCTCTATTTGCTAAATTTAGTAAAGTGTTGTCAGAAATATTGCACAGCTTGTTAGAATGCAATAACCCCAACACAGCGTTTTCTCTCTCAGTCTTAAAGTCTTTCGACAATTCTACGTTCGAATCGATGCACAATATATCTATCATTTTCTTTAATGTACTAGACTCTAATATAACAGTACTTTCCGACACTTCATTCGCCACAAACATAAGAACCATAAATTGTTGCTCCGTCGTGATGTAATCGATATTCTTTGGAGTAAGCGGTGTATTTGGCATAACAATGCTCAATAAGATGTCTATGAGTCTTTGTCGATGTCGAAGACCCATTTCGGAGGTGAATTCTGGCTCTTGAAAGGCGATGGCTATAACATCCAAAAAGCCTTTCGCGTCGAATTGCAGTAACGTTCTCAAATATGGATATTGCCTCTCCATATCGTTCGCCAAACTGGAGTGTTGAGAGAGCAGGGCTCTCAATATGTCCGCTTTCGCCTTCTGCGGTATGCCTTCGGGAAGTTCGTCCTTGGGAAATCCACGGCCAGCGAGGCAACAGCTGGTATAAACCAGGATGGCGTTGCCGAGCTTTATGCAGTCTCGAGAAAGGGCTGCTATCGGATCGCGCAATAAATTTTGAAGTACCGGCACCAACTGATGAATGGGCGCTGTAAAATCGCCCAGCGCTGTTGTCTGAAGATAGATTAAAGCTTCCCAAAGTCCTCGCCGACGACAGATTGTCGTTACCTACACAGGCGAAAACGTTTTTTTTTTTTTAATAATAAATTTCACATGTTACAAAAACTGTTTTTGAAATGTCTCACAGCCAGGGATGTGCATTATTTGAAATAGATGCATTTAAAATGGAAATATAAACTTTAAAACGCTTATTTTATATTTTTCATTTAAAATACATGTTTTCAAAAACTATTTTACATTTCCACATGATATAAATGGCTTTTATTACCCATTTTTTATTTTAAATACATTTTTCTTCCAAACTAAAAATAATATGTATGTATAACAATATCAAAATGTAATTAAAGAAGTCATTAAATAAATGTCTGTAAACAATAATAATTTTTTGTATTCCACATGTAAATATATTTTAGGTAATTTTTATTTTTTGTTTATATTAAAAATATATAAAATAAAGTTTATAAAAGTTTAAAGAATTTTTAAAAGATAGTTTATAAAGTTTATAAGGAATGTTTATAAAAATTAATAAAGAAATAAGAATTTAAATATAAATATAAATAATAATTGTAAGAAGTAAATAATAAAAAATAAAAATTTAAATATATATGTATATACATAATAATGTATGTAAATATTTGAAAAAATCATTTTAAAAATGCCTATTTTTAATTTCCTATTAAATAGGTGTCTAAATAGGATTTTGCATTTTGCATTTTCTATTTTAAATGGGTTTGGACACCCATTTTGCACATCCTTGTTCACAGCAAATACGCTCATAAAGAAATGTGTTGAACTTACTTGATGAATATCTAAACAATCCACAATGACCAAAACTATGATCGCCTCCAGCGAATCTACTTTGTCCTCTTGATCGTAAAGAGTCACCAGTTGTTGGGCGATCAATGGCGGTAATTTCGGTTGAAGACTTCCATCTAGTAGAGGTGCCTCGAGAGCGTGCAAGTAACTCGTTTTCAGTCCTTCCGACTCAAAGACTATGTCCCATAACTTTCCAAACAGCAAATCTAAATTCTCCAATTGAATGCAATAATCGACGCAAGTGAGTACTATCGTATCATAGTCCACGTTCTCGTCCATCAAACACTGATTCAATTCGTCCATATACTGAATCAACACTTCGCAAACCTTGTCACGGGCAATTTGCTTTCGACGTTGCTTAGAACCACGAAGGCCGATGACCGCCTTGCCTTTGTCTTGATAAAAGGAGAGACCCAACGCTAAAGCTTCGGGGAAACGTTTCTGGAATATAACAAATTAATTCATTCAATAATTCATTGAGAAAATGTTTTCTATCGCTTTAAACTGACCTGCATAATCAAATGTTGCAATCTTTCTGTCCATGTTCTCATACAAATTACATGTAAACTCTTTGTACCTAATAGTAGTAACTGTGTACCAAAGACTATAACGGTATTGTAACACGCTCGTTCGCCTGCTAATGCCATTGCCTGTATATAGAAGAAATACATTTCATGCATATAATATATAAAACGAAAAAGAGCTTTATACTTTTCTTTATCCCCTCATCATACACATACTTTGGAAACATTTCCGCCGGTAGACAATCCTTTAAAATGACTAGAGGCATAAGATATACCAACGCGACTCATATCTAACGTCTCCAAATTATCTTGCGCTCTGACATCCAACAAGTGCAACTTTTCTTGACTGTCCAATACTATGAGAGATCTTGGATTTAACCACCTCAAATTGCTTATCATGTACGGTAGCGTTATTCTCCGAAGAGGAGATAACTTTACTCGCGAACCAATTTCAGTGTAAACCTTATTGATAGATAATATTTTTTAATTTGAATTAATAATAAAAACAATTAAATAACGGAGTTGTTAAATATGGCAATTACTTGGTAAAAATGAACCATATTGTCTCTTGCAAGTGCCAATACTGGGTCGATCACACGAGATCCATCAGCTGTCTGTATGACGACTAGTTGCCAAGATAGTTGTGGCGGTGCTGTTGGGGCACCGGTTAACGGATGACTCAATACAACGCGCATTCGCGGTCTTATGCAAACTACAATTACCTACGAAGTAAGATAAATATATACGCATGTATTTATAATTGATATGTACTTTTAAATATGTTGCAAGAGATAACCTTTGATAATGTCGCCATCGCTACTAGTGTGTAATTTTTCAATGGATGCGACGGCAGGTGATTTAATAACAAGGGCTCCAGAGTGCACACTTCTCCCTTAGAGCCACTAAACAAGCATCTACTGTCGCAACCTCTTACACCCATCACTCTAGTAAAATTCAATTCAAACACTGAGCCACCGCTATCGCTACATAGAGCTATTTTTGGTGAATCTGTAAACTAAAACGGGTGTTTTGAAACCGTCGATTAAACGGATAGATTTAAGAGATAATGTAATATATATGTCTGCATCAATGTTACGGAATATACCTTAACATGTAACACAGCAGTGTCAAGCGGATGTACATCGGTGAGAATTCTTAAAACTTTTCCATTACTGCTATCTAACATCAAAATGTGTCCTCTGACAAAACCAGCTAACACTCTGCTGCCCTCATAATTGAAGCAAAGAGCAGAAACAGAACCTTGATGTCTAGCCTCTTGATCGCACCATCGTAATGTTTGTGAAGAGTCAAAGCCCAATATTAAACCATGGCTAGTACCAATCACCAACATGTTTCCTCCAGCTGCAACTGCACTAGCTAAGCCAGCATTGACTCTCTCCTGAAAAAATAATAAAAAATGACATTTGTCTCTTGCAAGATATTTAATTATATATAACAAATATTCAAACATTTTTAATTTGAGAAAATACGAGACTTGTAATCTCATGTAATAAAAAGATGAATTGCTTACACTGGCCGATACAATTTGTGATGTTATTCCTTTGAGTATGACGTGCCTTAATATGACACCCGAGAATGCTTTCTGAGAGATTTTAGAAGATTTATTTAATGAATTCAATGATAAATGACTGCCAATACTCGTTGTCTCACTGCTACCAAGTTTCTCTCCCAATTGTAAACCAACATCTTCATCTGTTTCCGATGGCGATTCATAATCAGGTTCCATCAGTATACTTTCTAAGGTGGGTAATTCTTCCACGATTGGTATAGCATATTCCATATTATCTAACTAGAAAAAAAAAAAACCGGTACAAAGTCATCATTATCAGGGGCTAGAATAATATCGAAGTAAATTGTATTTAATTATAATTAAAAAAAAAAAAAAGATGCAATTGCGATAGATATTGGCCATAATGACATGAAAATAAGAATATAAATGACAAAAATAGCTTAATTTATATTCCGATAAGATTACAATTGAAATGTACAGTGTAAGGTGCCTTACACAATCGTATCAAATTTATTGCATAGATAACTGCTGTAAAATATATATACACACACACAAGTACCTCTTCAATATCTAAATTGATGGCTTCTGTAACGAGACATTCGTCACTATCGGATACAAATTCATTCTCAGCCATTTTTACGTTCAAATTGTACTATTTCCGATTTTTTTGATGATGAATATATATATATATATTATATATATATACATAAATATTTGAAAATGGTTCGACACTTTTGTTTTCATTCTACATATTCGCGAATCAAGTAATCTACAGGTACAGACGGCGCTCGGATAGAATTCTTTAAGCCACGGATAAAATTATTATTGAAGATGGCCAACCATGGGTTTTAATTGGATTCGCGAGTCGGTCATTGAAGACACGAGGATGCGAATAAAATACATAAATAGTGAGCTTTGTTGATCTTTTTAAATTATTTAAAAGACAATAACAATCATTAGAATTAGTTGATTCAAGAAGTCTGATTCGTAAACTATGAATTGTATTATAATACTTTCTTTACTTGAAATTTACATATTTTATATGATTGATCTTCTTATAGAAAGAGTTAGAGAATGTGAAAGACTAATAAATCTGTTTTTATTTGGACCAGATATTTGTTATATCATGCTAAAATGCCGCTGATAATAATAACTGGCGTTCCATGCAGCGGTAAAACGACGAGGAGTCTTGAATTGAAGAAATATTTTGAGGACAGACTAAAGAGCAGTGGACAAAATGTAGAAGTAATTAGCGAATGCGATGCAATAATTAAGGCAGGCTACGATAAAAATGTATATTACGCGGGTAAATAGAAATGGAATTAAAGAATAAAATTCGATATAAATTTCACAAATATTCAGTCTAAATAATATATACATTGTGTTTCAGATTCCATGAAAGAAAAAGCTGTTAGAAGCGCAATAAAATCAGATATTCAACGTAGACTCAACACACGCGATCTGCTGATATTTGATGGTAGTAATTACATTAAAGGATATCGATACGAGATTTACTGCATGACCAAATTGTACAAGACTCCTCAATGTACAATACATTGTGATATACCAGTCGAATGTGCTTGGTTGTGGAATGATAAACGAGTCGAATCAGATGGATACAATAGAGAAATCTTTGACTCACTCGTAGCAAGGTAATTACATAATAATAATCTGCTAGAGAAATGTCTCTCTCTTTAGGTAAATGTTTAAATATTGGTTCATCAATAGGTATGAAACACCAGATAGTAAAAACCGATGGGATCATCCGCTCTTTGCGATTACACCAGAGGATGAATTAATGTGCGATGAAATTTATAGATCGCTTTATGAAGTCAAATCACCAAAACCAAATCAAAGTACCCAATGTGTTAGTATCTTTTTTTCGTTTCTTTTTTTTTTTTAGTATAAGTTTTTTCTTAGTCCAATATTTTATGCAGACATTATATTTTCAGCCACCATTAGCGTCTACGAATTATCTATATGAATTAGATACAATAACAAAAGATGTAATAGATGTAAGTGATTCCATATAGTTATTTACAGTTGTAATATCGATGACAAAAATAATTCATTAATATATATTTAAATATGTGGGCATAATAGTAATTTTTCTTGCTCTTTCTTTTCTTGTTTTTAAAACATTTGTGTTCATTGTACAATATAAGATTTATGAAGTAATTATGAAGGTAGACGCTAATAATAAATATGTATTTTTCTTCTTCCATCACAAAGGCAATATTATCGGCGCAACAACTGGGAATAAACAACGATATAAAGATACCAGGTTCCAGTGTGACTGTACAACGCACGGGCACACCAGCACAATTAATGAGGTTACGGAGACAGTTTTTAACTTACAGTAAAATGCAGCAAAGTGGAATTGATCAGATTGCCGCATTATTTATACAATATCTCAATAAAAATTTATAAATAAAGCAAGAAAACTATACTATATATATTTGTTTCATTTTCTGACTTTAATATAATTATTTTATATATATGTATATATATATATATATAATTTATATATACACACACACACGTAATAACGTTACTTGCGCGCGCGCGTATAATGTACAATATATATATATATATATATATATATTAGAATCACTGATTTTTAAATATTCCTAAACCTTTGTCCAAAGTATATACTTTTGATTTCAATAATAATTCAATAAACAAAACATAACTAGATTAGATATTTGTCTGGAGTTACGATACTGATAAATTTTGCAAAATAATGTCTATTGCTTTTTCCTGACAATACTGAAGCTGCAGACAATTCATCATAGTACCATTGAAAACTTGTATGAAATGAGTCTTGAATAAATTGACAAAAAAAATTCCAATAAAAAAAGGAGGAAAAATAAGTCTTATGTATTATGCAGTTGCAAAACTATTTCACATAGTAGCGTAAGACATTTGAATGCACTTAAATAATAATTTTTTAGTGTTCAATGTTTCTTCACAAGTAAAATGATCCGCTTTATTCAGTTCTCTTGTTCTTGCATACCATTGGTTGCAGTGCCGTTGCGATTTGTGCTGTCAGGTTCATAAGGTTTTCGACATACAAAGTACACACTTTTGTATTCGCACTGTAACATGCTATTGATGTTCTGAGCATAACGGGTTTTCATCTGTGTCTTTTCCTTCTAAAATGCATGTTGTTTTCGTGAATTCTTAAAAGAAATAAATAAATAACCAAATAAAAACTTTACCTCCAATTGAAAGCCAAAGCCCAGAATAACGTCACGAATAGAGTCGTAACTCGGTTCGATCGATTCTTCATTCGGTAAATCGCTAAAGTGATACAGCAACGGTCCGAGATTTATCCAAATTCCACCTGGTTTTAGAATCTTATATATCGTTTCGATAAATTGCACAACGTTATTGGCACAGTCTATGAAGAAACATGTCGCGACACAATCCCAATGATTGTCTTCCGTGTATACCTGGAATAAATTGTGTATAAATTTTATTAAATATATATATATATACATATTAAATATATTTAAAATTAATTAATTAAATATATTTATAATTAATTTTAATAATTAATTAAATAAAATATTAAGTAATTAAATATATATATAAATATTAAGTAATTAAATATATATATAAATTATAATATAAATATAATAATCTTATTATTACAGTTACACTTACACATACGTTTTATATTTATTTACCTCTAGAAAATCACCCGCGGTCATAGAGAATTGTGCGGTTCCCGGAAGATCGCTTGGGCTTACGTCGGGGAAGGAAACTGCTTGCGTTTGATGTTCCGGTTTTAAGTTGTTTGTATATTGATGTACCCATGGATGTACTTGATACATGTTTACATCTCTGCATCTATTTTGAAAAAAGGCAATTATGACAAATTGATAAGCAATATTATTATATATTATTACTTACTTATTTAATACAAAGTTTGATGCAAACAACATAAATAAGGAAAATTCATTTCCTTGACAAGTATATTCGCGCCTCGCAATTTCAAAGGCGAGTCGACCCAGTCCTGCGCCAGGCACTAAGACATGCACTTCTGAAGGAGTACTAAAAATTTAAATGTATTATTTAATATTTGTCTCAATTACAGTGTTGCAATTTACAAGGGAAATTTCCATAACATCTTTTAAAGATTTTAAGCCAAATTGCACTTTTCTCGTTGCAAAAATGTTTGTCCACTTTAGTAAATGAACTTTTGACGAAAGAATGATAGCTTAAAATCTCTTAAACATTTTGTAAGTTTCCTTTGTTTTTTTTTCTCTATTTTCTTTATATATCCATAGTAATTGCTTACACAATAATTATAGATTATCATACCAATGTTCTAATGGGAATTGATACAATATTTCGTCTATGATTGGTTGATAGCACGCTTTTCGTTCCTCAGAACCTTCCACACTCCAATCACGAACCAACTGCCTAATCGTAGCCTGAACTTTCTCTTGGTCTGCCATAACAGATCGTGGATTTAGTATCTGCAATCATAAATTTATATAAATTTCAATACTATTGTGAAAATATACATGACATTTCATTCATAAATTTAAATAACATAGAAATACGATTAATAATTCCAAGATGTTGGTACAAATATATTGATAAAATAATATTGAATTAAAATTTTATTGAATAATCAGACTGATGAGTTTATGCTTACAATTAGTATATGATAAATAAAGTAAATATTAAAGGTAAATATTCCTTACGCTATCAACTTGCGCAGTAGATGGGCATACATTTTCAAATATATGTGCTACATCCTTTATTATTAGTTTTATAATTTGATCATTATTTTCAACGCATCGTTTTACTTCCTGTAGGTGTTCTTTGTACTTTGACAGAAGTTTCTGATGATGCGATGGTAGAACAAGAAAGTAAGACTCTGTTTTTCTTACCCGTAGCAGAGAATGTGTTCTGTGTGGAAAAAAATAGAGAGATTATAAATGAATATATATATAAAAACATTTCGCGAATTAATTATTGTACTGAAATTATATACTAATACGCAATTCGGTAAATATATTATTTATAGAATTTTATATCTTATAGAGAACGATCTCTATGAATAATAATAGCTCGCAGATTAAAATTCTTGTAAATAATTGGTAACACAATGTTTCTCTCGAATGGCCCATTGAAATTGATATAATTTCGATAAAAGCGACAAGCCTTTACTCAATTTAATCAAACCGGTCATCGTCAATGTTCACTGAGAGAAGGCAAGGAAGCTCATAGAGAAAAGATAAGGGGTTTGGCATCGACCTATTTCTCTCATCGGACACTCACTTGTAATATCTGAACGCGGAGACGATTCTTTGAAAATGTTTCCTTTCTTCCTCATCCTCGTAATTGTTATGCATTTTTCTCGGATGCGGACTCACTGTCGTATCCATCGCTTCCATCTTTACGTTGCTTTATGTTCTTCTGCTTTATGTATAGCACGCGCGCGGGTCTTGTTTTGTAATGAATCTCTCTTTCTCTCTCTCTCGCTCTTTCTTCCACGCGCGTTTTACAGATTCTCACGGCGGTAGTCGCTATTATTTACACTTTCTATACTTGAAGCAGGAGCATATGCTTCTCGCACTGAAAAGAAAGAACGAGAAAAGAAACATGTGCGACAAATTTAATCAGTAGAAAAAGTTTGTTTCATTTATAGTCTCTTTTATATCTGCTCCATTTAAAATGAATTAAATGTTAATTCTCAAATCACATAGTGAACGAAACGTAAGGGGATGAGAGAGGGATGGCGAGAGGTGAGGGAGAAAGGATGTTAAGAAAACCTAGAGGGGAGTGGCAGAGAAAGAGAGAGAGAGAGAGAGAGAGAGAGAGAGAGAGAGAGAGAGAGAGAGGGAGGGAGGGAGAAAGAGAGTAGAAGAAAAGAGTGAGAAAAGGACATTGTACTACTTTCACAAGAAATTTTTGGAGTTTTAGAAATTCCCTATCCAACAACCAATCGATACATTGGACAAACTTGTCACATGACACAGAAAGAACAAAAGTCCCTAAACCTATATGTCACCAAATAGTTTATTAGCGCCCTCTCGCAATAAAGTTTGAATTCTTGCAATTTAATTTATCTATGATCCATAAATTATCGAACAGCTAATATAATATCGAATATTGCAATATTGCAATATCTTTGAAAATAATAAGATTTTGTTAGATTTTACACAAACGTTAACAAATGTGCGATAATAACATATTCAAATCAAGATTTTCTAAAAACCATTTGCCATATAAAAATTAAGATTAATAACAAGTTGAATACTAAAGAAAGTAATAATGATGTATTTTTAAATTTACCTTTTTATTAAAATTTAACTTGAACGTGCAATTATATCTTCAAATCTTATTATTTCAAAATATCATTATATAGTTACGTATTTGTGAATTAAAATAGCTTTATACATACATTCATATTTATATCCAACATTTAGTGCCGATATGGTTATTTGATTTCGAGTTTTCGCTTTGTACAATTCCGTAAAGTCCATAACATCATATTTCAATTGAAATATTTATTGCCCATCTCTATCGCGAAATCTTCAATTCTGTTCAATTTTACAGAATCGAAGGTTCTGTAAAATATCCTATAAAAGAGAGAAAGAAAAAAAGTATTATAATGTGTTTCAACATAAATTTATATATTCATTAAAATAAAAGAAAGAAAAAAAAGTTGTGCATACACATAAACTCAATCAGTGAAAATATCATTGATTAAAGCAATATTTAGTTTCTTCGGTAAAAATACTTTGCTGCCCCGTCTTATGTTTTATTTATTATGACAAAGACTTCTCATTGAAAAATTAGTCATTATCATTAATTGATTCTTCTTAGTAATAAGATTTCATTGTGTTCAGTACTATATATATAAACCCACTGGTTATCAATGATAATACATTGATTCCATTTAAGAGAGTACAATATGTTATAATTGATTGAAAATCAGTTATTTCAAATTTAAAAAAAAAAAACGCGAACAATTTTCTACATAATATATAATATTAATTTTAGCAATTGATAGGAACTAGAAACTCGTTTGGATTGTATAAGTATTATATGTATTATTGCTAAGATATTTTATAGAAATTTTCTTAATAATGTCACACATTTTTTGTAAATTCGACACATCTAGAATTTCTTAATTAAATTATAAATGCCACTTATCGTCGCATTGAAATAAATTGCGAGATAATTATATTTCGCTCACGTACGTTAAGTGCGTGGATGTTTGCTCTTATATAATATCTCTTTTATTAATATTTATAAGAATAACTTAGACATTATTCACGATACGTTCCACGTTAATTTCAACAGAAATGTTAGCTTCTCTTGATGTGCATTAATCTATGCGCACCTACTTCCTACAAACCGCGAGTTTCTAATTACTCTTCATAATGATGTCAGATTTAATTATCGGAGATGTACTTGATAAGATTTTGCGCGATATAAATTGAAAAAAAAAAAAAAATCAAGATTATTCTCATTATCTAATTTCTCATTATCTACTTCGTCAACATTATTTAAATTTTATGATAATGTCAATAATAATGTGTGACTAGCAATTTTAATTAGCAAAAATTATATATTTTGTAAATATTCGGTATAGTTAGCAAAAGAATTGCTTATTATCTCTCTGGATAATCTCATTAAATGAAATATTTATAGAGAATCAATAACTCTAGAATCTACTTGATGACACTGTTACTAATGCTAAAGTAAAATAACAACACATGTAAAGAATTAATTATGCTTAATTGTGCTTAATAGTTGTTTGTACAAGATTATTTCTAGCGATGGTAAAATTTGTATTTAATTCTTGTTCAACGACGCGAAAATTTATGTGTGGTCGCAGGAATATTATAAGTTATATATATTATATAAGAGAAAAAGAATACATGTATCTCTCAGAACGTATCACATTTCTCTAGAGATTAGTTTTTCCTGCGTATTAAAGTAGAATCTTAATCGATAAAAAGACATTTTTACGAAATATAGTAATATTCTTTGTTTCGAATTAAAATTGAATAAATCAAAATCAAATAATTTTTAAAATTTCTTTTTAATTATATTGAATATCTTTTTAAAATCATGAGAATTATAAGTCTGAAACTGCACAAATATGCATGTGTTATGAAATAGCAATGGAAAGTGAAGTAAT
Source organism: Prenolepis imparis (assembly GCF_030444845.1). NCBI lineage: Eukaryota > Metazoa > Arthropoda > Insecta > Hymenoptera > Formicidae > Prenolepis > Prenolepis imparis. The sequence goes on from NW_028141162.1 coordinate 3,605,998, forward strand.
GATTATTAAAGGCAACATTTTATCTTTGCAAACGAGGAAAACTAGAGTATGTTTATGCGCGGACGAGTATGACAGCCTGACTCATCATTGATCGCTACTACTTAAAAGCCTGCATAAGTCTGTGCAATGACTACTTGACACAGAAGGTACGTGTCTCTTTCTCTCTTTATCAAGTATTTTTATCTAAACCATGACTTTCAACGTGCATTACACTTGATGAATTCGATATGATGATTAATAATTTTACAGTAAAAAATATAAAGAGTAAAGATTTTAATTATTTACAAGTTATATTTGAGAAAACAAACACGGATGGCACAGTTTGAGTATCCTAGCAGAAATTATCATATTATTGAAACCGCATCGACTCTTAGACACGCTCAAGTATCAGCAATCAAATGTCACCTTTCTGATCCTTCCGGAAACGCTTTCGCGAGCAAGATGATTCTCCTTTTCCTGACAGCAACCAAAGTTGGCAGCTTGACGAATGCAATCCTCCTGGTATCCTGTAGGAGAGGGATTGCAGTGAATTTCCAATGGTGTCATATATATGCAGACGTACGTCGGAGGCGTCGCGTCGGTCGTCCTCGGACGTCTTCGGGCGTCGCGTCGACGTCCCGTCGAGGCGTAGCGGACAGTCGGTGTCCGGACGTCGCGACGCGTGTATCGTATCGGCGTCAAGCGTGCGCGTCCGCTTCCGTTACGGGGGGGAGGGTGTCCCCGTTCTTTACAATTTCTTGTTTGGCAAAGAAGAGGGAAAAAATCGCCGCGAGCCTGGTGTAAACTCCCGCGACTCTCCCCGTTTACGCGTAACCAGATCTCTCGTCAGATTGGAGAACCTCCGGTGAAAAAGAGCGCACTGCGGAAATGCGTGACGGCTCTCACGGTTGCTTACACGGTTGACACTGATGGTCTGTATATCTGAAAAATTTTTTTTTGTCATCTCAATGATCGGTGATTCTATCGTAAAAGGTGGAAAGGGGGTTGAAGAGGGGCTAAAGACCGACTATTTTATTGGGCGCTCTCACGAGAACGTAGGGTTGGGAGGGATGAATATAGCGCAGGACGATCCTGCTTTATCGTTGTTCAAGTAAAGATCGTTTATTATTTTATATATATATTAAATCTTTTACGATAAAAATTTAATACAGAAACGCGCGAAAATAACTATCTTCACTTAAATATATTGTAGTAAGAACGATAATGGTTTAAAAAGGACACGTTTATTCTTGTATAATCGAAATAGTTCGATGTTAAATTTAGTAGGAATATAGTTTTATATATACAAAAAATATAAATAGAGAAAGTAAAATGAGAACAGTCTGCAACGGTATAACAATGAGTTTGCAATTATTCGAGTAGTTTTAAATGATCCTTGGTCTTTTTACGACGATGAAAAAGCAAGGGAGTTCTTTCCTCGATAGAATCCCTCTTCGCGAAAGTGTGAAAATGGAAATGGATAGTGCAATTATTCAGGGGGATGAAGTCACTATTATTTATGTAACAAGTGGAGAAGAGAGAGAAATCTTTGGTTCTCTATTCGTATATTATTAAAAGTTCATATTCGATTCACAGGAAGAATGGAGGCAATTCTCTTTACATGGAGCTGTAAAAGTAGGGGTGAATAGTAGTGCGTGAGATAGGGAGTGGCAATCTCTGGATTATTCAAGTGGCACATTTGTTTTTATATGTAGTAGAATACTGTGGTGAAAGTTCAATGAGAGAGGGTACGAGTGATCGCGATGCAGGGTGAAGAAGGTAAAAGCGCCTGACGCGCAGCTTCCAGAGAAGCCGCAGAATGGGAAATGAGGTCTTGCCGCATTATTCGCGTTCTACTAGAGGAAAGTTTGTCTTATATATATTTTCGCGATGCAGATCCTTGCAATAGTGTGAAATCTTCTGTTCGAGGCGCGCAAGAAAATTTGCTGTCAGCCCCTGAATAGAGGTAACAGTGCTTTCGATATTAGTGGAATATAATTAATTTGACATCATATCAGTTTGAAAAGTGGCACATTTCTCTCCCTCTCGTTAGGCAAAAATACGTAGATTAAATATTGAGTATCTATAGGGAAAATTTAAGACTCTTATTCTTTTATTACGCTATTAAAAAAAAATTGTTAGGTGGTCAATTGATATCGATCGAATTTTTTCGGACAGGTTCGTGCGCATAGAATCCTCATTTTTGTAACGAGGATTTTTATTCTACTTCTTACATTTATATGATCTATTCTACATTGCATTGCAATAAAAATATTACATTAATTCTACATTGCATATATCTATCTATATAATTTTTTTTATATACATAAAATTTACAAATATATACCACACTGATGCTATTCGATTTTTTATCGGTTCTAATATCATAAGTATTACATCTTCTCATATAAAATGATTATATAAGATCCATAAAAGTCAATAATAATTTTATGAGATATATAATACTGCTTATGATATTAGAATCGATAAAGAAATAAAATAGTATCAAAATGTGATGTCGTATATATATTTGTAAATTATATAATGATTACATCTTTAATTAAATAATTATTAACGAAAACTAGTTATAAATTTAAGACAATGATGATTAGAACAAAAAAAGTGGCATAAAAGAGAGAATAAAGAGCTTTATATAAGCTTTATGTGAATACAATTTATCCTATAGCAAAGTGTATAATCGGACAGTCATAATACGCATGTGATTATACATTGCTATAGACATCATGACTATAATTATAGTGATCAATAACACGTATGTATTATGTAAGCACCTGTCTCGCTCTACAACTTGCTTATGAGTAGTAATGTGAATAACAACGATGTAAATTTGATACAATTATTTCGGCTAGAGGGTAAGCAGAAACTGGTAATAATTATATGCTATATTTTAGCAGAACATGTAATGCTGGTAACACAATTCTCGATTATTTTTACTTTGCGTAAAAAGACTTATTTCATCGGATGAACATTCCTAAAAAAATGCGACTACTTTTCGCGCAGTTAAGATGTTCGTAAAGATACTCGCTGTGTGTGTGTGTGTGAATATTCAATTTCTTTTTCTTTTTCATCTCGTATTGTTCACTGATCCTCATTTTACGGTAGTATAAATCGCACTTAGTTCAATATTCACTGACGGGAAAGGATCTAGGATTGCCATCGAGAGCTCTCATGTTTTATCGTATATCTCACGGGAACTTTTTTGCGATCTCTAGATCTGATAATAAAAATAATAGCGAAAGAAGAGAGAGAATGTCGCGCGTATATATTGTTTCGGCACAAAGTGTTACTAATAAAATATTACGTTGAAATCGAACAAAGCAGGTGCGAAAAACAAATTTTTACACAAATTAATATTTAAATTATTTAATTAACGATAAATTAATTAATTTTTTATTCATTAAAAAATCTTTTAATAGGAGTTACATGTGTCGGAAAACGGTATTACCATAATTTTGTACGGTCTCTCTATAATTGCACATTTTTCTTTAAATATTCTTAATTCTGTTTACCATCTTCAAGGCATTAACAGAAATTGTATGAATAATTCAGAAGACTTAACAGACGCTGACCATTTGTCTATAGCTAAAAAGAAAAAAAAAAGAAAAAGAAAGAAGCCGAGATGCCATTTGTCCCAAATGCCATTCCTAGCAAGCGTGAATCAAGATCATATCGAGAGGGCTTTTAAGCTTTCCAGTTTTTTTGTCTTCGTTTCACAAAGTTTCTCGATTTGTTATTACAACTTTATTCTTTGCCCTGTCGGAAATGACCTGGAAATTATCGATTTTTTCTTTCAGGTATTTTTCGTTTTTTATTTTTTATTCTTCTCGACTTCATCTGGAGTTTAATCTTGTTTCATTTCTGGGATTAATTCAATCACATACAATTTTTTATCATAACTTAAAAAGATAAAATAAGTTGTTTAATGATATAGTTTCACATTTCTATTTTTGTGATTATTTATAGATTTATAGCAATTGATTTTGTAATGTGATCAATCATGTAATATGATCTAATTAAATCTGTTTTGATAAACATAGTCGATACTAATCCGATTATAAATTAATAATAATGACTCCATTTCCTATTTTGAAAACGACATGACATAATACAAGAATTTAATTAATTACATTTTTATGCTAGAACTAGCGAAAATATTAAACATTTAAGATAGGCTGGATTTGTTCGTATTCGAAGATTTAAATCACAGAAATGATTTATATAATATAATTAAAAATATTTGAAAAACATTTCTCAAAGTTTTTTCCTAATATATAAATCTCTACATATGTTTTCAAACTCTCTCCCTCTCTCTAGAAAAAAACAAACTACTCTGAAAGTTTACACTGTTTCACAGCAATATTGACCAGAATACAGTTGTCATAACAAAAATAGCACGGAATAAATGAGAAATGTTAGTTGAGAACAACGTTATCAAATAAAGAGTTTAAATTAAAAGTTTAATGCATTTTCTGACCGATTCGCTGAATAAAGAATAGGGCTAATTATACATAGCTCACATAGTTCATCATATTGAGTTTTATCGTTATGATTACATGAATAACGAATGAGGTGACTCGCGTTAGAGATTCCTTGAAAGCCGATCATTTAAATGACTTAGCTAGTAAATGTCGAAATGCAAATTTAATACGCTTACGCGTGTAATGACTTTGGTCCGGCAACCAAATCAATGAAATTTCATTGAACCATTCACGTTGTTAACTGTTATATGAGCTTAATCGGATTTGCCATTAGTGAACAGTATAATAGTATTATTATAGATATTTTTCTTCGAATAATTTCGTAACGAGAGAATTACACACGAAGAGCTTTCACAATCGCTCTTAAGCAATCGAAAATGTTAATATCATTTATAGGAATAAATGAGTTTCGTGAACGAGTATTATTATACGCGAATAATGCATTATTAATTAAATAATTATGAATAATTATTCTTTCGTTGATTTAACATTAAAATAAATTGCAGAAAAAGATATAATTTTTTACTTTTAAACATAGGAAAATTCTTATTCTCTCACAAAATCTCATATTTCTTAAGATGACTCTCTCATTTTATTTCAACACACTCGAGCGTTATATTTCTCCGATGATTCCTCAATCGCAAGCGTTAATGATCAAAGTTCATAATCCGAAGGAATGCTTCTCCAGCTCGCAAGCATGTCACCGATATGTAACACGGTGAATCTCCGTGCGCTATGTTACATCCTGTGCCAAGGATTCCATTAATTTCCATCCAAGTTCCTGGCAGCGGTCGTTGAAACAGTTGCCCTGAATAGTTTCCGTGGTTCGCGATGTTCGACGACCAAACCAGATGCGTCGCCACGTCAGGTGTTTCAATATTATATATCGCATTTCTCGAACAGTTTTCGAACACGTGACAAATTTATAAATGCCATCCAACGGCTGCATTGCATGTATTATGCAGTTTTCAAATTTATATCGGCAAAATAATAAAAATCCTATTCGCGTAAACTTCTCTCGCGTAAATATCTATCGCAGTTACATCCGCTAATAATTTAAATGCTGCGCGATTATACACATGACTCTGACGAATAATCCTTTGAAATCCCTTTACGTTGCTTCATTATACAGTTGTTTACGTATCAAATGGCCGCGATGGAAAATCCAAAGGGATCTTTCGCGAATAGCAGAGCTAGGAAAATCCCTGTAAATCAGGCTCTGTTTGCAGCAGTCACTCACCCATAATCCACACCTTCTGACTTGGCAACCAAGCCGGAGATATCGTCTTGATGAACGAAACGTTGACGAAAGTCCTTCGAAAATGTCTCGCTGGTTATTGGCAGATATTCGAATGTTAAAGACTTTGCGAGATCACAATTAAATCGGTTTTCTCTTTTTACGGTATAAGCAATAGAAAAATCACTCCTCCGTTAGCCTGAGGAAAGAGCTCCTTGTCGTGAGTGGAATGTGTATTTTTCAGAAAATTTGTCAAAAATAATACACGACAGATTTTCCATACTGCAAGTTGCCATCGTTTTTGCAACAAATATTAATATAAAATAAAATCTCTTTTTCTCTTAATTTCAAAAGTATTAAAAAAATTAATAATATAAGAAGACACATTGTAGCTTGTACGCAGAGTCATGAAATTTTTAATAATTTCTAAATTATGTTCGCAATCTAAAATACAAATAATTGGGCGGAATATTTTTGAAATCAATAAAATGTCATACACGTCTAAAAGGGGATGTCAATGAAATATATTTCAATCGCGTCGCGTTAAATCGAATCGAATGGAGCTTTAACAATCTTGCTTCATTTCGATTGCAGTGTAATGGTCACTACACGATACAATTCCCGATCGTACGTACACTTGACCACACGCGGGTTGCGCTGCATGCTTATCCGCATTGCGTGCGGTACGCATTTTCACGAAATTGTGCCACTGCGTCATTATCTGGAATCCTACGCACATTCCGTCGGTCCCTTCCGTCCCTTCCGGAAAGTGCAAAAATTGCATTTTCATCCAGGAAGCCAAGGGGCACAAGTTTTTACGATGCACTAACAAACAAATGTGGTTTGCAACATTTTTTTCCTTGCTTTTAACGCTCTATGAAACAGTGCAGGAATCCGAGATCCTCGCTGCTGGGATTTATATATATATACGAGATGAAAAAGACGAGAGAAAAGAAGAAACGCGTGTTTTTCCTCCGAAAGAGAAGTCTCAATGTTGCAAATATATGTATATGTGTACACACACATGTAACTTTTAATGCAACTTTATGTTACCATACTTAAACCATAATTCGTAAAACTTTGCGAAAGAAACGCATTCTAGCTTATGTTATTACGATGACAGAATAAGCGTATATTAATTGTTAGAAAAGTTACATAATAGATATGTCATTTAAGAATAAAATAACTTATATATCACCATAGTAAATACTACAATATTTGCAGAAATCCCATATAAATATACATAAAAGTAAACGCGTTTCATGTATCATAAAAATAAGTGGTTATAAAGAATCCGAGAGTAATGCAAAATACTTCTCGTATAAAAATAAAATAAAAATAAAATGAGCACTCGTCTTTATAAAATTGTCCCTTAAATTTATCCGCAATGCCATTTCTCGTCTTGACTTCAACATGATTTCTTCAATGTCGTGTCAAAGTAAATATCAATGTTTGTCATTAGGAGACATTCTCAAAGGTGAGATAAAATTACGACTCACTTGATTGAAACTTTCTTGTAACTGTGACAAATTGCGGGAAAGTTTCTTTATAGCGATAAAATGAAGCTTTAAACAATTTATTCTATCTTCCCTGTCTCTCTCTCTCTCTCTCATTTTCTCTCTCTATATCCTAATAATATGCAGATATAAGTAGATATCTCATATCTCTGGGCATTGCCAGCAGCCAATTCCCGGATAATCTGTTGATCTAAGTTCGTAATCAATGTGTGTACAGTGTACAGAGTTTGATGAGACTCATTATCATCTTACTGACGTCGAGATATACAGGATATTGATATATATAGCGTCTCTTATATATATCGATATCCTGTATAATATGGTTTTTTTGCTAAATTACAGAGATATTGATCGGGAAATAACGTGGAAGGAATCTAATATTTGCCAAAGTTGCTCGATATTACGCCGACATCAACAGGAAGGTAAAAAAAAAAGGAAGAGTTTTTCAGCGCAAATAATTGTTCGGCACCAGTAACAAGGGCACGAAACAACAATTTCTAGCTGTCGAGGTTCATCAAACAGCCGATCGTCATTAAAAACTAAACGAAAAGCCGGACGAGCTAGACAGCTATTAGTTGATCGTAAGGTCAATCATTGCTGAGATTGAATGCTGATTGACTTCATTTCGAGAGATGCTGCATTTATCTCTCGCGTTCCCTATTTGCGTTCGTCGTTAATGATCTCTCTTAATAAAGCGCGATAATATGAATGTCGATTTCTTAAACTTCACGATTCAACATGGATAGATTGTCACGGAGAATTGTCACTTCTTTCAGTGCAATTATGAGACTTTTCCGCGTAATTATATAGATTACTAGATATTTTACACATCGTTTAATCGATGTAACGTAGGATTATTTCAAACGCGTTTTATTATTCATTGAGAAATATAACAAGATAAAGGAGATTATAATATGATTAATGATAATCTTGATTAATGATAATCTTGATAAGAAAAAATGTTCTATAAAATTTATCCAAGAGACACTGCCATACATAACTGTTGTCAAGTAAGATCTCATTTATCACGCAACTTTTCTTTAGCTCCAATAAGTCACGTTATCCGTACTGCATTTCTGATAAAACTAAACCATCATTCGAAGAAGAATAGAAACTCTTTGAGCTAACAGTAACGAAATTTATCTCGTGACTCGTAAATTTAGAATAGCAAAGAGGATTTTACACGTAGGAAAGACCTCCAATATTCTACTTTTATTTCTGGAAGCTCTGTTTCATCATTGCTATGCTTTCGCTTTTTTTTATGATCGATTCCAACAATAAGCCGTATTCAAGAGCGCGCATAATTCTTGATAAATCGATAAAATACGCTTCTAGTTGTGGATGAATTGAATAAACGAACAAAAGCATTTTCTCCGTTTGGGATAAACGTGTTTGTCGCTCGACGATCGGCTCGACGATCGGCTCGACGATTTCAAATGACAAAATTTCACATGACGTGTGTTCCTGATCTTTTTTGTCATCGGAGTAGAATTATATACCACGGGTCATTGACAAGGAGAAAGAGAGATTGGCGTATTGTTCTGACTAGAAAATGAAGCTCGTTTTATATAACTCATCGTGACTATAAATAACAGCCACACATACCATATTATCGCAGATAAACTTTCTTCTAAAATTTTCGTAACATTTCCAGAATTCCTGCAATATAAAATAATGCAAAATCTTTAGAATAGGTATCAATGCTATATGTATCCGTCATGTTGAGGTAAAATCCATGAGAAAACACAATTCAGCGAGGAATTTACATAAAACTATCCCGTTGCGATAACAAAGATAATCAATATTTTATGACATAACATAAATTCGTGAAACTATGATATATAAAACGCAAATGATAATAAACCACGTAAGTCTCTGTAACATATCGAAGGAATACGGAACCGCGACCTCAATTCTCAAAAAAAGCCAAGGAGTTAAAAGTCCGCAACATCAATCATTGTCTGCACGCTATATCTTTCTTGTCAATATTACCCGGTATACAGCTCGATTTATTTCGACCTACTCTCCTCGAAGTTTCATCGATCTAAAATTATATATCTACAAATGTAAATCCGCTAGCAAAGGCTTAAAACATTTATGATTATTGGACAATAAAATGCAGATTGAATAAATCTTTACGCGCAACGTTAACGTGTCCATATCGGAAAATCTCGCGTAACGCTAATATTAGGAATTCTTCGAACGGTAAATAGGATTTAAAATGGAAATGGTCAGATCCCGACACGTTTCCGAAGAAAGGATACATCTGCCCTTTTATTTGTGTCACATCTCGCGATAAAAAAGTAAAAGCGATCTTTTTGTATATCAGCATTTGTTGTATAAGGACAAATACATATATACTTATATATTCCATATTCATATTTTTTTCCATGTTTATGCTTTCTCGAAACATAACGTGAAAACCATCTTTGCTCATAAATAATAAAATTATTCATTTCATTTTTTAAATTACTTTTAACACTATCGCCATATGACATTTTTATCATAACGAAAAGATGACGTCGTGCGAAACAAAATAGTAACATTAAATTCTCTGTATATTAAATTTTACGAGTAATTTTACGATAGACTACTACCTACACGTTTTATAATTTTCAACTAAATGCAAATTTTGTCTAATTTTAGTCCGGTTATGTACGTGTTTTAATGTAAAGGCAGCTTTGAGCATCAGAGCTTGTTACGTGTTACCTAACCAATCCACTTTGATCCGGTGAGAGATCGATGAATCGCAACGGATCCTGTAATGGAATTTAGCCCTTCCGGCGCAGAAACGAGCTTATAACGGATTCGACCTTATTGCGAAAAATTTACTCAGTTTAATATTAAGGAAATGTAAATTATATCAATATAGTGGTAATAAACTGTATATACGCTCTCTCTTTCGTTCATTAAAATTCTCTCATAATACAAATAAATTGTACGATACTCGCGCTCTAGCTTGATTAAATTAAAGCGATTTATATTACAAACAACGTTTTCTTACTCGTAAAAAATATTATATTTTCTGACAATAGCACTCCAACATATTATTGCGACTCCGAATTGAATTTAAACGATTAAATGTCGCGTTATTCGTTATTCCGCGTGAATTACGTATAAATTGCAAGCTGGCTGATTCCTTTAACCCGAAGAATCGTCTCTAATCGAATTAGCCGTGTGCGGCGAAGCGCGTTAACCCGGACAAATAGATGGATTACCGGAACGACGTATAGTAGTGGCAGCGGGAAGCTAACAGCTCTAAATAATTCCGAATTTATTGGTAAATGCTCAGTGATTGAGATACAGGAGCACGGATGATCGATCTGTGCATTCATCCGTGAGATTTAGCCGCGCGATGCATCGCATCGCGATTGATTGTATTCTTGCATCATCGATGCAACAGCGGTAAATAAGATCTCAAGAGAGATTGGCTTACTCGTAATTCTGACTTTGCGAAAATAAAAATTCTCTTCGTTTGCGGATAAATTCTCTTTCTACTATTTACGATTTAAAATTATTATTAAGGCTCCTGGCTCCTTTCCGACCATGTCGAAATCGTGACGTCAGAGGCGAGAAAACACACTCTAAAATTTCTTAGATGCCATTTCGAAATAAAAAAATATTTCGATGAAACAGCACTTCAGATGGCTTTAACACACTCTTAAAAAACCCCGAAAACTATCCTTTCCCCTTTATAATCAATCAACAGCTGTAAAATTATGTAATATTATGAAGCCCAGTCCGTCTGGTCTTTGCACATGCGCAGTCATTCCGCATGTCAAAATCTGATATCTCGATCATTTTACAGATGTTGATTGATTATAAAGGGAAAAGGATAGTTTTCGGGGTTTTTTAAGAGTGTGCTAAAGCCATCTGAAGTGCTATTTCATCGAAATATCTTTTCATTAAAAAATGGCATCTAAGAATTTTCAGCGTGTGCTTTCTCGCCTCTGACGTCACAATCCAATATGGCCGCGGTGAGCACCCAGGAGCCTTAAAGCTAGCAATCACATCGCGTGACACACTCTTTATGAATTAAACAAATTATTAATTATGTCTACAGGTGTTGGGAGGATTAGGACGCAGGATGTCGAGCGGCGATAAGGCTTCACCAGGCCTAACCATCGATCGCGCCGCTTTCTTGCTTCTGAGAGTAAAGAAAGCTTTCAAAAAGAAAAAGCAGCAGCGGAAGGAAAAGAGGTAAGTTTAGTTGGCTTGTTAATTTAGCCGGCCGACCAATGGTTTTTGCGATAAACGAAAGGAGAAGAGAGAAAGGCGGAAAACTCCCTGGCGATAGAAAGCCAGGAAAATTGCTTCCAAATCGTTTTTTTTTTTTTAAGCTAGATACTCAAAGCTACTTCAATCAACAAGCCAATTTGACGTATAACATGAAGAATTTGTTGACATAATATAAAATTAATGCTTATATCTTTACATGACGCTCTTACTCTCTTCTGTCTTTTATCTTTTAATTAATTTTGATACAACGCCTCTACACTCCTTAATCCCCGCTGGCGATTATATGATGCATCTTTAATGCAAAATTGCATTATGCATGATATGTTGACCCCCGAAGCATCAACTAGAATTTACAGATTAAGCTCTATATCTCAGAGAGAAGAGGATAACGCTGGTGATGTATCAATTAATTAATAGCGAAAGGAGTTTTTGTAAAAACGAATATCGTTTTTCTCCTGGTATATTGTATTAAGAAAAGATTTAGGGGGAAGGAAAGTGTCTCTAAGAACAACATCGCTATAAAATGACTGCGTAATTTCTGAACGCTCCGTATAAATAATGACACTCTCCGAATAGCTTCCTACATCAGTTAAACTTTATTTTATACCCTCTCGAGATCTTGGTAAAGAATCTTTCCCGCCGTTGAACGCGGTATTCAATCGACAACAGATTGGCCCAGCTCCAACTTATCGAAGAGCTTATAGCGCTCCGAAGTCTCCATTATCCTCCGTAAATCTTAGCACGAGCGTTGCACATTGCTCAGACATTTAATCAACGAAATTAACGAACAATTCGCGCACGAGGAAACGGCACTTTCATTTCGTTTCTACGACATTAATATTCTGCGGCAGCTTTGAATATTCATAAAGCGGCTACTCGAATATAAATACACGCGTTAACAATCCAGACAGCATCTCACGTCTTCCTTTTAATCCGACACGGTCATTCACGGTCCATCTTTATTTAATGGAACAATATCGATCTAAGATTTTGTATTTAACTCATTCATAAAATCGCGACACTTGTATATATATATTATATCGAACTGTATTATCGTTGTGCATATTTTTATTGGGACGAAATTAAATTTCTCAATAATTCGCTTTCTCTCTTCTTCATTATTTCATAAATCAAAAAAGCAGACAGATAACTTTGGCAATTTGCACATACGATATTAACAATTTTCTCGCTAATTTAAGCTTCGAAATGTAATTAATAAAGGAGAGAGAGATTATCAAATAATTAATTTTAGTCTCGAAACAGAGTTTTCCCGGAATTGGGTGATTCGTCGATATTCATCTCTAGTGTGACCTGGGTATTATGAATTTCTGATAACTACCACTAAAGCGCAATTGCACATTTGGTATGCGCCAATACATAGAATGGCATTTGTACGTGCGAAAATTGTAGCAAGTTATAACTCTAACATATCACGTATTGAGATATGTATACCTATTTATACTTTCGACGTTACCGTTTCGACGTTGCAGTTCATTTCCGGAAAATATGCAAATACGCATCAATTAATATCATTAATTCATTACCCCGTAATTCTAATTACGATAGCGGAAACAGCAGTTAGTTAAATCTAATCAGCAGTTGGTATAATCTAATAATGGTTACATTAAACTGGCTACAAAGTGGTCCCGAGTGTTCCAATTCACACGCAGATCAAAAGGTTTTTCGTTACCCAGGCTTTACCAGCACACCCTCTTTACCTCGTTCGGACAGTGATGAAGCATCTCCTCGAATTTCTCGGATCGTTTTACCGCTGGTGCGTGAAAAACGGATTCTGCAACGTGTCGCGCTTAAACATTTTGTAACATGTCGATTGTATCGATAAGAAGCGTATTATGAAGCTGCGGGATAATAATAGAACACCAAAAATGTTCGTACTATAATATTATCCGTAATAATACTATTGTTGTATTGTGATTTATGGGACAACTTTGACATACAATTTTTACGTACGATTTTTCGTCAATGACGATGGCTTATATGAGTAGCGCAAAAATTCATGAGACGTTACGCGATATCTCTATATATATATCACAATTATCTAACATATTTGGATTATTCAAAGATCAATTTCTATTCTCTTTCTTTAACATGTATATGCGCATTTATAACGTCAAAAAATAACGGTAAGAAAAGTGCGGGAAAAGCATAGTGGAGGAGCGCGATGAAGATCGTAAAGATAAAGAATAGCTGTTCCTTCGTGCTTGCTCAGACTCCACATTTTTCTCAAGGAGATCGGACTGGGCACATGGTGTGGGTGCAGATAGATCGAAGGTAATATAGTACATGTTATACGAAGCTCGCAAACTCGAGTGTCTACATAAATCGGACAGATGAAGCAAATGAGTAATATAAATGAGTAATATAAATGAAGAGTAAACGTATAATGAAGACGCGCTTGCCCTTTATTTTTTTTACTCAACTATAATTTAAAAACTTGCAAAATAAAATATATACATATATATATGTGTGTGTGTATATAAATTTTATTTCGTAAGCTTCTAAATCATAGTTGAATAAAAAAAAAGAAAGCATGCTTCATATAATATCCATTTTAATATTTTTGAATATTTTTTTATACGTATATATGCACATAAGATATTATATATAGATATATTATACACATGTTTCTTTTCTCTCGAAATTGGATAATCTTTGTACTACGTCCATGTGTCTCATTTCAGAAATCACCCAAGTTATTCGTGATCGTCTTAGCCTGTCGGCAGTTCGAATAGATTGTTTTGAGTTTGCAGACGCGAGCAGCTGCAGGGTAAACTATGTTATCTTTGCTCATACATGTACTGGTGTATGCGTAATTACCTGTGGAAGTGTCTTAATAAATTCAACCAACTCTGGGGGCAGTATGCAAATTGACCAACTATTTGCTGAAGAAATAAGCAATCACGCGGAGATCGCGTTGCATTAAGTACATTTCTGCGCAACGTTGCACTTCCACTTGGAAGCACATCAAGCGAGCTTCATCTTCCGCTCCAATATTCACTCTTTAGCTGATGCTACTTGCAATTAGTAAAATTTCTTTGCATTTTTACTTATTATGAAGGAAATACGTGCAATGCATTTGTGTAAACAACTGAACAGTGCTTTTCACGCACCACATTTACAAAAATAATAATGCTTGATTTTTTTCCATATTTAAAATACTTTTTTCAAAATCACACTATGTCGAACATTGCTGTGATAAATTTAAAAATTTTAGCGTATACGCGTATGTATATGTTATGTAGAGCGTAATAATTATGCAAATAAATTCTTAAAAACAAGAGACACATACAGCATGATTGCATATGTAGAAGCTCATTCATGATGCTTCGAAGACATAGATAACGCGAAATAGCATTAAAAAATTCGATATAACATTAGCTAGATGAACAGCTCGGTTTGCAAACATTTCATTTGCCTATATTTCAAGATTAATGGCTGCATTTTAACTTTGACTCAAAGAGTGACCCACTCTTCGCTCTGCCCATCGAGCCCATCATTTTATTCCCTAATGGATACTTCCTGCGAAACGAAGACTGGGTCAGACGTAAAATGTCAAAGAATATTAAAAATAAAAATAAAAAAAGTTTTTATATATATTATGCAACACATTTATCTTTATTATGAAAGAAGCTCTTTATATATATATATCTACCATTAATCAGATAAATATTCTCGCAACGTAATGTAATATAATAAAAAAATTATTTAATAAAAATTTGCCAGAAAGTATCGCGTACGCGTTTCCTTCTTCTGTTTTTCTTTATTCTTTTAACTCGTAAAAGAAACTAAGACTTTGAAATTATAGTATTGCATATTGGTTCACATTACGTTTTGAAAGCACTGCACTTTTTGTCGACGTTAAGACTTTTTTTTTCAGCGCCTTTTTTTTAATCCCCATTTTCCAATACTACAAGTGTTCTCGATAGATTCTACATGCGTGATAAAGCATAGCGGAAAATTATATTTTGTCTCGAATACCCTTCTATTGATTTCTACATGTATCCTACTGGCTGCAATTCGCTCGCACAGTTGAGTAACTTTTACGATCATCGGACTGTACTACATCTCTGCACAATAAAAAAAAGCACAGTTACCTCCTACAACTAACATTTTCGGAATGCCGATATGTATCGTCCATTATTGTTACGTACGAGAATACTTCTATTTTATCCATTTCTCTTAAAATCCAATATTGACTGTAGTTCTGACTCGTTTCGACTCGACTCGCCTGTTCTGCCCCTGCACTCATCGTTAAAAACAAAATAAGTTTTAATAATTCTTCTTAAATGCATTATTTATCTTCATATATTCTTCCCCCTTTGTAAAAAATTATTATTACATTTATACAACAAAAAGTTTTTAATTAAAATATTAAGAATATTTTTGTAAGTATATAAAAATCTTAATATATAAAAAATATAAAGTTTCTTCCTAAATTCATTATTTACATTCTTTTCCCTTTGTAAAATTATTATTACATTTACGTTTAATAAATACCTTCTGCTTAATGAAAATCAGGGTCAGGGCCATTCGCTGCACTTGTGCAAAAGACCCGGGGTTGTCGTTATATACATCGTTGATGAAACGTAACGCGGAGATGGGGGCTACTTGACGCGCGTGTAGGGTGTGCATACGTGTTACGTTTGCGCAAACCCTAGCTAGGTCCGTCACGTCTGGTTAAATACACGGATGTAATGCACGACACGTTGTTGGATCTTTGCGATGAGGTTTCTCATTCACTTGAAAACGCACGTAATTTGTGGAGGTTCCATTACAAATTGCGCGAGAGGATGCGCGGTAAAGCGATGGTGTGCAAAGTGCACATAGTATGAATACATGTTATCGCACGTATTCGTGTTACTTCTGCGTATAATTCGCCGTTTTGCGGTAGACACCATATTGCGCGACAACACGATAATTTATCATTCTGAATCGATCTGCCTTCGAAAGCGCAATACATTTTCCGAAAATTATAGATACGAGAATTTTAATTGCAAAATTCTTTCAACTCTATTCGTTGATTATCGTCAAAACTATTGGAAATATTGTTCGTATTTTATTAATGTTTAGGCAAACGAAAAATTCTGTCGAAAGCATATCGTCGCATACGACCAAATAAATAATATCGAGTTATATCGGTGAGCGCGGTAACTAGTTCAAATGCAAATTAATGTAATGCGGCTGATTAAGTCTCCGCAGTAAATCACACAATACTATGATATGTTCAGTTGTATGTATGTACAGTTAAGCGTTACATCAACGATCGTGATTGTGCAGCGGTATCATTATCTAAGCATACCTATATACAAAGTGATATAATACTACAATCGAGCAACAAATGCAAACACATGCATAAACACGCTCACAGACATTTACGTCAGGTGCCATTACATAAGGTGCCAAATTGTCACGTATACTCAAATGTTAATTTGTACAAAGCGTAGTAGCAGCAGCATCAATTGCATTTCTATTCCAAGTAACCGCAAGATATATTGTTAGTGGTTGACCTGTTAGGATTTGCAAGTTTTATAAGATTTCCTCGTCGAAAATAAATAAGGCAGCAATCGGTTCAACAGAGAAAAGTTGTAAAATAAAAATGTAACGGATCAAACGCAAGATGAAAAACAGAAGAGTTATCGTTGCCATTAACAAATAAATTTATTATTTTTTATTTCTTTTTGTCGCTCTGTGATAGATGCGTTTTTTAATCCAACAGCGAGCTCGAAAGACCGATTGCTTTTGCCCAATCAATTGTACCGAAAATTTCGCGTTAAAATTTACAAACAAAACATTAAATTTCATTTGGAAGCACAAACGTAAAATTGGTATCAGTTGATGTGTATTTTTTACTTTCGCGATATCACTTTATCCTATGTATATGTACATATGAAATTATAATCAAACGACCGATATATCGCTTGCATATTTATTATCTGTGCATGATAGATAATTCAGAAAATTTTATTCAACTTTCGATAACAGTAGGAAAATTCATTTATTCACAATTAAACTTTGCGTACAAATCATATGACTATTTCATTTACAGATTGCTTATGCAATCTGTAAATTCCTTATTCTTTTAATGTTTATTTATCTTATGCGCGCGAGTTACTCGAAGCAAATTTGAAAAGAATAAAAAAATTACTTCAGTTAATTTAATAATGATCTTTTTGTAAATTTTTATTTTCTAACGTAAATCGTAAATAATCATATAATTTCACGATAATAGAAATTTGTAGATTAAATCATAACAACAGCATCAATTTTGGAAGAAATAACCGTAATTTCTTCAATTCTTTGCCTAAAATGTTATACATATGTATATACACATAGATACACATATATATTTAAATCAATATATGTATATATTTTATATATTCCACATTTTCACCTTCTTGATCCTTTTCCTTTAGGAAAAGGATTATCATTGAACGGATTCGAGGGCGACGTGCAATTTAACGGCGCTCGCAGCTAAATAAACGTCGCTTAGAGGATTTAAAATATCGTTCGCTCTGATCGAAAGATTGAAAATATTTCATGCAGAAATATCGTACTAGATCGGGCAAATATTTTTAACGTTATATTTTGCATCTACTGTTGAAAAATATTATTCTGCCATAGGTTATCAACACATCCTCGTAAAAAAACATAGCCACGTAAGTTCTAAACCGTTGCATCGAGATTAGTGTATGAAAATTCAGAGATTATAACATTAAGTAATTAAAACTAATTAGTTTTAATGACTGACTTTACTAATCAGCTGTCAGCGCGATGCAGCTTGTCTTCATAATCCACGAGGTGCATAATTTCCGCAAGAGAGAAAAAATTATGGTTTCACCTGCCACACCCATGATCTCAAGTTTGATAATGGCACTTATAGATATATTAGTCGATTAAAATGTCTAATTTAAGAGAAAATGTGAAAAAAAAATTAATCTTTTCTTTACGAAAAGCTGGACATTTTAATACAATTATGTTTTTACGTATGTAAAACGAGAAGAAAGATAAATATTTAAAAAATATTTGTACGTTATCAGCGTTTAAACACAGCCTTAATCAAGTTATATTATTTACATTCTTTGATTTGTCGTAAATTCTTTTCTTTCCTCGGAACGTTCTTACTACGATTTTCGACGTACTGTTGCACTTTCGATAATACGAGGTAACGGAATTGGATTGTATGTTACGTATTGGTTTGTATGATTGCCTTTCCTTTCGTGTCGGCAAGCAAAGGCGGAATTCAATATTACTAAATGCGCTATAATTATAAATGACTTAATTATAAATGCAATTCCGTAAATATGCATTTTCGATGCGGAACAAAGGATACCGGGAGAGAGAGAGAGAGAGAAATTATGGATTATTAAAGGTTAAAAATTAAAAATTGTGACGCAAGTAGTTATTTAACAAAATTTTGTAGAAATGGTTTCGCAATGTCTTTTTTTAAAATCTGAATGTAAAGAAATGTGAATTATATGTTTTCGTGATATTTGTCTACCTTTATATGCCACATACACGCAGGTAACTCACGCGCATACTTAAACTTCGACCATGAATACAGAGTAGCATCGAAGAAGCGTGATCTTTTGATCATGGAAGATCAAAAGATCACGCGATGAGAAACACGCACGTATTTTCATGCAAGGATAGAACGATGATAGAGCTCGCGAAATAAAAATGAAAAAAAATATGTGTGGTTGTTGCAACAATAATAAGGAAGACAGCGGGATCATGAATGAAATAGCGACCATAATTGCGTGTCAAAGGGTTTCGTAATGCCAGTTACAGGCACGCTACAATTATTTTGGTACAATTAGTTCCATATTTAGACGCTTAATACGTCCTTGGCATTATAAATACATATATCTTGTGTAAACGATATTCTTTTCCATATAGTATTTTTTTTAAGAGCTAATAAGGTATCATACACATGTATGAGATTATAAATTGCTGATTCAGCGTACGAAAAGTTATTTCTTCTTTCATCAAATTCCTTGACATATGAAAGAAATCAATCTACTGGCGAAAGAAATATTATTCGCAGGACGACACGATGAAATCTTTTAATGTATATAAATATTTTTACCTGCAGCAATACAAATAATACAATAATAACAATAGCAAACCAACAACAACGCTAATTGGATTGTAAATAGAGCACACAGATGGTAATTGAGGAATGAAAACTGCGCAGTGCGTTAATTGAAACAAATTTAAATGTATTTAAATTTACTAGGTGTTCTTTTAGTTGGAATATTGTTATAACACACCAAGTGCTCGTTAGTAATCATTTGTTTTTGCACTAATAAATGATAAAGATCGTTATATCAGTTTTGTTTATTGTTCTCGAGTGGCCGTTAACATGAACGATTTTATTTATCGCGAATTCGTTCGCGTTTTATGCTCGGTGAGAACCGACAATTGCAATTTACTAGGTCGCGACCGCAGGGGTTGCGACCGACAAGAGTGCGCCTTACAGTTTCCTTATTGGGACCATTTGTCACTGTAAGGTGTGTACAAAGCTCGTAGCTTTACCACTCGGAAAAAGATTGTGCTGTGTTGTTGGGCGCAACATTTGTCAAGTGTACCGAGCGTACGAGCGTGCGACTGAGACGTCACCGCGTGGATGTGAAAAGACCAGGCGCGATATTGCCTGTTTCTTATTTCTTTTCTAGATTTTAACGCAAGAAAGCGTGGGATAACGACGCGACAGTGTGAGGGAAAAATCGCGCAACACGAAAACTCAAATGTATCTAGAGCACACGCGACATATAAAATACAAACAATAATTTATTCTATACATATTTGCATTGTGCGCGCTTGCTCTTACGTAAGAGAAACGGCATATCTCGAGGTATCGGTCGCCATAACTTTAATTCCGTCGTCTTCCGGAACGTAAAGCTCCCGTTAGTGAGATAGCGCTAGACTTTTCATTCGTCTCCGCGATCTAATGACGTCGAAGAAAATCCGCGGTTGAGAAAATTGCGTATATCCGCCGTGTGCACAGGAACATCCGATTCGAGTTTTCCGATATTCCGCAGAAAAAGCGTCTTTGCGTATAATATTGTAAAGTCCAAATTAATTCAAAGTTTGTTGAATTTTTTGAAAAAGGAATATGAACCAACAAAGGGGATCGATAGTTGTCAAGAAAAAATGGAACGTTCTATTGACATTTTGATTCTATCCCTTTTTCTTTTTTATTTCAATGCAATAAAATGTACAGAAAAATATACGCAAAGATTTTTGTGAATATTTTTATATGGCGACGCAGTAGCACAATGCAGTTTCTGCGACATCGTAAAAAGATATTGAGATGTCTCTCAGAAAATATCGTAAACATACTCTCGCTTGATTGATAACTGTAGTCTAGCTAAAACTACGACGGGGAACCACTGTCGTTTTAAGTATAGTCTAGTCTCCTCCGTCTCATGACTTTCCTTTCTGCCATTTGAACAGACGAACCTAATTTACCTCAAGATGAGTAGCCGAGGGCAGGATAAAAGCCAAGGCACACAGACGGAGTAAAAACGCGAGCGATTACCGGAGTCGCGAGACGTTATTGCTATCACAACATCATCCTACGGCACCAACAAATGCCAATCTTTCAGAAATAAGACGTGAAATTGCATAAAATTAGAATGCAATGTTGTATCTAGCGGAAATTATGTTTTTATTACAAGTGAATCAGCCGAACTTCAAGTATATAAATGAGAAAAAAGGGGAATAACATATGAATAACATATATGAATGTATACGTGAATGTATTATTTCCGAGACACAAAGGAAGGAAGTTCGAATTGCTAGAAGCTATTCCGTCGAGAGCCAAAGTTTGAAAGCCGTCATCGATCTCGAATTGATCTTGTTGGCTGCAAAGTTACCATCGAGTTAATTTATTGCGTCTGTATCCGTAACTGCTACACTCATCACTCACAAACTCACGTTGAAACACTTTCTCTCTGAACTGTACATACGTATTGCAATATATTCACTTCAAAGTTCTCGCTGCCTACGCAATGTGTCGATGCCTGTAATAAATGTTTAATTCTCCGACAGTATAATGAGGGCTCGAAGCAATTTCTCGAAATTAACGCTACACAAGGGTTTTCAGCCGCTGAACATTTCGAATGAATTTTCGGAGCTATCGCAGCGCGGTGATTAAGCAATAATTAAGACGAACTCCATGACTCGTCCTCAAAGTTTAGCTCGAGATAACGCACACCGAAAGAGATAATTACGTGGCGAGAAGAATGTTGAAGTACGTCCTTCTCTTCAAAATTAAAATTTTCATTTTTATTATCATGACGTAACTTTATCCGTCGCTCTCAACTAATTTGCATTCGAACCAGCTCCACCACTTTTTATCCTACTTTTCTTTCTCAAGTGCGTATATATTATACAATGTATATACAATTTAGCATACTCTCTCCTTCGACTTTTAACATCATAACTTGTTTTTATCGAAACTTTTTCTCTTATTGCAGAATTTTTAAAACTAGTACTCTTCATATGAGAATTTAAGCATTAGATATAAAGTGGCAGTCTCTATGAGAGAGATAAAAGATTTCGGTTCTAAAAATGTAATCAGTAAAATCATTGCAATTTTCATACAAATTTTTGTCAAAGCGTGTAAAGCTATTAATTTGAGTGTCACTATTGATGTATATATCCAGTTTTACCATCAAGTATATACCTAATGTTTCGAGAAAGACGATAAGCCAAAATAAAGTGTCGAATTAACTTGCGAAATTAATTGCTTGCAGTAATTTCCCCGAGGTAGCTAACTCGTCCCAGCTGAGCAGTCTTTGCTTAGCACTATCTCTCTACGATGCATTTTCGCAGAAAGAATTTCAGAAAGAAAGGGAAAGAAGAGAAAGAGAGAATTTTCTATTAAAATTGTCAAAAGAATATAAAAAAGAATTTCTCGGAAGCAGTCAGAAAATTGGGACTTGCAGACAACGAAAATGGAAACATAATATCTGGCGGAAACGTGAGAGAGAAAACGTTATCGTGCACTCGTCTGGAAACTTGCCTACCATACCCAACATAGGGAAGCTATTTCCGGTGGGACCGACAAATCTGACGTACACGAAACACGCGGATTTTCAAGTGTTGGCAGAGGCAAGTCGTGCTGTTACGAATATATATGCCTCTTTGCATCACGTCGTTTGCGAATGCATGCATGACATTCACCATGTGCTACATCATTGAAGCTGCAAACGATGCAGCAGACAAAGATGATATCTTATTCATTAACTACGACGATAAAAGTGTTTCATGCTACGAGAATAAATTCAGATCAAGTTTGTTCGGCTCGGACTTGTCTATTTTTAGAATAAATTGAATTGTGTTCAATTACTTTGCATTAATTACTTTGTATTAATTATATTCGCAAATATAATTTAATATAGTAAATAATTTGTTACAAATAGAAGATGAAATATCGTAAGAAAGTATATCAAAATACGTTTTTTTTTTTATCTTCTTTATCTTCTCTGCTCTCTCTCTGTCTCTCTTCTTTTATTTAGTTTTCGAATTATTTATTATCGGATTTAATATTATCAAATTTATTATTATATTTAGTTGTCAGATTATTTTCGCTAAAAATATTGCCTTATCTTCAAACGATAGCTTAAAGCTTAAAGAACTCAGTAGGAGAAAAAAATATTTTTGCATTCGAGATGGAAAAAAATTCATGATATAAGTTATATCTTATTTACAGAGATCAGAATGATACACAGACGAAAAAAATACGTGGGACGTGATTCTCTGAATGCTCGTCAAAGCAAATATTATAGTTTTAGAAATACCTTTTGTCTACTCTTGTAATTCAAATGCAAGAATGAAGACTGTTTCCATATGGTATGTTTTGAATTTCGTAGACTACACACTGCAAGCTGTTGACAATTGAAGCTAAAAATAAATACGATATTCCATGTCGGTCTAATATTTGCAATAATGAAATTTTTTTTCTCTTTTACCATGAAATATTATTCAGTCTTATAGTACAAGAATATTTTTACAAATTTATTTATCTCTTTACTCATTTGTTTTCTTAAAAAGAGTATACATTAACGAAAGGTGTCATAAAAATGTATGCAGTATATTTTCTCTATTCTATTTTTATTCTTGCATGAAAATTAAATTTAACGTAAAAGAAAAATATATTTTCCTAATTTATTTTATTCTTAAAAAAAAATAAATAACAATGTATAGGAGACTTCTCTGTTCTCTGGTCAAGATTACAGTCCTATATATTTGACGTTATAGAAAATATACGATGGTTGGAGCATATAAACTGCGGTTTTCATATGGTAATAAAAGTAAATCAAGTTGGACGTACAGTTCATCTATGTACATGTATATAGTAAAGAGAAAATTGGATAAAGCAACCACAAAAAATTCGTTAACGCACAACGGTTGTAAAAACAAAAAAAATAAAAGAATTTTCGCACGAATCTTTCATATTCAATTTCTCTCGTATCTCATAAACTCATAAAATTAAACTTTTATTCTGTCGCTTTAGAGAAGCAGACTCTGCCACTTAACTCATTCATTCTCGAAATTCTGCAGAGAAAAGCATCCTAGCAAGCGACTAATTAAAATTTTTCGTACGTCTCGTCTATGGAAATTCACATGCTTCTTCTCTTTGCACATGCATGTTCATTTAATCTCACATTGTTGACAAGAAAAACAAACTATTTTTTCAGATATTTAAAGAATCTCTACATATTATGAAGTTACAAGTATCGCTGTAATTTCTTACTCCATTTTTATTAATTAGTTTGTTTGTTAATAAATTACATGTCTATTCGTTTTATTTGTCAACAGATATACACATTTGTCGCGTGTTGAAATACAAGAATTATTTTTACATTATTTTTCTAAAATAATAAGAGTGTTGAAAAAATGTCAAACATTTTTTTAATTAATATACAGATATATTCTGTACCATGAAAATTTTCTTTATGTATGTGATTCATCTTTAATTTTAAATCATATTTTGATGAAAAATTCTAAACCATAAACGAAACAGTTTAGTCGTATGTCCAACCCGTTATTTCATTTTTTTCGTTGTATTTTTTCAGCGCACCTTTCGACAAACGCCAGGATTCCGAGGCGGCATTGATTTTTCCCCTTTTCCTGCCGGCTTGTTACTTCATTATTCGCTTTGTGATCGTACGCGAGTTTTACGCTCGACGAGACGGCGCTTTAATTATCTTCGATCGCGCTTTCGCCACGAAATGCCATATGTGAAGTCGCTGAAAATTCCATTTATCCGTACGAGGCGATTATTGGCCTTACGTTTTGCTGACAGGCGCACGAGCATCTCATATAAATAATCGGAAAAAGCAAAGGACGTGGTGCATAAGGCGTATAGGTTTGATAAGAAAATCTACGCTAGAAATAAACCTTTAAAAAGATCTAGTACCATGACATTTTATTACTCAACGGACTTTGAGTGACCTGGTTTGCTCTCAGTGACATTTTAAAAACGAAAATTGTTGAATAATTTAGCGATGTTATTTTATAATATATAGCATAATTTCTATAATTTCTATGTATTCTTACAATTTGTATATGTATTATTACAATTTACTATAAAATGTATATTCTCTCGGACGTTATTATAAAACAGATATATTTATACAGCAATTTTATACAGCAATTTATTTAAAAAATTGCAAAATTATGCAATTATTCTATTTATGCAACCATAACATTTTAATGTACAATTTATTTGTTGTCATTATTTACGCATATTCTAAAACTAATTTTCTAAAGAATTTAATGCTATTCCATGAATAAAAGGTTTATGGCACTATTGTATCAATAATAATTCAATTTTTATAGTCAATATCCACATAATGTCACTCTGCAGAATACTTTAAATTACTTCATAATTTAACAACGTACGTTAGGAACTGAATTCAAAATATATAGGACGTTTATTTTATGTGCTCAGACATAGAGACATTAATAAAACTAAAAGATTATAAATCGAAAACTTTTAATTTTTAGAATGTTAGCAAATTAGAAAAAGTAGTTTACGAAAAGAATATTAATATGTACGTTTCATAGTAAACTTGAGTTTAATATATGTAGAAAGCATATCGTACGATATCGGATAAACTTCGCTTCACGAAAAAAGTTTTAAAGAAATATAGAATATGTATAATTATTGCAAATTTTATTTGACATCAAAGTATCGAATGATATATAACGGGAATCTTACTTTGTGTATAAAGTAGCAAATCCACGTAAAGCCTCTTTTCCTCCTACATATTTATATCTACATATCAATTTCTGACATTTTTAAATATTATATGTAAAAAAAAAATCTGTAGGAGTCTCCTTCACTCTCGAAAATTAGATTTATTTCAATAGAATAATCGATTTCTCACAAAATCGAAAAAGTTACGAGATTTTTCAACTTTTGCAATTCTAATAACTTTTGCATTTTTGCAAATAGAAATTTCGCACCTACGTGAAATAGTGAAAAAAGTACGCGGGGGAAAAGCGTGCGCGGCAAGATTGTAGGAAAAATTACGAGGTATTCTCCTTTCTGGAAACTCCATACTCGCTCTGGTTCGCTCTCCGAGATGCTATGGCGCTAAAACGGATTGAGATACGGAGTCGCCGTTTTCAACGAAGGTCACGAACACGATAATACGATAGCGAGTGTGCCAAAAACGTTTTATACGATTGAAAGAAAGAAATTTACGTACCCTGATATCGCGGAAACATGCGAATCAATCATTCCTTATCATGTTCTTATTAAAGATGCATCAAATTACAAAATCGCGATAAATGTGTTCCCTCAAAATTTTTCATGCGGTCAAGTACCATACATATGAAAAACAAATATTTATATTATATATATATATATATATATATATATATTGTATATATTATATTTTATATAAAACAAATTGACGAATATATTTTATATATGTTAGCAAACATATATCAAAAGAGCAATAAAAATGTTTCGATACTTTACACGAGGTTAAATCATCGCAGACTCAATTTTCTGAATTCTCTTCCTCAATTCGTTCAGAATATCTTATAATAATTTAATCGTTGATGTGCGCAAGAAAAGGAGTCTCTTCTTACGATGAGCCGGAATGAGATACCTTTACACGACATAGCTAGCTCATTTAGTGGAAATGGAAAGAAGCCATTAGAGTTTCTCAGTCATTCACGCAGAACAAAAGCTGTTAACACGATACACACTACTCCGGTGCCGGAATATTATCTTGCCAACATCCCTACTGAAAGTAATCCTCGTTCGTTCAAAGTGTTATCGATCCCGTAGCAATCACTCGCGATGACTCTTAAAAAATATCGAAATTTGAGACAAACAAGCTCTGAAGCTACAAAGAAATTACTGATATTAGCGTGCAGATTCTTAAAAAAGATAGATATGAGAAGAGAAAAAATGTAAAGTCATAAAGAAAGGCTGAATTGTACTGGAGAGACCAAGAGGGAGAAGAAACGCGCGAGTAGGATGAAACAAACGATTGTGTCATTTCTTTGAGCTAATAATTGAAAATTTAATCCAACGTGGCGTAATCGAGAAAGTAAAGTAGATAAACCGATGGAGAGTTCAACGAGTTTTGCAGTTCGCTTCTTTGATTTCCTTCGAATAAAGCCGAGAAATGGATTAAATATATTTACCAAGTTAAATGTCCCATCAGTATAATCGCCATCATTTTTGCCAATTGTCAAGCTTCTAATTAATAGATCTTCTATAATCAGCCCTTACTATGCCATGAAATAACAAACGACGAACATGTGAGTAATATTCTTCCACCGGTTCTTGTAATATCCGATAATTGGCACTTGATATTCGTCCAGAATTGCGCAATTAAAGTCTCCTCGAGACTGAGGTCACATCGCCTCTCTTCTATCTTTGACCTTAATTAATATAAAATATTCATGCCTACATTTTAAATCTGCTATTTTATGATATTCAATTATTATTGAATTTATTATGCGATATATACATATATCATATTGTCTCGTACTCTTTATATAACTTGTGTAAAGTTTTAAAAACACGAATGATATTTACATCTCGCGTTTTGTAATGCAAATAATTAATAAAATGTATAACATATATAATAAATAAGCGTTTTTTTCAATCACGATGTAAAATTTATAATTAAAAATATTGCAAATATATATATCAAACATTTTTTAAGTACACCGATTCTATATTGCTCAGACGAGTAAATATTTTTCTAATTAGCAATAGTGCAAACCTCACAAAGAAACGTTTATTTGTACAAGATCTCACCTTCCCATACTCGACATTAATCGAAGGTCCCCTCGCATTATTGACATTGGCCACATTCCAGATCACAAATGACAAATATGATGACATGCGCGCATATTAATTCTAATAACATTCATATTATAGATTTATAAGTGTAAAAATGCGAGAAAAACATTTGTTACGAGTAATCTTCCGGGATTATACACACTATTGCTAGGTATTACGGTGGTTAAAAAAAGAACATCGAAATAAAACGCGATATTTCGAAATACGAAAATTCGCGTACTATGCGGCAGCAAAAAAAGTTACAATTTTACGGGCTCCGACAGTTTTTTCGATGAAACGTTCATCAGCTGTATATCGAGTTGCGTGCCTACAGGCAACGCGAGTGATAAATATCGCGTCGATGAAAGATCAAAGATAAATGAGAGATAGTGTTCATCTGTCTTTCCAACACGATCAATAATCTTTCCGCTTATATAAATAGCCGCTATTGATTTTCCACTTTGCAACGTATTCTTCGTTTGCCTTCTCTCATCGGATTGCCGGTCTTCAGAGAGAGAGAGAGAGAGAGCGAACACTATGAAAACAAACAATTTGCCTCTTCATTACGGTGTGTATTATATTATAAATCTCTCTTTACGCTTTTTTAAAGTTACAAAACAATGTATATCATAAAATTAAAAATTAAAAATTTATACAAATTATTAAAAATAAAATATTTATTAAAAAAATTAAAAATTAATACAAAATAAAAAAAAATTTATTTAAAAAAACTTGGCGCTGCTAAATTTAAAACCCGCAACCTCCGTCATATTTTTATAAAATTAATTTAGCAGCGCCAAGTTTTTTTAAATAAATTTTTTTTTATTTTGTATTAATTTTTAATTTTTTTAATAAGTATTTTATTTTTAATAATTTGTATAAATTTTTAATTTTTAATTTTATGATATACATTGTTTTGTAACTTTAAGCGTAAAGAGAGATTTATAATTATACGATTCCACATGGGTTTGCAACTTCCAGCGTAAAAGGAGATCTATAATGTAATTATATGATTCTCATTAGTTTGCAATCGGAAGCGAGTATAATTATTATATAAAACTCTATATAGGTTTGAAATTTTAATTTTTTAATGTTACAAATTTTAACTTTTTCTTGGCGCAATTTTTTTTATATCATTATTTTTTTAGGATATATCTTGAAAATTTAAACAAATATTTTTTACAACTTTTTTTTTTAATTAATACGATTCTATATGGGTTTGCAACAAATAATTTTTCATTTGTACAATTCTACATAGGTTTGCAATGTATGGTGTAGTAAGATAATTACTAAATATATGAATAAAGCTGGAAAAAGTGAGTTGTCAGATGCCATCTCCTTAATAAGAATAATAACAAATCATTAGCGAGTAATCTTTGGAATATTGCTTTGCGATTTACGAATAATAGTGAATGTGGAGCTTTGGAAGCTGCTGATACATCGTTAGGTATTCCTTTGTATGAAACTGATCGAAATACAACTATCAAATGGTTAGACGTTAACCAAATACGATACAGAAAATTAAAAAGCCCAAGGAAATTTATGCTCTTAATGCTGAATTTACAAATATATTTTGTCCATCTTTGATAGATAATCATTATCCACATAGACCAAATGAATTAGAAAATATATCTCTTTTTGAAATTGCACAGTGGTACGATATCTCGAAGATCAAACCGAAAAATGAGGATATTGAATATTTTAAAATAAATAATGGTTATTATCTTAAACGGCGACAACGTGGATATCTTATAAATCGTTATATGTAGATATGATGTTAATACGCAGCCGGAAAATTATTTCTTTGCGTTATTACTTATGTTTAAACCATGGCAAAAATTAGAGGATCTTAGAAATGAATGCGATACATACGCTGAATCGTTTCACAAAGTAAAATTGCATCTTGTTAAAGCATTGCAATATCATGAAAGATTAGAAGAATTACAAAAAGCATTTGAAACTGCAAAACAGTTAGTTCAGCAATGCTTAGATGACGATTTACAAAAACAGGAATCTCAAGATGATCCTGAAAATCCAATAGGTGTTCAAAATATAGAGGCTGGAGAAGCAATGCAAGATTTCGAAGATCTTGGTGATAAAGTAATTCAAGAAATAGATGTATCTGAAATGATAGAAAAATTAAATATTGATCAAAAACGAGTATTCGATAAAGTTATCAATACTATAGAATTAGATAAATTTGTATTACGATTATATGTTAGCGGAGAAGGTGGTACTGGAAAAAGTTTCTTAATAAAGACTATTAAATGCTGGATAAAACAAAATATAAACAAAGATACTACTGTGTATTATATTGATAAAAGCTGTTTTTTGGGCCAACACTCAAACAAGTTAAACGTGAGCTGAGATAAGAATCTATTTAAGTGTTATGTCGGAATTAAATTGCGTATATATAAATTATAATCTCGCGATTTATCCCAAAAATCCTATTACGAAATTTCAATTCTTATGTGTTTGTAATTTTCAAATAATTTCTTGGAGATTAAAAAAATATAATGATAATTAATAAAATAATAAAAGTATATATCCCTTAAATGAGGCAACCACCTCGGAGAATCGCGAAACATTCTAAGAAATTTTAGTTTCGCAATTGATTACGCTAAATGCATTCTGATGGTGCAACGCATCGTAAATCTGCATTTCAATGTTGAGTGTCTGTTAACGGTAAATTTATTGCATCAATGCAAAGCATTCTCGACGTACATTATTTCTTGGCTGTTGTTCCACTTTGCATACCGGTAACCTCTTAAATTTATGTTTGACCCTACGGATAATATATGCGACAAGTTCGGGACATATCACGCAAAATTCTAATTTCAGAAAATTATGAGTTACATGTCTAACTTTGCAATGTCACAAGCTTTAAGATAATTTTCTTTTTAACTTGATATTTCTTTAAAAGCGAAAATATTGTAATACTTTAAAAGTTTAATTAATTTTGTGATTATATATGTGCGTACAACAAACATAAATATAAAATGCCTGTTTCACATAAATAATCAAAATAAAATACATAGCATATATAATAGAAGAACGAATTATATATTACATTATGTAAGATTGAGAATTACTCGTCATTAGCATTTGAGATTTCTACTGTAGCAAAGATCTCTGAATTTTCGATCGCAGGAAATGGAAGGAACGAATATGCTCTAATGCCATCTCTTTCAAGACGATTCGATGATCTAGAAATTACAGTTGCAAAGATCAAAGAGTAATCGAAAGTCGAGGAAAATCAGAGACGATTCTACAAACTGAGCCAAAGTCTTCTTCATAGTATCTCTTCCTTCTCTGAATATTGTAAAATAGAGATGTCTAAAGAAAAATACGCTGTTTTTTTATCATCCGAAAAGATTCGATTACAATTACATGAAATCATTGCAGACAATTTTAATAAATCTATTTTTGAATCTGTTTAATTATAGTGAAATATACATACAAGTGTCTCTCTTGTATTCGTTCAAAATTAATTACCACAGAAGCAGAATCTTCATTTCATTAAGAAAGAGAGAGAAAAAAAAGAGAGAGAGAGAGAGAATCTTTGTATTATTTCTCTTCAAATAATTTTCTTTGAAAAATTATCAGCCAGATAATTTATTGTGGTTTGTAAAATATATACTTATTATTATGAAATACAAGAAACTTTTTTTCCAGTTAATCTTTTCCCCTTTTCAAAGTTGAAAAAAATTTTTTTTTACGTAAAATATTTTTTGATCGGTTACTAGTATCAAGCTCACCGTTTTCCATACTCGTATCGACACGTCGATTGAAAAGTATTCAGCCATCGGAGCGCTATAGAAAACTCATTGTTGACTCGTGTTCCTTCTCACTGCACACGACCGAGTATTCTCGGGGTGGACAACTGTTCGACTTTTGTATCGCGCGTCATGTTGGAAAAACACGACGATATATCAACTAGTAAGGTGTGTAATCGTCACGAGTATATCACGATTCTATTGAAACCCATTGATATCTCAAAGCTTTATACTCAGTGAAGATGTAAAGATGAGAATATAAATAATATTACCACATTATTTTGTGAAACATGCATAGAAATAACAAAAGTAAAATACTATAATATAATCTCATATAATAAAATAATAATATAATAGAATATAATAATAGAATAGAATAAAATAAAATAAAATAGATAATGAATCTTCTTGCAGCGCAATTTTTCTTTATGCGCGAAATAAATACATTTCATCTCTCTTGAAATGTAGCCGGATTTAAGTTAGCAATTATTCTTGTTTACGTTGTCATTTCGTAACATCGTAAGCCCATTTGTGTGTGTCTCCACAAGTCCCATAAGTTAAAGAGACTTGGGCGTTCCCAATGGTTTCTCAAGGATGTGCCATTCCCCTCGTCGATTTACGATGACGCGTACAATCAATTAGATTTCTCCATCTTTTCCACCGTTTTACTCTATCCTGAGGGTAAACGCTTTTTTTCTTTCGGAGAAAAACCACATCTTTTCTGACATTTCTCAGAAGTGTTGTACTTTGTTCGTTGTTCCGTCATTAGACTGATTAATTTAATTTCACACTATTCTAGAGCAACTCTCGCGTAAATTTTGCCGATATAAAATAATTTCCTCTTCGGCATTGAAAGAAATTCTGTATGCGATAAATCTTGTTCTAAGATATTAAAATTACACATATCGATTATATTTTAGATATTAAAAACATTATTATTAAATGCGTAAAAAATTTTTCATTTGTTATATTTTACATTGCTTTTTTCAGTTTGTTAAAAAATCGAAATACGCAATCTTGGTCGAGTTTGTTTTCCTAAATTGCGATGAACGTATATCGCTACCGTGGGAGCAATTTTAATTCTTGTAACTTTTACGTCCTCTCTCCGTAAATCTTAAATTCTCAGGATACCTCTACATTTCACGTAAAACAAATTGGCGCATACTATATATTTAAATCGTAAAATAAACATTGGACTATAACTCTACATCGGAAAAATTTCTTCTCTTCCGTATTTCCCTTACACAACAATTCCTGTACTATACAATATTAACGAAATTAATATGGTGTTTATGAAGAAATTCGTGTGAGATAAAATTTACAGTCATATCTGTTTGCGTCATGTACCTATAAAATATTTTAAAGAAAATTGTCCGAGTTCCTTCTTGAGAAGGAAAGGAAGGTCTTCACCTGAGACGATCAAAAGAAACTAAATAGTGAAGACGAGAAAGTTTGGTGAAAAGTGCGAAGCACGAACAAAGCAAGTTACTGCAATCAAGAACTCTCCGTGAAATGTGTCGCTACAGATATAACTCGCTCGTACGTACTTTTAGCCGGGGAAGCTCTAGGGACTTGATTAGGATATATCGCTGCTTGTCTTTGCTCACGTCTTACTGCTGCTTAGTGACAGGGTACCGCACAAGAAACGAATTTCCGTTCACAGGATTGTCGGCACTGATAATTACATCTTATTGTTAGAGTTCGATGCTTTTAATTTCCAGTACATATGGTAGATATGTCCAAGAAAGCAATATTCCTTTTTACTTTTTAAAACATTCTCGCTAAGTCACCTATCTTGTAAATTTATTTAATATTTCATTATTTTTGCTATTGCAAAACAACTAATCCGCGTTGTTTTACATCGAAAACTGAATATAAAATATTATTGAAAAATATTACAGAATTATAGCGGTTGAGATATTGATTCTTGACTTTACACAAGCAGCGAGTTTCGCTCGAGGGCAAGCAGTCATATAAGAAATGAATTGCCGGAAAATCATAATTCAAATGTCGCGTTGTGACAATATTTTATCATAAAATTGCCATCTTTCATCAAAAATATAGGTATATTTTTCACAGAAAAAATCTTCTCGCATGTTATATAAAAAGTTATTTACCATTAAGTGTATATTAAATTTTGACAGATATCGAAACATACGCGATTATTAGACTATTATAGGAATTCAGAGAGAGACAGAGAGAAGAGGTGATATATAATTATGCGTATATCTCTCGAACGAGAGCATTTAATTAAATGGTGGTGTTAATTAGATTGACATTTTATATATAGCATACAAGAATTAATGGCAAAAACTATTATAATTTCACTAATGCGATCAGTTAATCGTGATGCGATAAATTATAATTGATTTAATTTATCACCAAAGTTATATCGTGCCAATCTAGTGTAGATTACGAAATTACACACATACACACACATAACTATAAAGATAAAAGGTTACAAGAAAATAGTAAAAATAAGATAGATCTAAAATGGATCAAAGAAAAAAAAAACTAAAAACACAAATATGTTTTAAAAGAATACATAATTATCACTCTGAAATGAAAATGTAAAGCGTATGTGTGGAAGTAAAAAAAGAATATTTTTATAGATATTATAAAAGAAAAGTATAAAATAATTATTATATATGCACATATGGCGATAAATAAAGACAAGTGAGTCACTTGTATCATCAAAATTGAAAATCGTTTCTAACAAGATCAATTTTTCGATCTACATATCTGGATTAGCATTTTATTCAAATTATGAATACTAGTATATGGTTAAATTTGAATAATAAAATATCGTAATAAATGATTCAGTGTGAACGATCGATTTCATTGAATCTTTTTATTTTTACAGCACGCCCGCCATAGAATGCAAACCCGAGAACAGATCGGCGGCGCGAGGTCCCGGAGGACGTCCAGCTCCACTTTTACGATCCAGAACTCTACCGGCCATTATCGCGCCCGGTCTCAATATACTTCAGGCTCAAATCGACGCTCGTTACAATGGCAAGTATAAATAGCATTTTTATTCTCTTCTGCCTTTTTTCTTACATAGTTTTTCGTACTAATACTATTTGCGTCTTATTGGCGTCTTGATCCATTTTCTTATGACAATGTTTCCTTTGTAACACTCGTGCTGCCTGCAGCTTTTCCTCCCTTCGCGTTTCAAATACCCAGTTATCTCGAAATGTCTCTTTCATCTTTCCATTGCTAGTAATCTGCTTTTAATGCGCGAATACGATATTGCTCCTTACCATTGTTCTATATCGTTCTGTATTCTTCTTCTCGCGCAATTTATATGTATAAAAAGGATATATAGTTAAATTAATAATCGTCGTATTTTTTAAAATCCATATATATAGATATAATTTAGTCCTTTTTGCACGTTGTTGATGCATCATCTTTCTACCACTGTAAGCGTTAGATTTCATAACTGTAAGTTTCTCGTTACTTGTAAATTTTGAAACATTCGTGCATACACAGATGCGATTACGTTCAGAAATAGCCATCTCACCATTTAATCATAGTCATCTTTCGCTCGCATTCAGCGGTAACAACGGGGATATCGGTCGTTCCACCTTCCAATACGGACAATACGACTTGCGCGAAGCGCGGAAGCACGGCTTCCCAATGTACCAAGCTTCTTACGCCGAGAATATCCTTTACGGATGACACGATAGGTAAGGTACCAAGAATTTATTGCACAAGTCATATAAAATGGACTTTCAAGTTTATATATTTCAGTCTCACAGCCCCCGCGCTTTAAAAGCTGACGTGTTCGCACACTACTTTCGTATTCTTCTACCGCTCCTTCTTAAAGTAAATGTTACATTTTTCCTATTGTGCATGTGGATTATCTAAGATCATCTAATAGGATTGTCAATTTTTCGATTGTGATTATTGAAGCGATTTAGATAGCGAAGCTATCTATAACGTATTAATATCCTTATGTGTAATTCCCTTATTAATATAGAGTACAAGCATGCTTGTGTATGTGTAAAGATGACAGAATTATTATTGTTATTATTGCAAACTTATTATATTATGTTGAAGAAATTAATAAAAATTTTAATTTGAATTATTGCAGAAAATGTAATGGATTTCAAATTAGTATAATTTCTTGCAAACTTGTTTCTCATTATTCGAATAATTAGCACTCTTTTATTGTTTTCTAGTTTCTACGCGGTGTTTGCATATGCAAATTGGTGGAATTGCAATTTTTCAAATGTTTTAAATTTTAAGCGTTAGAATTGAATTGTTATACAAATATCACGCCTTGTCATCGAAAATTAATCTCTTGTGTATTATTTGAAAACGTGCGTCATATTTTATGTGTTATGATTTCTTTTTCTTCCGAGGAGAGGTACTTTTCGGAAGGTTATTAAAATTTTCTAATGTCTAAATCTAATAATGTCTAAATATTGAAGATGCATTTAAAATTATCTAGATAAAATTGTCTAAATAATTATCTAAATAATTGCCTAGAAATTGTTTAATAACATTAAAAATTATCTTAAAACTGTGTTTAATGTTGAAGAAACATTGCAAGATTGATGTGAGCAAAACTCGTTTGCTTGATACACACACGTGAATGATCACTGTGGCGCCTAGAAAGTTACCGAAGGTGGATTTTACGCGGGTATTGACTGTCGGGCAACCGGAGGAGAATCGTTGATTGTGCGGCCAATTCTTCATGTCGGTTTTTCTCTGTGACAGCACGCCGTGTCTCCGACTCCGGACCGGTGAGCAGGGAATCCTCCAAGGAACACTCAGCAAGAAGCGGCAGGTTAAGCACCTCCAGCATCGGCGGCTCGCAACCACTCAACCGGCTTGCGAGGCTCTTGAACCAGAGGCCGAGCTTCACCCCGAGTGATGAAATTCCACGACGGCTCTCTTGGGAGAGGTATGTCACCGAATTATATCGAATTGTATCGTGCGTACTTCGTTGCAATATATACATTGTGCATTCACTGTGCGAAAAATCAAGTCGCAATCGGATGATTATTACTAACGATATGACTTTATGTAATTTGTAACCCGATATCGTGCTTAAAAACGGTTCTGAACGCGACGGAATCTTGATATTTTTACAAGCGAGCACATCTTTTACATACAAGATTCATAAGAAATTTGTATATTGGTTGAAGGCAATCTGTATAGCGGATATATGGAGCAAGCGCTGCGAAAGATTGGCTCTGACGACGCAAAGAGATATTAGTCGAAACCGATAGAATACGAAATTAGATGGAAAACCAATAGACAAACGTTAACCTGGCGAAACTGCTTAATAATTGCATTCGGCATTTGCTTTGCAAAGTGTTCTCGCCGAATTAAATTTTGAATTGGTCTTTGAATTGGCAAATAAAATGCTGGAGAATCACTCGATTCTTTATTCAATCACGCGAATGGATGGAAGAAACTCGATTTTTTTGTAAGCTCATATTTGATTCGTGAAACATGTTATAGCTAATGTTAGTGAGTGATCCTCTTGACTATGTCCACTTTATCATGTCGCCTTCATTGTTGTTTTCCCGGCTCGATCAAACGTCCTCCTCATTTTTCGTGTTACTCGTGTGATACGATCGAACATTTATTTCGCGTAGCTACAGAAATATTAGGCGGTTAAGGAATATTTTGATAATGACGTGTATAAATCGCTCATGTTGATTCAATTCTTTCAGAAACTAGATTGTCATCTAGATGAATCATCTAGATAGTCTCAGAAAAAAATAGGGTCACTCTATAACAAATAATTTTTTTCAAAGGGATGGCATTATTTTTTATAAAACGACTCTTCTTTTTTCCAAGACTATTCATATTAAATTTAAATATAATTTGATTAATACTAAATAAGCAGGATATAGATTTTTTTTTTTTTTTTTTTAAGCAAAGCATTAACACCAGTGTATCGGTTTTTATCGATTTCTCATCAGAATCGATAAACGAAGCGTGGAACAATTTCCTAGTTAGTGATACTATTGTGTCACTATGTGAATGTGTTCTTATTGATCGTGTCGATGAATAGCGCTCTGATAGATTTCCTGGCACATTATGTCGCTGTATAGGCTGTTTCGCGTAAATTAGAAAGCAATTTTCTTGAATACGTTTCTATTTTAAAAACGCGAATTTAATTTCCAGACAAGAGTGTGTTGGTTGGTTCGAAAACATCCTCTCGTTGGAATATTCAACACATTTATTATTATGCGTCAGTCCTTTGAGTCACCGAAATTGGGGCCTGAATTAAAATACAAATGTCACAAAGTTGTCCTGAGAAGCGGAGATGTTTTGACTGCGTTCATTAAAGTTTTATCAACAAGCTTTACTTCCATACTAGTTTTCGTCCGAGAGACAAAATTTTACTGTAAAGATTAAGCGTATTTTACTCAGAGAGTTCCTTTATTCGTGCAGATATTATCTCTGTTAACGCTATTCGCTCAGCTGATATTTATTATTAATTTTAAAATACGAATCTTGAGCAATTCTGGGTATTTCAAACAGCCCAGGATTAAACTAGTATCTTAATAACATACAACGTGTTATTAAATGTAACTGGACTTTGGATTTCGAGTCATAAAAATTATCACAATGTTGCGAAAACGTAGATATAGATCCTAGGCATCTAGGACATCCTATTGCGAGTAACATCTGGCGCCTTTATTGTACTATAAACGCGTATGTGCCCTCGGCGATATTAAATTACCGTCACCTCGGCGGTGGTGGCTCGACTGGGAAACGCTTAAAACGAGGGAACGTATCCTGCATCAGTAGTTGGTGCGAACCGCACCCATGAAAATGCATCGATCGCTTCATTTACGATCCTCGCCATTACATCAACGCGTCATTCACATCATGGGATTCGATCTTCTTGCTGATATCAAAGGGAATTTGGCAAAGAGTACTTTGTTTTATCCATTATAGATTTTTCACGTAAAATATTATATATAAAATAGATATTGAAAAAGATATAAGTCAAAACTATGCTATAAATCAAATTTATAGAAAAAAAGGAAATAAAAAAAGTCTCTCTCGTTCTCTTTCTCTCTCTCTCTCTCTCTTTAATATGATAAAATGATATTAATTGACAGACGAGAGTGCAGTACGACGAGTTCCTGTCTGCCAAGGAGCAGTTCGATTGACAGCGTGGCGGAATGGGGTTTGACAGGCGGAATAGGAACTGTCGCTGGAAATAACAGCAGTGTGTGTGCTGGTAGCAGTTATGGCCTATTTGTCGAACATCCACCCTTGAGAAGAAGTCCGAGCCCGCTGTTAGGAGCGAGAGGTGACAGACTGAGTTTAGTGTCGCCCAATATCGGCAGAAGAATTAAAGGACACAGAGCGGTAGTGGGTAAGTCAAATTATAAATTATATTAATCGACAAAAGAACGCCGATAATTATTTTGTTCGTTCCCGAATAAAAGAGACCGGCGCAAAATTTTTGCGCGTTTAAAATAAGTATTTTATTTCTTCTCTTGCCATAAATTATATATAAATGTCTTCAAAGTTTTCAATTAAAACGAGCGCGAGCGTTAATAAGAAGGTTAATTAATGAATTGCATGGCAACGCCTAATCAAAAGGGTACTGCTGGCGCAATTTTCTGCAAATTATTAACCGGGCTGTAGTACGATTTCATGCCTGGACTGCAATATCTGTAAATTAGTTGCAAAAGCTCGCTCAGAAGTAATGTCCGAGATATATATATATACAATATCTCGGGCGTTACTTCTGAGATATATATCTCTTACAACATATTTAAATATACCAGTCAATAAAAGAAGATTGGTAAGAGCTTCTCATTCATTCAATGAAGGCAGTAATAAATTTATTTGCAAAGAGTAATTTAAAAGGCGACATTAATCATCGCTTTACTTTGCCATTATAAACGATAATAAAAAGTCTTGAAAATTAAATTTTATGAAACGTGAAATTTTGCTCGAAGAAATAATATACATTTAAAAGTACATCCTTTTCCGCCTTCAATAATATTAATCAATATAATATTAATGAAAAATAGATAGTTTTGTATTATATGTCTGAGAATCACACAAATTTCATCAGATTGCCCTGCACGAAACTCTCGTTTCAGCGCAGATTTGATTAATCTATAAACGTACGGAGTTTACAACTTCTGTGGCAAATTGAGTTCAAGCAGTACGAATCTTCATTGCTTGTAATTTAATATACGTTCAAAGTTACAGCTTCTCGATAATCGTCCACAATAACGTAATGGTGAAAGTTATAAATTTCAGTTATTCATTGACTGAATGTAGTTTCACGTGCAATAAATTAGTTTATATATATATATATTTTGCAGCAAATAATATTTATATATATTCACAAAGTTAAATTACATTTTGGTACACTCATGTATGTATAAATAGTTTGGAAACATTTTCTATAAAATACGAATGACAGTTACAAAAAAATAATAGAAAATATTTACAATATTTTGTCTAAAAGAATATTTTATACGAATATTTTATACGTTGTATTACTTTTTCAATATTTATTCGTAAACTGATTGCAATACGGATTAAATGACGGTATATTGCAGGAAACTTAATACTGTACACTAGCTAAGAGAAACTTAACTCGTTTAACGACTTGTATTTGGTAAATTGGTAAAGTTTTGAATTGTGGATTTTTGGATTTTTTCCTTCTCTGTCATCACTGATAATAATAATATTCGAGTGTAATATTTTAAACTTTGCGTCAAATTATAATAAATTTTAATATAAAAAAAATCACGTGAATTATTATTTGCAAGATAACACATTCTTTTCTACTGTGCAAAATATTTCCCATCGAATCTCTCACGTGCGAATCTTTCTCATTTTTTCAGAAAACGATATGTTTGGCGTTTAAATTTATTTATTATTTATAATCATCATTTATGGTAAAAGTATTTCTCGAAAACGTTCCATTCGATAAATAAGGGATAAGCTCGCGACAGAAAGTTTCAGCCACTGGAGACCGCTGTGGCCTAAAGTTAAATTATGAGAATGGTATTGTTATCGGAATTCTGAACGTTTATATATATAGTAACTACACCGCACTTGTAATTATCTTGAATTAGAGAAATTTGCATTTTTTTAAAAGATATTTTCGTGAATTTAAAAATGAGTAAGATAAATTCTCTAAAATCGATAGAGAATATTTGCAATCTTTTATTATTGAATATTTAAATATAAATTTTTATTTATACAGTATTTTTTCTCAAATATATCATCTATTTAATCAAGATAATAAGATATTCTCTTGAACACGTGTACGTTTAAAGAATCTCTCCATTAAAGTTCGTAATAGCTTTTCGCAGAAGTTATTACTGCAGAAGCAATATTTTAAATAATACATAAAAATAAATAATACAAAAAAAATCTAAAAAAATCAGGGCAGTAATTTTTGGAATGACACATTTCTTTCAAAAGAGTAATACTCGATATAAAGCTGGCGCAGCCTGTAGAGTGATGTTCCTGATTACAGCTTTGTATCCGCGATGCTCGGTTAGACGGGTGAAAGCAATGAAACCAGAAACCGCACACCTTAGACGAAGCCAGCTCGGACAGGTCTCTTCTCAACCAATCGTTTTCTGCTTTGTTCAAGTTCACCTGTCCGACGAAGGAGGAAAGGTGTTTGCGCGAGTTGCATGTCTCAGCGACTTACACAGTTCGCGGCCGCGACCGATCTCGCGTACTTCGAAACTCTCGCCGAGAAAGATTCGCGATGGTGAACAAAGGACGGGAAACATATCGCACGTGAATAGAGAACGAATGCGATTTCTCTAAATCGCAATTTAACGATCAGTGAGACTTGATTAATCTTGGATTCAACTTTTCGCGCAACGATATTCTCTACTTCCCTGGGGAAGGGCCCCCTCTCTTCTCTTCTCCCATCTTCCTAAATCATATAGTTATATAATTCAGTATTCACATTAATTCATCGTATATATAAAGAAAATAATGGAATAGACCTCTCTCTTCTTCAACAACGATTATCGATACCGACGTAGGAGTCAATCTTACTAAAAGTCCATTGCTCCCATAGTTGAAGTAATTAGTGAGGTGCAGTGAGTGAAACGATAATCAATTTTGGAAAATCAATTTTGGTGAAAAATGATGTGCTAACGATTTAACAAGAAATAAAAAAACTGGTGTAAAATCGAGGAGATTAAAAATGTTGTGATACTTGACGAACCTTAAGGACTTCCGAATGGCTCGGAGCACTCTGGTGCTTCGAAAGAACGAATTATTCGCGAGCATTGCCGATATTGTTAAACTGTCGCGATCAATCGAGCCGGTCGGCGAATATGGCACATTTCGAAAAAAGCATCAATAGCTTTATGAGATTTGGTCCGCGCCATCGTTCGATAAAAATGGACGAGGAGGAAGGTGGAATTTGAGGGACACGTACGTGGAGGTGGAGGACCTCACGAATGCATCGTCGGGAATCGTCGCGCGGTTCTATAAACCGGTTTCTGCATTCGGTGCAACGACGTGCAACGGCGCCGCCGGTGAGTTTTAACGAGAGCGACACAAACGCTCTCAATCAATTCGATTACGAGCGGTAATTACGAACGGTAGTTTAACGCGAGATTGAATTTCACTGTTCCTTTTTCGAACCAAAGACACAGAGTCGCCTCGGAGACTAATCATATAGTTATATAATTCACAATAAAATTCATCATTATATATATTGAGAAAATAATAGAATAAATCTCTCCTCTCCTTAACAACGATTAACGATACCGATGTGGGTGGAGTCGATCTTATTAAAAGTCAATTGCTCCATATCTCAAATAATTAGCAGTGATGCAGTGCGACATAATCAATATTGGACAAGAATTAGTCGCCAATGATATTCGAAATGTGCTAATGATATAACGACAAATAACGATTTTCCTGACTTGAATTTCCTGATCAGAGAGACGATACCTCGTGCTCACGCGATTTTTTCTACGAGCATAAGCCTCATCGCGTGTATAATTTATCTAGTAAATAAAGTATCGCGCGACCCAATTTGCAATAATGCGATTTGAAGCTGAAAGATGCCGATATTTCTCATTTCTCACTCATTTCAGCATTATTCACCCGAATCGTTTAATACCGAAAGAACGATGGTCGAAGGCTTCTAACTTCCAATCGATTACGCAAGATACATCTCCTGTCCCTAGAGACGATTTGCTTTCACTTTCGTCAAGGGTCCGCGTTCTCGCTTAAATGTTACATTGATTCTCGCTGAGAAAATGGAAGACGGATGATTTTTTTCGTCCTTCATTCTCACGAATTTTCGCGACACGGTGCGAAAGAATTTAAACAGACTCCTTCACGACGAGCTTTAAGTAAAGCGAAGAAAGTGATTCGGTATACAACGTGTTGATATGTACGTCTCGAGTGAAAGCACAAATGTACATAGTATACATTCTGCATATAAATGGCAGATGCAAATATAGATGAGACGATCTAAGCGTTTCTTAACTTTCAGCCGAGTCACATTCCTTGTATCAGCATCTAACTATCTCTGTCTGGTTTCTTAATAATTTTGAATAAAGATCGACTATATCGACTATCGCTGATGAATTTTTACTACTCTGTTTTCCGAAGATACAAACAATATTATTTTACCTTGAAAAAAATATTAATATCGTTACGTGATAATGCATTAAATTTGTGACACTTAATGTGATGGATAAATAATGTAATAATTCAAACTTGCATGATAGTTATAAATTATCTATAATATCTAATTAATACAATGAGAGAAATAACTTTTAATTAAAAATTCGATTAAATCAATATACTATAATAATGTGTATTCTCATTATCATTTTTAATTAAAAAATATTCAAATGTCACGATATTATAAAGTATTAAACATCATAATTGCTAAAGTAAGAATGATGTTTGAACACAATTTTACAGTGGCATTATTTTTTTTCCCTCAATTTATGTCGATTTAAACTCTTGAGAGAGAAAGATGTTTTTCTGACACCGATCTCTAAATTAAAACAGCAATTATCGTCAAGTTAGAAGACTTAATATTATGCATCGATTGCATAGACCGCATCCATAGGGTCGGATTATGTAAATGCGTTGAACTTAACCGAGAATCATGATCGGAAGTGACAGGCGGAAATGAAATTTTCCCGGGTTTTCCTTGAAATTAATTCTTTTTCTTTCCTTATTCGACCTAGATTAAATTATATGAACTATCGCCACGCTATGCGACAATCGTAATTTTCATCAACAATTGCAATTTTCTTCGATTCCACTTTTTCATTTAATCGAATTTTTAATTAAAGTCTTTTTCACAAAGTGGTACTGATCCAAAACTTGTTTGAATGGTATCTATGTGGGAAACAATTACATTTTTCTTATTATACAAAAACTTTCGTATCTTTAGTATATCGTAATATCGTAATATCGTAACTTTATATCGCATTTAAAATTTATGGTTATAAATAAACCTTTCCTTACTGCTTCTCTCTCTCTCTCTCTCTCTCTTTCGGTCTCTCTTCTTTTCCCATAAATTTATGTCGTGTAACCCTATTTCAAGCACGTTGGGTTGAATTATTCAGAATCCAGAAGTGATCTTCATGCATGACGAGCCTCCTTTATTCCGCATCGTCAGCAATGCGAGACAAGAAGGTACAATAAAAAAAATGCCAAAGAATAAACAGTTTTTCTCGCCACCTCGTATCAACGTCATAGTACTAGTTTTTGTCATTAATTAGATTTTCAGAAAGATATATCTCTCTCTCTCGGCTACATTTTCCATCCACGCTACCATCGGCGTACCAAGTTTGCTTCTTAATTATCCACTCGCTCGCACATGCTCGTACGAGGAGGGAGATCGTGATCTAAGCGAAACTTTACGGACGGGTTTACGATGCTCAGAGAAATCACGGAAGTTCCCGATTGTTCTCCCATCGTAATTGTGCCCTACTTCCGCTCTTTTCAAGTTCTGCATAGAATTCTACTTTAGAGTACTCTGAAAGTTTCCGTTACGAATTCGCTCCTCGTTCACCCTTCTGCCCTCCGCGTCGTGTGAGAAAAACACTCCGGAAAAGGGCGGCACCTGCGACGCA
Organism: Prenolepis imparis; assembly: GCF_030444845.1. NCBI lineage: Eukaryota > Metazoa > Arthropoda > Insecta > Hymenoptera > Formicidae > Prenolepis > Prenolepis imparis. The sequence goes on from NW_028141162.1 coordinate 3,650,681, forward strand.
TGTATCCGATATATAGGGTGTTCTAACAGTTTCGCGTATTTTAAAATGATCGAGAAAGAGCAATAAGGACTCGCGATAATCGTTTGTAACATCAGAAGGAATTTAAAAAATCGAAATTTTTTATACTCAAAATATAATACTATATGAGTATCCTTTTTCATACACGGCGTATATAATTGTTTGGGAAGCAGGTGAGCCTTTGTACGTTGAACAATTCTTTCATAAAGCATGGGAAAATTTCTGTGAGAGCACGTAGTACTATATCACTAGATAATAATCTGTAATTTATCTTTATTATTTTTTATACGTTGACGTGAAAGTTCCTAATGAGAAATCCTAGCGCAAACGAATAATTATTATTGCAGAGATATTAATTATGCGTTAATTATAAAACGATTACGGCATAATAATGTAAAAAAATACGAATTTAATAATAATAGCATAAAATCCGAGAATACGTATATATTACGCTAAAAATATACATATTTAAATTAAATTATTTTTTATTAAGTTCCTTACATTCCTCAAAATAAAAACTTGATATATCGCAATATCATATCAATAAAATTAAAAGAAAAATATATAAATCAAGCACGCTTTTGTTTCATAGAGAATACCAGAGGTGATAACAAAAATGTTAGGTATTGATGCATATATCTCTTGCATTGCTTTTTGAATGTGATGGAGATTTATATAACATATTAATTATTTTAAAAGTAAAAATATGCTTTGAAATTACAAAATATTTTAATTTAATTTCTCATTTAATATGTACTTTCGTTACATTTATTGCAATTCAAAAGTTTTTAAAGATTTTGTGAAAATATTTTACTACCGTAAACTCACACAACACGATCGCGATTATTAAAAAATAATTATATTATAAAAGGGTTCCAACAGGCGCAAACACTTCCAGTGCAATATCTTGTACGCGTTAATCTGAAACCTGCCGAGCTCGTGTTACAGCCCTGAGTCTAACGAAATTCGAACTCACCTGCCCCAATGTCATGCTCGGATGCTTAACAGCACACTACATCTGTTACGAGCCTTCCTTTCAGTCTGTGTCCTTCCTTTACATCGCGAGGAACTTGTACGCGAAGAATAGCATATTTTTGCAAGAAACGCGTCTTACAGTTGTCTCGTAAAATTTCGCGCGAATTTAAAAAAATAATACGCGATTTATAACTGAAGAGTGATAAAATATTTTCTTACAAATTTTTAATATATATATATATATATATATATGCTTTTTCTTATGAATTCTTACAAATTTTGTTCATATGTATATTCGTTGTGTGTTAATTTGGTGAATTGAACGTGGGAAAGATCATTCCGCGTGGTTAATCGACTTGGACATTTCTCTTTGACTGTGTTGCTGATGGAAAAGCTCTACCTCATTTTTGTGGCTTTCCACGACGCTTTCCAGTATTCCCGGCGCAACGCGAAATTGCATCGCTGCACTGCAAATCGATAACGAAATTACATTCCGCTTCGTTAAAGGCGAAGTTACTTTCAATCGGATGTGATAAAGTCACGATCAAATGACACACCGGATTTGGTCAGAAATGCGCACGTACGCTATACACGAGTCGTTGCAATGTGCGTGTAATAGTCCTTGCGGAATTCTATAATGATTCAACGCAGTGTGTGGTTTATGTTATCTATGCAACGTGATTCTACGATACGAAGAGCTGTGTAGTGTGATTGATAAATTTAGTAAACTTTCACTGAGCGATTAATTAAGATCGTTTTACCGCTCTAATTTCTGTCATCGTTAATTTCACGTTGCTAATCGTGTGATACGGATTACGATAAAAATGTTTATAATTTTTATAGTTTATATATTCACTATGAGAAGAGTTAAACAATTTAGTTTACTGTGATGGTCTCCACGCACTGATTCAAATTCCAAATTGTTATCAACTCTTACAACAGCGATACAAAAGCGAGGGGCTCGACGCACGAATGGGATTTTGAATAAAATTTTACAAGGTAAACGAAATAAAAAAATTTGCAAACGTGCAAATAACATTTATTCTATTTAATCGTAAAATGGTCCGAATTTTATTTCATCAAATGTAAGGTATCTTCAAGGATATTATTATCACAGACGCATGTTATATCAGAAAGTTATTAAATAATCAATATTAAATAAAGTAAAACTTTCGTGGATGTTATTCAAAAAACCGCGATGAAATTTAAATATATCGTATCGGGATATAAAATATATGGGAATAAATAGAATAGCGCGCGTATATATGAGAACTGACTAAATTTTGTAATGTTACGATGTCTATTTGTTTCCGATGTAATTAGTCATGTTAAATCCAATTATCAATTTGTCTCAATCAGACATCAACATGTTCCAGTCGACCGAGAATATTTATTTAGTAACTAGTTTTATTGAAATTTGTTTATGAATCAAAAAATTTACAAAGCATTCTGTCGAAAAGCATTCGTGAGACAATGCATAACGCGCCTGTTTATAATATAATGTAACACGAAAGTTATAATTAATAACATATATTGTATACAGTATAGTGTATATTAACATTTTCTTTAAAGTGCAATGCTATATCAGTTTCAGATATTTCAGATATTTTTTAAATGTATAATAAAATTACACATTTAGACTTATATATTTCGGATATACATATATATTGGATTCATCAACTTAGAAATCTGGTGAATAGTGAGTTTAAAAAAAAAAAAACAAATCTGTTTGACACTGTGGATACCCTCGTGGATTTTGTACGTTAAAATATATAATGAAAAATGTTTTATATTATTTATATGATATAAATTTTATTATATATTAATATATTTTATATTAATATGAAATAATATTTATTATATTTATATGATATAAAACATTTCTCATTATATACTGTAACGTACAAAACCCACGAGAATATCCACAGTGTCAAGCAGATTTGTTTTTGTTTAAACTCACTATTCATCAGATTTCAAAGCTGATGAATAAACACGCGTCGATTTAGTGTCTGTTTGAAAATTACTAGCAGATATGGAATAAAATGGTCGTTCGTAAAATGTCAGCGATCGTAAAAATTTATTTTATCTCATGACATCGCGTGACTACGTTGATAAATTGCAGGCGTGCAACTGATAACGCAGTTATTAAATTATGGAACGAATATCAAGCGATGCATTAAACCGTGCGCTGCTCCGTCGAGTCTCCATAAACGGAGTTTTACACGAGTCTAAAGAAACTTTCAATATCCCGCCCTCTTCTCTCGAATAATTTACGACAGACTTATGGAGAGCACACATACACACATCCACACGCACATGCGCATACACACACAAGATTAACACATAATATTCAAAATTTATGTAATATTTGATGCGAAAGCTAATAAGCTCTTGTTAATGTGTAATTAATAAATTACGAGAATAATTTGGCGAAGTCGATGTTTCGATAAAATTCTAATATTCCGAATTCGATTGACAGCTTATTCATATACGTGTGTACACACACGGAGAGAATTTTATCTTAGAATTTACCCTGAAAATCATGGTAATCGTGGGACAATATAATATGGAAAGAATTTTATGAGAATTTCTCTGATTAATATTAATCACAATAAACATAATAATATCTACACGTTAGAATATAAAACATGTTTGAGTAATTTTACCATGCAGTTTAGTAAAATTACTCAAACATGTTTTATATTTTATTGTGATAGATATTATTATTTTTATTGTGATAAATATTAATCAGAGAAATTCTCACAAAATTCTTTCCATACCATATTGTCCCACGATTCATTACGTTCATGATTTTCAGGGTAAATTTTAAGAGAAAATTCTCTCTGTGTACGATTCTATATTTATTTTCTCATTTTTGCGATGCATCACTCGTTGTATCTGAGATTAAGCTTGTATAAGCTGGATTCAGTATAGTATCTAATGTTTATGCTCCGACACGTATGCGCGACACATATCAATCCTTTAATTAATTACGAGAATAATGTGAGGCAATCGATGTTTCGATAAAATTCTAATATTTCGAATTCGACTGACAGCTCATTTATACGTGTATGATTCTAGATTTATTTTCTCATTTTTGCGATGCATCACTCGTTGTATCTGACAGATGAAGTTTGAATCATTGGATTCAATATAGGATCTAATGTTCATGCTCCGACACGTGTGCGCGAGACATATCAATCCTTTTACATATAGGGCAGTACTACGGCCGATATACACGCGATGCAGTTTCGAGCGAGCATAAATAGCGACAATGCGGCAAAATCTCTTTGTCGCAAAATGCGACGTATGTCGAGCTAAAATAATAGAAAAATCATCACGCGAAAGAGAGAGAGAGAATATATTATTCTTTTTAATAAATTACGACGATTGATAAACGTGTAGCTTTTTACAATGATTCAACCAATGCGTTCGCAAATTATTTTGTTTAATTTAAACAATCATTGATTTCTTTGCAAAGCCTCTCATTATTAATCATAGAAAAAGTTGATAACGCGAATAACAATAATAGATTGAATTTAATTATTGAATTTGATTCATGCAACGCAAGTGCTCCGATATAAATGTGATGTACACGTTGTAATTTACTTGTGATAAAACATTTTATATACACTTCAGACCCCTCTCCAAATCATTAATGTTCGTGTAAATATCAATAGAATGCGCATATGAAGCGAAACTTTGAAATAAAGTGGATCGCTACCGCAGATTCGCACCTGATAATGATAAAATTGTCATGTTTGTTAACAATCGCGCGTAATGAATATTTGCGGGTCAATTCGTAAACAGATTTATCGGTCTCGAGCAATTTCGACATATGTTTGATATATCATTCAATTAAATTCAATTTAATTTGGTATTAAATCTCAATATATCAAAACAGCGTAACTCATCGAGATGTTGTTAAAATCAAAATGAAATACTTTTGCATTGCTAAATTTTATTAAAGTGATGCAAAAAAATGCAGCAAAGTAATTTCAACGCGAAAGTACAAATGAGCCATCATATAATTCATTTCCAACTGGAGATTGTCTCTTTTATTCAACGACGGATTCGACAGAGTTTCTAAAGACGAGATTCTCTCGGTCATCTCACAGTCATCTTTTACGGAATTTTAAATGAGGCACCTGCAATGAAAAATCATCGGCTCGTACAGTCTGCGACAACGACTCTATAATGCGGCAGCATAAGAACCATTGTCGACACAAACCTCGAGGAAGAAAATGCATTATCCTCTCTCTCATCTCTTCTCTTCTCTCAAGAAATCTTCCTTCGAGTCGTTCCTTATATCTCCCTTCACTCCGCATATTCCTCAGGGAGGAATCGTCCACTTTGGTTTCGTAGGACGAATTCTATTCCAGAGAAGAGCTTCTTTTCGTTAAAAAGATTGCTCCAACTTATCGCATAAATTCCCCGAGAGACAACATTTAGATCCAAAAATATATATTTGTGCCGCATGAAATATTTTGCGAGTCAAGAACGGACATTTTGATTATTTCGACCGTATATTAATGTTTCTTGTTCTATTAACGATATATTGATTATTAAATCAATCATCATTATATTTTCTCTTCAAAGTTTGTCCTTTGTTTTAATAGCGTCATGAGTCATGAGATTATAATACGAAATCGCAATCACACAAGTGAAAAAATGTACAAACACGTGTTGCGGATTATATTCGCAGAATATATTATTTAAGGGAATTTTTAAGTATTTTCTCTAAATGTGTTTGACGTATATATCATACCAGAAAATCTGAAAAAGCTCGTTGATTATAAGCAAACTTTTATGAGATCTTTTCGTTAAAAAAAACATCCATAAAACAGAATTTTTAGAAGACTGAGAGATAGAAAAATTGAATTAAAGAAAATTTTTTAAAACTATATATTATACTTCAATAAGCAGGCATGCAATATTATTCAAAATAATTAATCTCTCGTGTTTATGCATTCAACGAGTATACTTCTTATACATATATGCGTTACCATATTTATGTAAAGAAACTGTATATTTTGCGAATCGTCAGTTACAAATGAAATATCGAGCTTTCTGCGTGATACGACGTAAAAAAAAAACGAGAAATCCAAATACACGCGTAATCCATATACAAAAAACTAACTCCTGCGTTTCATCAAAAATTATCAGATATCCCGATATTTACTTTGGCACGTGGCGCTAAAAATAATCGTGCGCGTTTTTTCGAGAAATTATTGTAACGTAAAGCTGAAATCTTATTGCTTAATTACAAAAATATAATGACAAATTGAGATGATTTCAAATTACAATTTGTTTATTACGCTGTCAATTAACAATAAAATAAACTGCGCGAATTACAATGTACGCGTTACTGGACAGAAATACGATTAAATTGTAGGAAATTTTTCTCAGAGAATACACCTTGTATTTGTCTATGCTGTAGTTATATGCGCGAAAAGGTCTCGCGGAGAATGCAATTTATAATTATATATCGTTGCCTCGCGCGTAGTTATGATGTTAATTGCATCCCCACTACTGTTGCATGCAAATTATCTTCTGCTTTGGATGAGCGCATCATTGTGACGTACAAAATTGTGCTTCTGGTTAAAAACTTTTTGCGACGTAACCGAGAAAAGTGTCACTGTCACATTTTTTGGAAAAGTTTACTTTATTGTCAAACTTTCTCAGTGCATGTAAAAATGATCTCTTTTTATTAAATGACTATCAAAGCACATTTTTACGCAAGAATATCCAGTTTCAGAGAGTAAAATTCACCGTGTCACGTAATTTCATGGTATACTAGACATTTCGTAAAGCTTGTGTCAAACATAATTGAGAACATATTAAACATACTATGATAAGAGAGATCTCTTTTCTCAGTCTTTTTATTTTTTAAATCCTTCGCGGTCTCTCGAGAAAAGAACGCATTGTTATTTTTCACATACCGGCAAAAATAACGACCTGCTTCTCAGAAGCAGTGAGAGACGATTGCTAAAATTTACATATCTAGCCTGAAAACTTCCTCGAGAATCTGAAACTTGCGAGTGTGGAGTGTCTTGGGTTTCGAAGTCCATTAGAGCGACAAAGAATGTCAATGACGTCGTCGTATCTTTGCGGAATTCATTAATTCTTTAATTACTCGGTCTTAGGTCATTCACGTTTCATTCATGCGCGCGCGCGCAGTCAAGTTTTTAATCCATTTAAATACAATTCATCGTTAATAATACTCGCTGTAAAACCCCTCGGGGATAAAACTCATCAACAATCATGTTGGATTTTCAATATTTTGAATAGCAAATTTATTAAACGAGGAATTTTTTTTTTTTTCGATATAATTCGATACGCGTAAATATCGAGCAATAAATGTTTCAATGATGCAAACTTATCAGCTGAATCCGAGGCTATTCGTTATAATGTCTCTCCTGTCGCGGTAGTTTTCAATTATGTCAAATAATTAACACGCTCCATCAATTCTGCAAATCATCGCCAATGTAAATGCGGGAAATTGGTTCGGCCATTGCTTTAAACGGATTTCGCTGCAACGAACTAAACCAATTACTTTATCTTGCTCTACGGTTTATTACGCATCCAACGTTACACTATTGAAACTACATTTCTTTGCTGCTGAGAATTAGGAGAATTTATGCAGGAGAGTTGATTTACCCTTCAACAATCCGAATATTTCATCTCTATTCGGATTGTTGAAGGGTAAATCAACTCTCCTGCATAAATTCGCATCTCTTCGCTGCTTCTCCTTTTCTCATCGGACGCAAATATGTATGACTTTTTAATGCATCCGTGCACAGAACCCGTGCGCGTCCTTGCGCACTTCCAATTTCCTGACACTGCCATACATCTCAACGTCAGTTGGAAATGGATTCCGCGGAGAGTGCATCCGTTCTGCATCACCGTTCTGCGTATACTATATATTTACGTGGTATACCGCGACGTCATATTTTCCGTCTAATATTGTACGGATACGTGTATGTAACGCGTATACATAGTTACGTCTCATTACTGACAATGAGGCAGACAATACGTTCCACTCCGATCGATTATATGTGCATTGATGAGCGATTCCCGAGGCGTCATAGAAACGCAAACGTACGAGAAGTGTTCCCTTGGAATTCTAATGGCGTTTCTCTAAATCACAGATGTCTTATATTCGCGATAATAAAGTGTATTATAAATAAGTAAAAATAACGTAAATCCTGAAACTATAATTAAATTTAATTGATCCGATCAAATCATTATCTTGAAAAGCATTGTATTAAGTGTACAAAGATGCAAATTTATTCCGCAATGTAAGAAATATCAAATCGATATATAAATTTATTTTTTCAGCAAACGAATATCGTGCACATCGCGTGATAATCGATCGTATGCAGATGAATTGTATAATTATGTACAAAACATCCAAATGTGAAATATTTGCATGCATGTATTTACAATATGTATGAATTTAAGTAAAATGCAAATATGGATTTATTTAATAATAAGCATATTTATGTTAATAATAAGATTCTGTTTATTTTCAATATAAATATTTAATCTATTTTAGCAACACGTGTATCTTAGATATTTAAAAAAAAAATACATTGGAAACAATTTAAAAAATTGGTTTATATTAAGAGAGAGGGAGAGGGGGGGGGGGGCAGCTAACTTTAATATAATTTCAATGAAGTAGATGGATAAACAAGAGAGAATATAGATAAAGCTTCCACATTTTTTTCCCTCCCTTTTTTTCTTCAAGTGTGCAACTTTGACACTTTGGATAATTAACAAACAAGATCAGACTTAAAATATTTATCAACATTAAGCTTTTCTATATATATATGGCGAGAGAAAAAAAAAGAATTATTTATGAATTTTTAAAGCATCATTTTTTCCAAGAAAAAATGTCACATAAAAATAATGCTTTCAAGAGACATTTTGAAAAAATGGCCTTAAGTTTAATGTCCAAAATCTTTTCATACAAACTCAATTGGCGAAAATTTCGCGAGCGTACACGTGGACCAGGTAATAATCGTAAAACGGGACTGTAAGAGCGCATAAAATTAATTTGCGGACGTTGGTAATAGTGCACTCAGCTATGTCGTTACGTTTTACGAATCAATGAATTTTTCATTAATACGCCCTCGCCAGAAACAGAATTTTACGGATTTAATCCCAAATTTTATTCTTTATACGCGAAACGTTCTCAATGACAATAAAAATATGCGTAGGTGTTGAACTGAAATTAAACTACATTAACGTGCTTTATTCAATTAAAGTAGTATGAGAAGAATTTTCTCAATTCGTTAAATATATATTATCATATTTTTAGTCCCAATTTATTACTCCCTTTGTATTGTGTTATTATATAAAATAAATATTATTAAAATCACGATATCAGAATAATGTATGTATATTCTGTGAATGCATCTCCGTTTATCTAGCATTCTCATCACGAGAAATCAAATTCGGATGTATCGCGTAATTAAGTAGTAATATACTGTCCTAATTTCGAATTTATCGTAGTGCGTAATTGCTATTGATATTATTGATATCACTGTGCATACTCACGAACAGATAAACCGTGTAAACTTGTGATTAATCAACTTTATAAACCCTCGTATGTTAAACAATATTGTTTAGAATAAAAAATTTTTAATATTTTTATTACTTGATTTTTTAATAATATTTTGTTTCATCAATTTTCAGATACTCTGTATACATCTTTAAAGTAATTTATAACAATAAATAATGCAGAAAATTTGACTGTGCTACGTCATTGAAGATTTCAAATTTTTACGTAGTGATATTTCTGATAAAATTCGCAAATATTACTCTTTAAAATTAAAATAAAATAATTCAACACTCACCAATACGATGCGCAACGGCAGAGTCGTGCAACACAATCCATTGATCTGTAAAATATAAGTATATTCAATTAATATTTAATAATTATGTATATTCAAATTATAATAGCAATGTTCAAAATAATTAATGTTTAAAAAAAATTATTGCGCATATATATAATTAAATTTTTATTGATTCCTTTATATATGTAATAAAAGAGTAAGGTAATTTTCAAAAAATTGGATATCAATTTATAGAAAAAACATAATAAAAAAAATATAAGTTTATAATTCTTATATATTTAATCAAAGAATTATAAACTTTACATATGTAAATAATGTTTGAATATTTTATATATATATATATATATATATATATATATAGCTACATAAAAATATTTAATTTTATATAAATATCTAAGTATCTTAAATTAAGACTTGGAACATTTTATATATACATTATATTGCACTATAGTAATTTTAGAATCATAGAGTTATTATCGCAGAGATAAACGAGCAATTAATTTTATAAGTAATAAATTAACAAAATAATAATTGGCTCAATCTATATCACTCTATATCACTCCGTTGTTGTTTAATTATGCCTCCTTGAATCTTCTTCTCTTTTCATACTTGTCCTTTGCTCCTTTATTTGGCATTCGCGAAAATACGATTAATTATGATGGCACGTGTACAAATCACCAGAATGGCGCGACGTTTTATACAGCACTCTTGATTAATTGCACATAATATGCACTTTATTTTATATTGGGACAAAAAAATTACGGTTACGTGAAGTTATAATCCGCTCAGCACCGGAAAATCACAGAGCCAGATTTACGCTGTCTCTTGCTATAACTATATATATTTCAACGCACACATTTTATGGTAATTTTATCTCTGATTATGACAAGTGAATAAATGTATGTATAAGTTAAAATTAAAAATAGATATAAATAAAGATAGATTATGCAAAACGCAATATTTAAGAATGCATGCTACTTTTTGTTTATTTGCTCCCGCGATAGATTTCGATTGAATTAATCATGTCAGGTATGCGTTTAAAATCACGAACGCCGAATTTATGATATGTAATTAATGAATATTAAAGTAAAAAGTCAATAACGATTGTACGCATTAACAGTTAAATACAACAGTAATAAAGTTCAAATTCATCTGTTTTGTTCGCGGCATTTAATCAATGACTGAGAAATTCGACAATGATATCGGATATTCTATCTTGATATTGTGCGCAGCATATTTCGCGATGCTATGCGTATTAGTGGCCCGTTGATATATACACGATAATCGCGAACATTAATTGACCACGCGAATTGATAATCGTTAGTTGTAACAATCGTAATAGAGATCGTGCATTCGATTTCTCTTATAGTATCTGTTCTATTTCGAGAGATAATACGACACATGGAGAGAATGACAACAAGCACGCACGTAAACAATAAGGGGCTATACATCATAAGAATTCGGCCACTATTATTTTGAATAAATTCGCGCTCTGCGAGAAAAGGGGACGCTTTATGTGTTATGTTACCTCTCGAAATATAATAGGTACTAAAAGAGAAATCGATCTCTATTACGATTATTACAACTAATAATTATGCATTTTTGTGTAATTAATTATGTTTCGTAATTATTACACCTCAACTGCGGCCATTTATATTGTATGTAACATCGCATAGTATCGGAATCGAAAGTGTCATTTTCGAATTTTTCATTCATTAACAAAATAATCGCTGAATCAAATGGATTGATTCGAACATTATTGCGTTTAATTAATAATTACAAATCATTAATTTTGTATTTTTATATTTTATCGTCCATGTATTGTAAATTCGGCATTTGTACATCGGTGATCTATTAAAACGCCCATTTTATATATGTGATTTATTCCATCGAAACGACATATTTTTGGATATTGCGTTTTGGAAATTTATTTTCAATTGTAATTCGTATATTTCATTCATTTATTTTATAATTAGAGATAATAAAATTGCCATAAAATGTCATAAAATGGATATACTATTCGTTAGCAACACAGATAGCGTTGTACAAATTTGACTGCGCGATTTTCCAGAACAAAGCATAGATGTAACCGTTTTTCCTATTGTAATAAAATAAAGGGCACGATTTGTCGTGAATGATTAACATGAAAAATGTTAGGTAGAGTATCGCGTGATCGTTACGTTCTGGTGATTAGTATACATGCGCAATTATAATTAACCGTATTTTTGCAAGTGAGATTCGTGTGAGTGCCATAAAAAAGTAGCAAATGACAAACGAAGGGGACGAGATATCAGACGGAAGTGAAACAATTAAGCAATTTTGTTAATTTATTATTTATCATTTTAAAATGAAATCGTTTAGCGTCGAGGTAGAGTAGATTTATTTTACATTGTTTACGTTGTATATTGCATATGTATATAAAATATTCTTACTTTTTTTTAAATACTTAAAATATTTAATAAAATATTGTATATAAAATAATTTTATATAGATAAAAATGACAAAATATTTCAGCAAAAATGTTAAAAATTTAAAATTCTTTACATCAAGTACATAAAAATTATAAATTTCTATTCCTTTATCATGTTTTATATCAATTTCTTTTTAAATTATCTCATTTTTATATTATATATATATTTATTTAAAAAGACAAATATAAAAATTTAATTATATGCGCAATCATTTTTTTTTCTCTGAAACATTAATTATTTTGAACATTGCTTTATATAATTTGAACATATTTGTATTTTACAGATTAATATTGTGTTCTACAACTCTACTGTTGCACATCGTTTTGGTAAGTGTTGTATTATTTGACCTTTTTCTCAAGGTAAATGGATTTGAAATATTATAAATATCAATACATAAAGAGTACATAACGCAGCAATTAATATTTCTACATTATTTATTCTAATAAATAATTTGAAAGATATATACGGAGTATCTTATATTCGTGAGAAAAAATAGCAATAAATGTTCTCGAAAAATTAATTTGCATTAACATAATTTATTCTTCTCTATAAATATTTTTTGGAAGTAAGGGTGTAATAAGAGTATAATAATAATAAATCAGTAATCCCATCTCTAATATCAGTTGTCTGCTAATTGAAGCAATAAGTTTGGGATTAAAGAAACAAATTTGCAATAAATTTGTACTTAATCACGTCATAAATCTGATTTCTCCGTGATGCAGGGCCAGAGATTAAACGGTGAATGTATCTTCGGTCTAAATAGAATAAAAATGTTTCGTGTCTTACATCGTTACGACTCGTTTCGTGCGAACAAAACTCTGTGCATTGTTATCGCATACTCTCAGAGTGGAAATTAAATTCTCGCGGAATAATAGTTAAACTTCCTAAGAAAGTTTCACCCCGCGATTGCTAATAAACTTTTCGGCACTTTTCGTTTTTCCTTTTGTAACAATCTAATCTATTTATTCTAACAAAAGCATACAACAACAATACGCAAAGTTATAAAGTTATAAAAGCTTATTTTCAGGAAAGTAATATTATAAATATTTAAATATTCCCAGACAGCACCGTGTCCAAAATTAAAGCATAAAACATCTTAAAGATATCTTTAAGACATCTTTAAGAAGTCTTATGATATAATTCCAAAAGACATCTTAAAAATATCTTTAAGATGTCTTATGCGCCGATTTTGGACATGGCACTGTCTGAGTTAATATTAATTTTTATGTGTGCATTAAAAATGTTATTAAAATTTTTATTTACGCGTTAATGGATATAAATTTTAACGTTGTTAAAAAGTTTTCGTTTTTTGTTTTCAATTATTTTTATTACTTCAGAAAGTAGGTGGGTATTTCCGCAGATAAAAGCAGACTAACTATTCAAAGAAATGTTCGACACTTTCATAATCTGTGTTACGTTTCTTGAATAGATGTGTATTCAAGATTGAAATCTGTTCTGAAAAATCGGATTTCCGGTAGTACAAACACGTTATGTAATAAACGTTATGATATAATCTTTTACCAAAATGATCAAAATGATTTCTAACAAAGTGCTTTTTAATGTATTGTATTTATCGTTGTTGAAAGAACAGCACGTGCGGCACATCAGATATCGATATATGAAATTCAAATAATTAAGTCTGTTATCCATATATAATTAATAAATGCGATACGATTCGTTAAACGTAAAAAGAAAGAAAAAAAAAAGAAAAAATTATACAGAGAACGAAATTTAATAAGATCGCGGATATTTAATATATCATTTATGCGCAACCAAAAGATGATATATCTTTGAAATTATGTTGATAAATTTTTATCGTTAACTGTGAAATTTTTAAATTTTGTTGTGTTAAATTTTCTTCGACTTGAGATTAACATCGAGAAACTCTCAATTGATAGTTGATGTAGAATTTGGAGTATGCTAGATTTGCTGTAACAATCTCGAAATTTCCAGTGTTGAATAAATACTAATACGCGCCAAATAGCGTTAAATTATTCATCGATATCCGCGCACATGCAGGTAATTATAATTATAATTCGTCGATAATTACGCATCGAGTGTGTATCTCATTTGATATCAATAAAGATATGCAGAGTATTGCGAATCTTGATGTGGAATGTGTTTACAAGATTTGATTATTATTCGGATATAGGAATAAACATTACATATATTTTCAAATAAAAGGTTTCTTAGATGTGACCGCGTATCTAAAAAATATATACATATAAGTAAGATCAAAATAAATAAGTAGCGAAATGAGAGAATCGAACGAAGCAAAGTCCGGTGCGTATTAAACATAAATTCGTCGCTCTAATTAAGCGTTGACGTCAATCTGGGCAAACATTGAGGTAATGCTACGAATGAAATTAAAACCGAAGAGTTATCTCATGCAACTATGCTCGCATTGCCAAATTCCATGTTAGCCTCATATCTGCTCTATATAATGAATATGAAATACGTCTATTTTAATATTCTCCTATATATAATCGAATAAAATAGTTTGAGGAAAATTAAGCGAGAAGAAGAATTTGAAAATGATATACATATATACTCTAATTCTATATTCACTAATTCTACGATAAAAAACCTATTTAATTATACGTGATTATAAATTATATGAGCAACTCAAGATGGTCCGTACTCTTCCTTTCGGTGTGATAAGACGAATCATTTACTTCATCCTCGACAATAAAATCCATAGCATAGATTATCCGTCTGGCCTAATTGGAAAGGCAAAGACAAATTGGCTGGTGCAAGGCAGTCATCAATGCCAAAAGGCTTGGCAATCTCTCTATCTTTCTTTCTCTCTCCGGAGCTAAGCAACGTGGCGACCGGTTGATGGAGGGGACCAGACACGGGGGCAGCTGTTTGCTCACCATGGAACGGATCGGGGGGTCGCGCTGGTATGTGTACCCGTCAGTAATGCCACATCGGTGGCGCTCACAGCTCATGGGAGACTGACTGTTGGAGTGTTATTCAATTGCAATCGGATTTTCGCAAATTAAAATTGCATACAAAGTGAATGTGAGAAAGAAGAATCATCGCGCCGTGCGAGGATCCGTGAGGCAGTCGTCACGCTGAGAAAAATCCGCCTTTTCTCGATGCCTCATTTTCTCGGGCTGAATACTCCAGCAACGAACACGGCGTGTACAAGCAGCAACGGAAAAAAGTGCGCGCGCATATAAGCGACGCGTTTCGAAGCTGCCCATCCGTTGGTAAATCTCCAAAAATCGATCCCGACCCTGCGCACGAACGTTTCGTCACGTGTCGAACGTTTAACTCCGATTTGATAGTGTGTGTATATATAAAATTCAACAGCAATTCTCACTTGAATAGTGAAATAACGTTTCTTTTTTTCACGATAACAACAGGAAGAAATGCCGAGTATATCGTGATTAATAGCGAGAAATTTAAGAATTACCAAGTGGCAATAACAATAGAGAAACTTGAAGGAAAGCATCGGCCTTATCGTATTTTAGTTATGAATATTTATTCGACGATGTATCGCAATGATTGGATGAGGATCTCAAGGAATCTCATGGGACCAACGACGTCCAAGAAAAGGTTCTATCTTTGCGTTCAAGTGTGGAGATGTGATTCACAACGTCGTGCTTAGAAACGATCCAGCTGAATGGAATTTGCTCTGTGATAGCCAGGTAGTCAAATGCACAACAAGTTTCTTTTCTTCTCGAAAGGCATGACGAGAGGATCTTTCAATCTTGGTCGGCTTGCCATCGATGGTATTGGAATGGCGAACGGTGAACGGACGCTATATGTGTCCTTGCGAGGTTGGACGAGAGCATTGCATAATCATAAATCGTTTGTCGATACGTGTGTGCGCGATTTTCACAACGATTGTTGCTTAAAGCTTCACCCGAGATGGCAACGTGAATTAAAATACGTGCTCGACTTTTCTACGTGACGTTTATAGGGACTCTTTTTCGCATATAAAGAACTAGAAAAGTTGCTAGTGTATTATATATCTTTTTAAAGAATTTCTTTTCTATCACTTTTTCTGTGTAAGAAAAGTTCTTTTTGATCTTTATGGATTTAACTTGGATTCAACTTTATCAAATAAATAATGACAGTTGAAAAGTGAAAATTTAACTATCCAGAAATTGACAGCATATGCTTTCCAGAAAATATATCGCATTAAATAATGCGTGACTTTTCACTGTAAAGGAAGTAGACAGTCGTTTATCAGAACGGGGGCCGATAACGAGGACAAAGCTCTGAAGGAGTAAACAGCCGGCTGTGACGTAGGAAAATGCATTAGGAGTTGGTCACGAATCGTTGCATTTTTAGAGAGAACCCGGGATTGATGTCTTCAATGAAGAGATCAATTCATCGTGATAAAAATCGTTTATGCAAAAGTAGTGAAGCAGAAGACGGGTGAAATTCGTATAAAAAACAAGGAAGAAAAAATATATTGTCAGAATGATTAATGCGATGAAAGAGGAAATGTCCTCTTTCGCGTTACGGATATTCTTCCTTTCTTTTTAATCTTATCTTTTTATCTCTTTTTTTTTTTTCAAATCTCGTTCGATTCAAAATTCGGATTTATCTCGGATTTCGGAGATTAATTAACGGAGAGTCAAAAAACGCGTTCCCACATCGGATCGAAACTCTAACAATTCACTTAGTTCTGAACTATAATTACCCTATTATCATCCTGTCGACCGATCGAGTAATTGCCTTGTTAAGATCAAATGAGCTCCAATCTGTATTACAAGCCACCACTTTTACCCCTTCCTATCGGTTTCGAGCACGCTTGAATGTCCACGCTTTCGCGAGAAACAGGCTGGCACGGTATGAAAGAATATTTTAGCCAATCATTAATCTCGGAATAATGCGCTGATAAATTTTAAAAAACAAGCTAAGTTCGATGCAACGCAAAGTGCGCAAATGTTTTTCTGAAAATTTTGAGAAAGAGTGAATTATTTAAATTATTATATTCCGATTATGCTTTTCAATATAAAGATTCTTTATTCGAAGATCTCCGATAGGTATCGAGAGCATTTCTTTTTACGATACAAATATCGGTATTCCAAACACATCGATATTCCGTCTTCGTCAAACATAGTTACTCGAGATGCAAAAAATTGATGGAAACTCGCTTAACTTTTGATACGTGTCTGTTGTTTGAAAGAATCGCCCTAACTCGTGGTTGATGTTCGATGCTGATTAGGCAATGTACGAGCGATCTTGTCATTGATCTTGGAGTATATACTTTACTATCATCAAGATCTTAACGACTAACGGACGGCAGTAATAAATTTGATTGGCCTGGTAAATTGTCGGCCGCTCCGAGGAGGAAGAGACGATGTTCGGTCCACTTCTTCATAATGGCCAATTGTCGCGCGACGGAATCGTCCGAGTGAGTGCGTGTCCTAAGTAAACAATAAAATCCTTTCGAAGACGGCGATCGTGTCGTTGCATCTACGTGTCGTTGCATCGCAACGTTCGTGTTAATAATTTTTCATCGCTAGCCACTCTTTCGCTTTTCCAACATTTCACGTGTAAATATTTAATTGTTACGAAATATAAACAAGCCGATGAGATATTTTGCCAGCCAGAACAAAAAATCATCAATTATTTTATGATTAAGTTTATAAAGTAATCGTATTTAAAAAAAAAATCAGCATTTAACAAATTTATAAACTGCCTTTGAAGTATATAATTCTCGTCATGCCGTCCGAGAGAAAGAGAGAGAAAAATATGTGCCATTATATGTTAAGAATACCAGGAACGAGTTAAAAATGACTCTATTGATCTTTTCCAGCTTTACCCAACCAAAGAATTGCTTTAAGGATCTACGAAGAATCGAAACTTCAAAGCTTTACCAAAGAGGCGACACGACTTATCGTCGACAATAATAATACATTGCTACTATCATTAATAATTTATGAACAAGCAATATGCCAAAAGAGACCAATCTTGTCGCAACGAAAATACTCAAGAATATTAAAACACTCTAAAAAAAAATCTAATATTTCGAAAGGAGACACTGAGATATATCGAGAGAAATCATCACGACCGATCTTCCAAATGAAATTTCGCAAATCCTCCTTATCCAGCCCGAAGATGGAATTACTCTCGAGACGTTCCTCGAGTGATAGGATGTCGACCTTGAAGAGGTCGAGATCCTTTCGGGCATCCGTAAAACTTATGTCGAAGATACGCAATCACGCCAACTTGCGATTGACCGCCGCCTTCGACCTGTCGTCCATCTCGAAAGATCTCAAGGAACGCAACCTCTCTGTCATCGAAGAATCTCGGAATTCTGAAAAGTCCTCGAACCTACGGAAAGAAGACACGAGTTCCCATATCAAGGCTAATAAAACCTACGAGACATTTTCGAATCCTCGAAAAATTTCGATGTCGGAAAACGACACCGGTTCGCAGGAGATTGCCAAGGATCTGAAGAACAAACTGTCTTTGACCGACAAGATAATGGGTAAGGGTCGCAAGGACACGGAAAGACCCTCGACAAAAGACGAGAACGTGAAATCACCGAAGGTTATTCGCATTTTTCGCAGGAAACGCAGCGTGGAAAGCTCTCAGGAAGGTACTCGAGGGAAAAATTGTAACGACAAACACGTGTCTGGCGAGACGGATGTATGTCAGCCGAGTAAAAATGCGTTCTACGAGAATCCTACGTTCGTATTGGACAATTCCTTGGATTCCTCCGTATCGAGCTTTCTCTACGAGGAGGAAGAAAAGGAGGAAGAAAAAGAGGAAGAAAAAGAGGAAGAGCAACGACAGGACTGGGAAAATAAACGAGCTGTGTCCTGCGAACGTGACGTTTTGACCGTCGTCGTGGATTCCCACAAAGCCGCGATTAACCGGCCGTTCTATCAGAAAATTAATTACAGCGAGCGAGACAGATACGGCGATGAAAAGTGTCTTGACGAGTTACAGAACGCATTTCGTTCCAAGCCGTGCGAGATCGATCCCTCGAGATGTTTTTGCGAAGGGAGAAGCGAAGAAGCGAACGCGATAAACGGCAACCGAAGAACTGCTGAATCCTTCGGCGGATTTGATCGATCGAGGATTACATTTTATTGTAAAGTACACGAAACGGCAAGAAAAAACACGTCAAACTGCTTACAGGATCAGAAATTTCTTGACAACGTCAAGGCCTGTCCCTCGAAATCTTGTAGGATCAGGACGGTCGATAACTTTACTAACTTTTGGACGAGCAAACGTGGTAATAGTTTTCGAAGTAAAACGGCAGCTGATAGGAAAAGGGATGCGAAAGAAGCGAAGGATTACGAACGGCTCGGTAGGCAGCGAGGTCTCGTGTCGACATCATCGGGATCAAGTACGCTGGATCATTAAGTTTTCTAATTAATCAATGGTGCGCCAGACGCAATTAAGCAGTTCGTAGGAAGTTGTTGGCTCGAGTTGTTTCCGCGACGAATTATCGATTTAACTCTATCCTTTCATGGAATCAACATGACGAAAAAAAAAGAATCTAGATTGATAAAACAGCGCTTTTACCGATGTATTTTCACATTAAATAAATTAATAACTGGAAAGTTGTAAAAAGAAAGTATGTTTATCGTGAAATCAGACGATAAACAAGCATTAAGAACATCGCTGACATGTGGGAAAATTTCTAGTTGTGAAAGTAGCTCGAATAAAACGTACAAACCAATCGCAATAATATTTTGCGCATGATATTTCAAGAAAGAAATAACGCGCAATCACTCATTTTTCAAATTGCCTTTTTTTTTTTTTTTTTTTTACAAACCATCTATTTAATACAAGTTTATCTCTTTAAAGAACCGTACCACATAAAACATAAATAACCATAGTTAACCAATTAGCGCTATAAAATATACTTTTCTCTAACAAAGTCATCATGAAAGACAGAATAAATCTGACAAATGAATATTTCTCGCGATTCTTTATATTCTCTCTCAATTGTCTCAAATTTTATTCATCTTATATTTTTATACTCTTTCATTTATCTACATTCGCAATATTATTTTTGATTTAATTAATTTATCGTTCATTTAATTCACATTATTTTTGCATTCGCACAGAGTTACACTCGTTGCAAGGGATGGAGTTCCTGGAGGGTTTCGGCAAGAAGAAACAACAGCCCCATCAACAATTGAATAACCTGTCGTCGATACATATCAATCCTCTCTCGGCCCAATCCCTCAACATACACTTGCATGGTATTTTGTGTTTTCTCTTTTGTCAATTGTTTTACTTTTAATTTTTCATTTCTCAAATGCCTCTTCATTCACGCCAAAAAAACTTGTTTCGTCACGTCAAATTTACGCGCAACGAAGAATTAAAATCGTTATCGCTTTTTTATTTTTAGCTCTATTTGCGGCTGTGGAACATGGCCACCTGGATAAGGCGAGAAGTATTTTGGAATCTACCGATGTAGATGTAAATAGGTAAGTGTTACTTATGGGTAGTCATGCAGATTAGTAATTTTTATTCAAAATGATAAATTTATCTTTAAAAAATGAAAGAAAGAAAAACTGATCATTATTGGCGCGAGCGACACGATTTTATCTGACATTTATAAAAATACATATTTAGTTGTACATTATTGAATAATCCAGATATATAAATTAAAGTCGCGTGAAAATAATTGAAAATATTTCTTTATTTTCAATAGTTAAATATTTGTTTTTTATACTAGTACGAAAGTGTAAGACCCGTAAGGTATCTCGCGGCAGTCGAAAAGGATTCAACCGATCTTGTTTGTTCTCGAAAAAGCACACGCGCGACCTAGAAGCCATTCACTTTGAGCGCACGTTTCTTCGAGGAGTTTTAATCGAATATACAGGCTGAAAGTTTCAAAGCCCCCGAAACGGTCAATCGCGCCATTAGAAATTGTTCAACTAGGACAGAACTAACATTTTGATTCGATTCGACGTGAATCTTAGTTGATTCCGAAAGATCTAGGTCACCTTCTGAATTGTAGACGACGATATAAAAAAATATAATTATCGCGTTTATGTTCTTTCTTCGCGCATATTTAGTAATCCATGTAGTTCAAAGGGAATTCAAAGAGAAAGGGAAAATCATTATGGGATCTTATGATGAATAAAACAAAAATTTCTTTTTGCTTTTTAATTATTTTTCACAACGCGCATAATTATTTTTCTGCCGTATCTGAAAGCCGCGAGATACCGGCAGCTTTTATATTAAGCTAATTCGGTTTTCAATCTAAAGCACGTTAATTACATTGCGCTATTCTTCGTGAATGAAAATGTGACGTAAATTAGCAGGAATCTCTTTAGACTGAACGCGCGACACGTGCTTCCCGTTGCGCTTTAATACTTCTAAAAGTTTTTCATAACTGCGCGTAATAATGCGGAAAATTGTCGTTTAGTTCCATTTCCGGCGAATCGTCGGCAATTTGTCGTCTGAAATATATAATATATTTTATATATATACACACACACACACAGCGTAGCTTTTGATGCCTTTTCACATTAACGATGAATGACTTATTAAAGCACTGACTAATGTTCCGCTGCCAACTCTAGTGACTGTTTTTAACACATAGAATTCCTATAAAATTAAAATAATCAATGGGTAGAAAAAAAGTTATACAAGTTGCGCAATACGCGTGGTAACTATACAACTACACACTGTAAATTCTCGTTAAAAACATGATAAATAATTTATTACTGGAAACTCATTTTATTATTCTATTTTATATCGCTAACACATTTATTTGATGTTCTTCTTTACGCATCCAAGTAATTCGAAGTAAAGTAGACGAGAGTAATTAAATGTTTTAGAGTGAATATCATTAATCCTACGATTTTCCTCTTGGCCAAAGCGAATATTTTCTGTTCGGATGGAGGAAACGAAATAGCGAGGCGAATCGCTAAATGGAATATACAGGTTGAAAAGGCCGGGATGCCATGACATCGATTTATAATTCAGGAAGAGAGGAAGCTTGCGCTCTCACGTGTGTTTTATTCTTTATCGACCTCTCTTCACGCCTCATAAGCGTTGCCAAAAGTTTCATGAAGCTTTTATTCTACGGAAATCTCGCCTTAACGTGATATAAAGTAAAAATCACACAACACTACTTTTCAATTTTATTTTTGATATCAAATTTTCCGGAAATAGAGCGTGAAGCAAAGTTGAAATAGAGTTACACGTTTAATATTATATATACAATACAATAGAGTTTACGCGCTTTATGCTTAAGATAAAATATTTAAAAAATCTATATATAAACTCTAAATTATCTCGAGCGTCATAAATCTTTTAATTCAGTTTGTTCTTAGTAGAGATCTTGACAATAACACAAGTCTTACTATTATTAGCATCTTATTTACAATTTCATCATTTGCAGCGTTAATAGCGACGGCTTGTCACCACTGGATGTTGCTGTACTTAGCAACAACAGGCCGCTGGCAAAAATGCTGGTTGCATTCGGCGCGCAGGAGGGAAATCAATGTAAGTCCAATCGAATGCAATTACAAATTTCACGCCGCGTAGCGCGAACTTCGTCACGAACGACGCTCGTGACGAATCCCGTTGATCCGGAGCTTCGCGAAAAATCGCTTTTCCGCTTTCCCGCGAAATGCTTTGCCTTTACCACGCGGGGAAAAAAAAAGACCCAAGAAAATCATCGGGCCGCGGGAGAGATTCCAATTACGATTCCGTAGTCTCTAATAAAAATACCGCCGAGCTTTATTGCGTTGCGATGAATAAAAATAAAGAACAAGATGTGTAAAAAAAAGAAAAAAAAGAGAAACTGAATGCGGCACTTTTTCCGTTACGTTTTTAATAACGTTCCTCTTTGTCCGATATATATCGAAGCCCAGCGTAATTACGATAAAATGTCGACGTTTTGAAATTATAAAATCTGTATCATCTAAACATCTTTCGACGCTCTTCATTGAATCGGATGTACGAACCGTAAATGCGAAGATTATACACAGTTTATAAGTACTAAAAAAAAAAAAAAAAAATACGCTTTTATCGGACATTCCGCGCATTTTAAAAAAGCCGCGCACAGGAAAACCACATGCGATAAATCCCAAAGCTTTTTCATTAGTTTCCATATTAATTGCTACAATGAAACTCTTGTGATGTATTCGAAAAATCAACAAATCCGCAGACCTCGTTAGAATTCGAGAATGTATCATAGATAATCGCGTAGCACACAAACATTATTCAGTTTTCGTCTTTTTGGAAGAAAGAGATGAAAGTTGAAAAAAATAAATCTTTTAACACTATCTCAAGTGAAACAGGAAATTTCACGTTATTAAATCAGCAACTTGATCTTGATTATTCGTCTTTGCGAAAGTTCCGTGCGTCTTAATTTGTCCCGTTACACTCGTTAGCGTTTCAGCGCGATGACGCATCATTAGCAAACCAAGTCCTCTCTTCGGAAATGAAATATGAAGTGGAAAGAAGGACACTTCTTCCAAACTAATTTCAAAGATAATTTCTGCGATGAATTCTTGCAAATCGGGAGAAGATAAGATATTCAACTCGGTCAACGCTTAATGCGCGCGAATATACAAGAACTTATAAATGTATTACTCTTAGTAAGTAATGCAATTTCTGATGTGCGTCTCCTTTTCAGTAATTTTTGCACTATCTGCTTTATGCCAAAAAGTAATTGCAGTTGTAACTAGACTCCCAATTAATCGTGACAAAATCGTACAATCGTGCAAAGAGATCGCGCACAAGATGCAGCGATCGATTGCATGTGACGGCAAATATTTTAATTAGCGTAATAATTGCGCGCGCATATATACGCCAGCGATAATAAACTTGACAACTTTAACAACTTTAACTAGCGATAATATCGTTCACGCGGAAATGTGACAAACTCGATTCAGATATCTCTATGTAATCAGGATCCGTAGAGTTGAGATTCTTGCTTTCAAAAACACTGATAATTCATTGATTTTAAAAACGTACGTAAATTTGATCGACCAACTATTTATTACTACAAATGCGTAATACTTTTTATATATTATATTCGATATTTTTATTGACGCAGTCAAGTCTCCGGAATCTCTGGGAAATCACTTGGAATCATTGCTCTCGGAAGCGGAACACAGAGTTCAAGAACTCGGTGGCAGTACTTCCGGCAGCAGTACGGCCACTCTCCTGGAACCACCTATCCATAGGGCCAGCTTTTCCACGCAACATAACAATCTCACGGGATGCAGCGGTAGCACGGAAGATAAGCAACTCGCCTTATGGGAAAGAAGAGCCAGAGCCCTCAGAAAAATGTTATTTGGTTTCGATCAAGCGCGTGAGTTTAATACATTTAATTTAAATCCGGCGCGAAAAAAAGTATTGCCGAATATTGCGCTCTGCAAATGACAAATTTGTAAGAAATATTTTTACTCCAGCTATATATCCAATGCGAATGTTGTGTGATTTTGGTATTTTAGGACCACCTGACATGCCATTCCTGGTCGCGATCGATGTTACCGGAACGACGTCGGTAACAATCAGATTTCAAGAACCCGACTCGCACGATTCTCCGATCTGTACCAAGTTTAAGGTTCAATGGAGTTTGCACGATGACTTTTCCGTTATTTGTGGCAACAGAGAAGTTTTGGACATGAAGCAAAGAGAATGTCGTATCGAGGATCTAACTCAAGGTCAAAGATATTATTTTCGCGCTGCCGCTGGAAATTTAAAGGGCTACAGCAGATTTAGGAATTCGACGCCTGCGCATGTTACACCTAGCAGTAAGTATTATTGCAGACGTCGTATACATATACATACAAATATAATAAATCATCATCCCAGAAAACGCATAAATTTAAACACTTAATTTTACAAATAAATTCGATGACTCTTAAAGGTTGGAGAGATATAGATGGCAGAGTACCGAGGTTCGCGGGACGATTAGAGCAATTAAATACATTGTTCACCGATATAAGACGACCAGAGTATACGCAAGAGACGCCGGCGGTACAGAGGCGAAATCACAAAAAGAAAACGGCGATAAAACAACTCTTCACAGCGACGAGTAAATTTCAGAAAAATCTCAGGCGAGGAGTATTTCTCGCGTGTCTACTCTATCACGAAGACAAAGTCCTTGTTACAAACGAGGATTTCCTACCCGTAATCGAGATCGACGAGACGTATCCTAGTTGTATCTACAATGATTTTCACTGGCTCATGAAAGTCGCCTGTACCTGGGACGACGTTAAATCCCTCCGACAAGATATGGAAAAAAGTCACTGTAGTTCGACGAACCATTTTAGGATAAAGTTACTTCAAGCTGCTGCTCAGATGCAGGTACATTATTAATATTATTGAAATTCATTATATAGTTATTTGATCATAAAATATAGAAAATATAGTTTTTTATAATAAATATTGAAATAGAATATTAAATATCACAAGTGGTAGCGGGCTAATTAAGATCCTAGCGCGATAAGCAGTGCACAAATTATTATTTTTGTTAAAATATTGTTTATTTCAACCCTAATTTCAAACTAGCTTTAGAAAATAATAATTGAATTAATCGTCTAATTAATTGAATTATTATTTGTTGAAGATGGTTTAAAATTAGGATCAAATTGAAACAAACAATATTTTAACAAGAAAAAAATAATTTGCGTACTTAACGTGCTAGACTCTTAATTAGCTCATTTACTTATGACTCATTTACTTAATTAGCTCATTTACTACATTTTATAATATGCGATATATGTTGTAGGCTGCATTATGCATACAAGACCTCGGGCAATTATATCACAAACCTATTAGAGATATTCAAGGCACTTTGGTATTTTCGACGGTGAATTATATAAAATCACCAAAATTGGTCTCCGTGCTAAATAGCAGATGGTTGCCGCTCAGTAAAGTCATAAAGAAAGTCATAACGCATGAAGATAGTAATGTCGCCGATATCTTGATGGCCAATATACAAGAGCAAATGACGTATCATCAAGTCAGCAGTATAAAATTATCCAAAGGTTTATATCTCGGTTATCTAAAAATGCAGAGCAGCGTGGATCTCATACAAGTCGTTGTCCCGACGAAATCTCCAAATGTATTGCCGCACTGCAAGATTCGCGATAATCCACACGTATCCGCGTAAGTATACTATACTTTCGTATAAAAAAGTATTACGATCCCGTAAATCCCTCGCAATTATCTATTGTATTTTCCTGTTTTCTGTTAAGGGAGGAGTGGGACTATCTCAAGCGAGTAACGCGCATCTGCATGTCCGAGTCTTCCGTCAAGGAATCCGAAGAGAAGGAGAACGTGACAAACGAGGCTCAGGGCACGGAACAGCAGAAGTTGTTCGTCGATCTGGTCGCCGCGACGGCACGACGACTGTTCAATTACATGGAGATCAGTCCAGAGGATTCACTAGTACATCGACTCTATGATGCCGAAGTGATCGATCTGACACATGACGTATCGTTTCTCATCACGGTTCCGCCCGCCGAAACCGCTTGCTGCGTGCCTGGCACGCGAGAGATCCTCCTACAACGCGGTGATCTCCTGTCGTTGCCTATTCAGGTTTTCGAGATGGTGCACCTTAACACGTATCAAAAAGACGTGATCAACCGCTATTCGAGGCTCAGCTGCATCTTGGAACTCGACACGGCACAGGCCCAGCATAATCACAGAGAGGCCTTCAGCTCGTTAGAATTAAGCGTCGCGAAGGACAAACTGGCGAGACTACAAGATCTCCAGTCGCAAATGAATACAGTATGGAAAGGTGCCAGGTGGCTGATTGACGTTATAACTTTCGCGAGAGATCGCGGCTCTTCTCAACAAAACGTAATTATTAATATTTTTCATAACGTATCTCATAAATATCTTCAATCCATCTTTATCGTTATTGATTTGTTCACAGGTCTCATCGAACACCATTGGTATATCTATGAAGCATCTGCTTAGCTTAGACAGAAACAAGAACAACACCAGCAACAGTAACAGTCTAAAACGGAGCCTACTGCAATTACCGCCTAGAGACCCTAAGCTCGTTAAATCGAGTCCCGGCCGAGGTAGCTGGCCAGGACCGAATCTCTCCAATTCGTCTTCGAATCTTCTCACAACGGAATTCAGCAAGAGCGAGCAACAGCTGCCTAGCGGACAATACGTACGTAAGGGTAGCAACACCTCGAATGTATCGACAACATCGGAACCACAGAAATCGTTGTGTGCGCCGATGAGCAGCAACAGTAATCTGAGTAATCTGACCGCGAGCAGCGCCAATCATCTGATGCCGCTGCCAAATACGCGGCTACCGCCCTCCAAATCCGAGGACACCCTAATTCTGACTCAGTACAAACACAGTCCGCGAAATCGCTCCGCCACGATAACTTCGGCGTCGGCCAGCACTAGTCCGCTAATGAGCATTAAGCCCATCATTTACGGCGGCTCGATGTTGAGCGTTTCTAATACGGCGATGACGAACACCACGAGTCTGCTCAGCGTGTCTGTGAGCAATACTAATTCCGACAGTCTACATTCGTTGAGCAGCGAGGAAAACTCTGCGACGAATTCGAGCGTATGCTTGAAACCCAGTCTACCGGTTAAAGTTAAAGCGTCCAAACCGACTGCGAGCGTCGCGGCGATGGCCACCGTTCCGCAGGATAATCTAGACGAAGAGAAGGAAGAGGCGACGATGATGCCGGCACCTCTGCCAGGCATTCTTCAAGTAAGTTTTTTGGTTCAATTCTCCGATATATCTTATGCTGCAGATAAAAGATTCCACGTATGAATGTATTTTGCATACAGTAGATGCGACATTTAATTTTCAGCAACATTGTATATTTCTCTGCAGATTCGTGCGATATGCAATTTATAAATGATATTTCTCCTTCCTCTAGGGAACACAAGTCTAACCCGATTATAATTAAAAACAGCTCACTGTTGGTCCTCTAGTGCAAACCGATGTAGCGGACATATTGAGTAAGGCGCCAAATTTCAACGCTTGCTCTGTTTGGTTATGCTTAAATATTATGCTTAGTGTGCCAAAATCAGAGCGGCATGAAGGATTCATTATGATTGTTTTTGTATTTTTTAATAGCTACTTTAAAGATAAATTATGTCTGTATGTAGTGTGTTGTAACGGCATAATGTATATATATCGCGTAAAAGAATATTGCGTATAAATATCACTTGTATATTAGGAATATACATAATTTAATTTTCTATGTCATATCGTGTTGTATATAATTATTGTTACGGCTTGAATATATATACAGCATTTTCTTAATGTGCATCTAAACACAAGGTGTGTCCAAGATTAAAAAACTGAATGAGTTATGAAAAAATACCAACTTTATGAAAAAGATATTTAATAAATTTTAAATATTTATTAAAGTTTGAATATTTTTTCATAGCGTTTGTATATTTTTTCACTCACTTAGTATGGAAATCTTTCAGACACACCATGTATCATATATTATACATAGCATATATGTATATTGATACAATATTTATGAGATTTTAGTCGAATAGTGTTTTACTGTTTACATGATCTAAATTACGAATACATTTACAGATATCTACCTACTCTTTATTCGGGATTGTTGCATCTGTCAATTAATTCTTTTTCTCTATTATGTCAACTTAGATATCATTAAAAAAGATACAAAAAAAATTGCATCTTGTATTATTATATTACAGGTTTACGCGGCCTACGAGACTGGTTTAGCAGCTGGTACCAGTTTAAAACTACACGTAACACCAAGGACCACGGCACGAGAAGTTGTGGAACTTGTTGTTAAACAATTAAACATGGCAGTGGTTCTAAAAGGTCAAAATGGACCTACTTATACGATTGACGAGCTACCAAATTTCTGCTTAGTTGCCGTAATCGGTGCACGGGAGCGATGCTTACGGGACGATTTTAAGCCACTTCAATTGCAAAATCCATGGAAGAAAGGACGACTATACGTTAGACAAAAACAGGACGTTCTCGCTGCCCTTGAGCACAGTAGTAAGCATACCGCGTACTTATAGCACAAATAACGCTATCTATAAGGGAGAGAGAGAGAGAGAAAAGGGTAATGATCTATTATATCTATAATTGTAAATTAAATTTCGATACATTCAACACGCGTGCATAAACTCGTGTATAACGTTCCTCGATAATGATTATAAATATTAAAATATTTCACATAAAGAGCGACTTATATGTCGTACTTCAACGGCACTACTGATAAAAAAAATATTTCAGTGAATAAGGCTATTAAAAAAAAAGTATTTAATCACATAACGTTCCATGAGCCGAGAGATATTTTCTTTGAATTTTTCTTCCAATTTATAAATTATTTATTTACACTCTAATACATGTAACTGAATTATTTTATGTGAAAAAAATCGTAATAAAAAATATATTAACAAAATTATTTTATTCACGCAATAAAAAATGCTTGGCTTCTTAAAAAAGTGATAGATTATAGTAATTACCAGCGATAGATCTAACAACCTTTCTAAAGATTGCTTTTTAAAATATATCTCGATTTTTTCTTTATTATTTTTAAGCGAAATAATACTCTTTTCAAGAAAATATTCTGATTTCTTTTGTCACACGATTATTTTCTGATATACTTTTGCTGTTGAAAATAGATTTATTAAATAATTATTGGAACGTTAAAGACAGAAAAATATAAATAATTGAATAGATAACGAGATATATAATGAGATGTAGCAACATAGAAACAATTTGAAGGGATCGTCACGAGTGTGATAAACATTTCTCTGATCGATAAAATAGGAGTCTATCTCCTATTTTAGGCGACGTGTATACATTCCGATTTTGGAATTCGTAAACGTTTAAACACGATCTGTAATATTCTTCGAATGTTAGCTAGTTTGTAAAGGAATGAATAATACTCGAGACATACTGTTATATTTTCTGTACCGATCTCAATGTTTTATTCGATATATATGGATATTGTCAAGGGTATACGCAAGAGTATAAGCTGGTTGAGAGATCTCATTGTTCCTTATATCGTAGTTCGTTGTATCCAAGTACGATTTGTCGTTATGTCGAAACGTAAAAGGGCCTTTTGGCGCAAAGAAAATGCAATAGAGAAGTACTTGGA
Source organism: Prenolepis imparis (assembly GCF_030444845.1). NCBI lineage: Eukaryota > Metazoa > Arthropoda > Insecta > Hymenoptera > Formicidae > Prenolepis > Prenolepis imparis. The sequence goes on from NW_028141162.1 coordinate 3,681,056, forward strand.
TACTTTGAATTAATAAGGATGACTAACTTTTTAAAGTCAGTGAAAGTTTTATATTTATACTATATTAAAGTTATATATGAAATATGCCTCTAAAAGAATATATTTTAGGTTCTAATATATGACAAAGTGTTATTATGATATTATACTATGATACTTTTTGCTTACGATTAGATCCAGTGTGTTACCAGGCTCTAACAAAAGAAATAAAATTATTTTGAGTGCGTTTTCGATGCATGGCACACAATCTGGCGCAGTATTTTTTTTTTTTTTTTGCAATATTCCAGATAGAATAATATGAAAGTTCCTAAAGTCTGGTAACATCGTCTTAAGATGATGACTCTTAGAAGGAAACATATATATTTTAGAAAAATCTGAGATCAATTTTTCGAAAGAGAACGCCGACAAATTATGTTGACAAAAACAATTGTAAAAGAAATATTATATATAAAACAGAGGAAAAAAAAGATAAAAAATTAGTATAAGATTTTAGTTGAAAAATATATCGAGAATCTAAAAAGCTCCAAGTAAAATATCAGAACCAGTTTTATAGTTAGTTATTAGTATAGTTAAGATGAAGAGGCTTATAGACTGTTGTATATAATAGAACAAAAAGTATTATTATTAAATACTGCTATTATTTTAGAGATAAAACAATTTTTTATATTTTTTCGTTTCAACTTACAACTTTTGTTTTACTAAACACTATAGCGCATATATGTTTTTCGTTTCGTTACAATCACATTCTGCATCTAAATGTACATCTGTTTTATTTTAGCATAACAAAATCATATAAAGAAAATTCCAACAGACCTGGACAGATCTATCAGATTTATCTTGAAGGAGTCATAAGAAGAGAAATATTTAATCAAAAGAAGAAATTAGACTTCTCGTTATTATATAAAAGATAAAATTTAGTAAAATTTTCAAAAATTATAACAGACACGTCGCCTGACATGTGTATACGTAAAAGAAATAAATATCCAATTGAGAGAAACGGCAGAGTACGATAGTCCGACGTGAATATTAACTAATCGAATAATAACTACCATAGTGTAGAGTGGTTTGCGCTAAATATACATATACCCCTCCTTCCCCAAAAAATCGCACAATATTACTGCACAATATTATACGCGACAAACTTCTTCAATGTCTCGTGATCGCGTTACACATTTCGTATTAAAAACGAATACAAGATTAATTAGTGTAGCATATATATTCATATAAAGTTATTCGTATAGATTCTCTTTCTCTCTTTCTCTCTCTTTCTTAGAGAGAGAGAGACAAAGTAAATATATTTAAAAACAATTAACTATTTGGATAGAGTGACAAATTATCATAATTTGGAGATGCACAGCAGCGTGTCAAATGTAAATTCATATCTCTTATTTCGCTTGCGCCTGCATAATATCGATCTGTCAAGCGAAGAACTTTATTCCATGTCTGTACAGATGTCTATCGTGAAATCCGTCCTTCACGTCGCAGATTCGATATATATATATATATATATATATATATATATATATTATATATATATTTGGCTATATATTCGAAAATTTTCTCGAATTAGCATGCTTATTGAGCAGTAGTATCGTGCACCAAGGGGCCACTTGCATTTAATGAAGATGCATGGTGCACAATATTTTTTTATCGACAAAGTGACAAAGAATCGACAAACATTGTTAGGGGCAGAGCGTGTCAGAGCTGTTTACATAGGTAAATCTGTGCACCGCTGAATTCGTTAAAAGCTAATGTTATAAGCTGAGAAAAAAGAAAGAGATATTTCTTTCTCTGATGCTATGGCAAATATAATGATGGAATTGAATGAACTTTGTACTCTAATCTATATTAAGCCGATTGATCTCTAAAGAAGCCAGAACGTAATTCGAGCGGTACATCGATTTAACCATGTAACCAACTGTTTATTTTCCCCTATTAGTATGTATTTTTGTCTAGAAACACGCTCGTTTTTGTCCGGTCAAGAAAATCATAGAAATTTTATTAGCACTATGTGAGTGTCTATCGATGTTGAATGTAAAATAACCGTTAGCATATAAGTATTACGATGTACGAGATGAAAGAGTAAGAGATGCGCCGAGCAAATAAAGAAGCGAAGATGAATGAAATATTTGTAAATATTCCGAGAAAAAGAGAGTGATTGCACACAGGAAAAAATAATAGAGAGCGATTATTTTACGAGGGAGAATACGAGAGAGAATACGAAAAGTCTCTCATTTCCACTCATCGCGATGTATGATAGTTGTGCCTATACGACGGCGATATGAATCAATTAGTTGAAATTCGAACGAAGACATTTCCCCCCTGTCCTATTTGCTTCCCCCCCTCTTCATCCCGTCCACTTCCCTCTCGTATTCAGAAATACAATTTTTGTACGCGATGTCACCTCAATGTGCGATTTGTGATGTACGCGTACGCGAGTAATTATGTACAGTAGCGAATTGATGTTTGTATAGAAAAAAATGGCTTCGTTTCTGTTGCGACTGGATTTTTCCCCCTTTTTTTTTTGTAGGGGACAATGTACCACGACGGAAGCGCCCGAAATAAAGTATAACATTGTATTTGTCTTGATCAGATTTATTCGTCATGTCCTAGCGATGTATCGCTTAAAAGATAGGAACCGATAGATATGGAAACGATTTTTCTTTTATTTTTCGAAATCTTCTATCAATTCTCTACAATTCATATATATTATTACATTATATATCGTATAACTATCATGAAAAAGATTATAATTTTATATCTATTATATCTGTAATTAATGAATTATATGATTCACTAATTCTTTTGAAACTTTATATAAATCAATTATATATATATAATCTTTTATATATATATATATATATATATATATATAATTTAAAAAGTAATAAACCATTTAATACACTAATTTTTAATTTGCTCTAGATTGTATTGCTTCCATCAATTCTTATGTTTTTCTGGAACAACTTGTATCCAGTTCTACCCAGCATCATCACCTCCGGCAAATCAAACGAGTGCAAACGAGCCGAGAACCCGGACCCTCGACGACCGATAGTCCCGCTGACCCACTTCCGTCTTGTTTCTCGTCTTGCCGAGAGAACCTACCACCTACTCTTTATTTATCCCCCACTCTACAAGATACAATCCTATACTCTGTTCTTCCGGCGAATGCGTCGCGAGTGATTTCCGCTGAGTAAACCTTTACAAACGGCTGTAGCTCAACATCATAAAAACGGTACAACGAAAAATAAATCTAATCATAGAATGATGCCATAAAATGGCATAGAAGAGCGCATAAATCATCGAGTAACAAGAGAAAGTTTCGACAAGCCAAACCATAGACTAGTTGTTTATTACGTGGTTGAGATAATAATTGGTAACTGACTCGACAGTAGCAATTTTGCTAATTGCGCGTAAACAGTCCTATCATTAAATAACCTAAATAAAATTTCATAGAGTTTGTGCGCTAATCTATTTATCAGAAATAGAATATGCGTAATAAAAAGAGAGAGAGAGAGAGAAAAAGAGAGGTTGAAAAATAAATTCCATCTGCAAAGAACATGAAGTTTCGTCAGATCAGAAATATTCAATCTCTTTGACGTATTTTTTTGACTAAAAAAAAAACGATGCTACGCCACTGCGGAAATGCCAGTACAAATTTAACCCTATCGAGGATGTATAGCGTACGTATACAGTTAATACTCATTGTCACGAAAACACGGACACCGAGAGCGCGAACGAATACGATTGGCTGACTCGCAGTCCGGATTCGCCTTCGGCTGACCCCGTTGTTGACTGACCCACTGACGAGATACTGATAGCGCAAGACGGTCGGTCAACGTGGAGTCGATTCGCTTTGACATTTAATTGCACCACGTCACGGACGAAAGAAAGGCGCTTCACATCACGAATGATAACGGTATTTCGGTTTAAATCTTTTCAGATTTCAAATGCGTCGAACGAACTTGCCAAAGAACGATCGACATCCGAATCAACGCAGCTAAACACGTTGCACTCTGACGGAAATTTGCAATACAAATTCCATTAATAGCAATTTTGACGCAACAAGTCGGGCACGGTGGAATATTCAACGAGCGCAACCCGAGTATCAATCAAATTATTACGCCAAAATTATTACTTGTTTCGCGTGACGGTCGTATAGGAGCAGTTTATCGATAGAATGGCCTGTGTTCTTGCTACGAGATATTTTGTATCGCACGTTCTAATTACACGTAAAAGTAGAAATAGAGATTTTAAAATATATATATATATATATATATATATATATATATATATATATATACTTTACGTACGTAGACTGCCATTTTTTAAGCAGAAAAATAAATACTTGTCGATGCGCCCCGATCCATATTTGATATCGTGAACCCCGCGCATCCTCCGGTGCCGCAAAGCCCAGAAACACATCGTATCTCCTTCTTCCCGTAGAATCGAAGCCGCTGACCGACTCGATTTTAGACGGATCTCTTGAACGCGCACGTGCATGTGCAGCAGCCGCGTTGCGAAAGAATTATGCGGGGCACAAGGTCCGGTCGGCCGCTCGCCGTTCCAATTTTTACCAATCGAAGGTTACGTATCGCAGTTGAGTTTCTGTCATACGCACATTGCAATGCACACTCTCCTTTCTGCTCTTTCTCACTGTCCCTCTCTCCTTCTCTTTCTCTCCCCATGACTCTTTCGCCCTCTTTCATTCGCCCTCTTTCACACGGAATTCATGATTATGAGTCATAGCCTCATAAAAATTAAAATCGGAGATGAGGAATGAGATTTCAATACACAAATTTTCTATCTCGCGGATTCGTGATAAAAGAAAAAATAGTAAGTTGTATGTATACAACTTACATTCATACTGTCTTGAAACTTTTGAAGAGAACCAAAGATAGATTGATGTATCTTTTAATGTCTATTTATATTTAATTCGATATTTTAAAGGCAATCATTCCTGATAACTGTAATGACAAGTTTCGCAAATCACCCGGAATCGATTCGCGAATTGTCTTAATCGCTTTCATCCCCTCCTGCAAACGAGGTGGTAGACGACAGCGACGACGACCAAGACGATGATTTTGACGACGGTGAAGACGCTGACGGCAAACGAGTGGTACAACGCGGAGGAAGAAGAAGAAAAGAGAGACGAGTGTGTTCGGCGAAGCCTACCGACCGGCTATTTGGAACACGGCCGATCAGTTCCTTCGGCGCCGTGGACGCGAACACGCTAAACATCGCCGATTTTATAAACCTGTGCCTCTCTGTCCTAGACCAGGTAAAAGAGACCAAGTTGAAGAGTCCCGCGAGAAATCACGACGACGCGCCATTTTTTCGAATCGGTACGAGCCCAAAAGACCAGAGTCTCGAACTTTGTGAACCTTGCGCAAAAAAAGGCGAAATCAAACACGAAGAATGTTTCGCGATATGATTCGGAGTAGTTTATGATAAGTTGTGAAGAGTCGATCGGTCTTTATTGTGTTAAAATAATTTGCCGCCATTTTAGTAAGTTTTCAGTGTCTGACGGTGTAGAGAGAATAAAAAAAATTGTTCGCGAGAGTATATAGTTTACATTTCAAAATTGTTAAATGTAAATAAATTATACATATGTGTGTATATATAACAAAATTTTTAAATATATATAAAAAAGATGTGTAAAGAAAAAATAATTATGCAGCTGCAAAAGCAGTTTCATTCATTATTATACATATAACCCTCGAAAATTTTTTTAATTAAAAATTAATACACAGAAAATCATAGCTGTGTTTCTCTAACAATGAGTATATAGAATTTTCTGTGAAAATATATAGCACGATTAATTTTATAGACATTATTTACGCGGTAATTTTCTTTGTATTTGACAATCTATGTTCCTTTATAAAATTTACTTTTACAAATCAGACAAGGAAGTTGCAAGGAGTTTCGACTTTTTCCGACAAGAAAACTTGCCATATATGTATATATTTTACTATTAGTATAATTAACCCAGATTTTCCCGGATTTATGGTGAACGGCACGCGGGTCAGTGGCACGCACTGCGCATTATAACAGATTGCTGACATGCCTTCGATTGCGAAGAAGTGGCAAAAAATTGCACAATGTTAGCCAACTATAATTAATATCTGTCACTTATAATTAATTTTAATAGCCAAAGTTAGCTATTTCAACATTATCGACAAAATTAAACTGTTATAAAAAAACTTTAGAATTAATTTAATATAAATAATCCTTACGATTTTCTAATTTTGATCGTTATGTCAATTGCAATGTCATGTCTTTATCAACTGAATCATCGGAATTAATTCACGATTCTAGAAAATAAAATTATAATTATAATAATGCAAAGCTTTTAATAAAATGCGGTAAAAGAAAATTATTTGTTAAATATTACTAAAAAAATTGCATAAGCCGTGATTTAATAAAGATTTAATAAAGAAGACAATGTAAAATTATATATATATATATATATATATATATGTTTGTAGTCTTTTCATTCAGGAAAAAATTTATGTATACATAACATGGCGCTCAATATCCTTATATTAATCGGCATTAAAAGAGATGGTTATGTCCGACATCGGGCAATATTGCGACGATTGCTTACAAACTGTTTATAGTTTATTTGATTTGCTGTTATTTAAACTACCCTGATCTTTGCATTTGCCAGTACATTCCTTTTCTTAAAGTAAAGATGATCTATGTAGCATTGAAGATTGAAGTGTGTGTATATAATAAATGTAGATAGTAGTTAACTCGTTATTATAGCATAATATATACATTGGAAACTTTATAAAGATTCTTAATAAATTTCTCTGTTGCGAGCAAAATTGCGATGCAGATAAAATATTAATTAAAGTATTAGAAAAATATCGTGAGAAATATGGAAAAGCACAAAAACATAAATTAAATAAATATTATACTTGGCAAATTTATATTCGCTGATCTCATAACCGAAATCGCAATTATTTTCTAAAAAAAACTTCGACATTGTATTTTTTAAATCACTATAAATATTATTCCTTCAAGTATGCAATCATAACGAGATTATTGTTCGTTTAGGGGAGATTTTCGAGACAATAACACGAGAGGATATCAGCAGCGGCACAATGTCAGAGGGTTGCACAAGTTGCAGAGGCGCGAATTATGCGGGCAACACTTTACAATTAGGCGCGACTCCCGGTGGCAATACCGGAAGCTCGTCGTCTACTTCCGGTGCGAACAGTACAATCGCAAGAAGAGTTCAAGTCCGCGCAAAAGTGCTATACGGCACGGGCAAAGCGATAGCGAGCTTGCAAGCTCAAGAGAAAGCGGCCAGACATTGATGAGGTAATTAAATAACCGTAATTAATTTTACATTAATTTTTAAATATAGTCTACGAGAGACTTCGCCATATTCATTTATTAGTTTTGTACACACACAAATGCAACAAGTTTTTATTATTTAATTTTTATATAAAAAATTATATTTTTAGACTATTATTTTAATTTATTTTAATATTTTACATTATATGTATATATAGTATAAAGTATTATAATAAATATTCAGGTGAATATATAATAAATAAATTTAGCATTTATATTATTTATATTATTAAAACTCTGTTGCAATCTGTCAAACGTCACTAGATAAATTACAGGATTGACACATACTATAAACGGTATAAATTAAGACAACGAACAACATAATAAAATTATTGCACAACAACAGGCAAATAATAATAATACGTTATTCTGTAGAAACTATTGAACTTTATGGGAATATCATTTTGATGAGAGAACTATAATTGGTATTAAAACAAACTTGTCAGATCGTCAACAGTTAAAAACCGATCAATCTAAAAAACTAATCGATTGACCGACGCGCTAATTAGCATAATTTCTTTCGATTCGCCGTATCATCAACGCGATCGTTTTATGTATCTCTGAGAAAGCGTCTACGATACCGCACAATTATAGGAAACTCTCTTCCTGCCGCAAGACGGTTCAAACAGGACGGACGCGGCCGATCTCCCCGTCACTAGATCAACGACGGACAGTCGAAATAAAGAGAGACTGCGGATAACAGTAAAAATAAAAAAAAAAAAATAAAAAAAATGATGACACCGACATCGACGAACAAAAAGCATAGCCCGGAGGCACCGGTCTTCCTCGCGGATAAGACCAGTCGGCCGATCTGATCACCGGTTAGTACCTGGTTAACCGTCCTCGAGAAGGCCGCCACCTCGATTTACGCACGCGTCCTCACGTGTTTTTTCTTTATCTTATTTTTTTTATCGTCTTTCTCCTATTTCTCGATCTTGTTCCCCGTCATTTCCACTTTGCTTTATCTCGCGTATCGCGAGAATTTTGCACTGACGAGTATATGCATCGATGGATGTTGTAAGTGCAACCTGGGACGTATCACCGCGCAAAATGCGCCTTGCAACATTGTGAGTCGTTATTGATAGATGTTACTGTTTCTTTTTTTTTTATCCTAAACATTATTGAAGCGAATTTTTTACGAATTAAACAAAATCTGAATCAAAATTTGCAAAATGTTTTTCAATAATATTTTGACAATATTTATAAATCTCTTTCATATCTTATTAAATTTTTAATTAATTAAAATATATTAGAGAAAGGACAGATATTTTTTATCCAATATCTGTTTGATCATTGGTTGAACTGAAGCGAATCATGCATCATCGTTAAATAATGAGATATAATGTATCTTTGAGATAAATTTTGTTTTATAAATATATTAATATTTTCATGATATATTTATTATCTGTGAAAAAAACTTTTGAAAAGATCTTTCTAACAGCTCAATAAGGTCAATATAATTTTTTTAGCCCATCGTGTGCCTTTGCCGTTCTACAATTTGCGATCCCGTTATATTTCTCTCGATCTTTTAACGCCTCGCAGTGCAGCTTCATTTAGTGAATATTTCGACTTATTCGTGGGTCTTTCTTTCTTTTTTTTATTTAATATCTCTCACCTTACATCGCGCACTAAGAATAAGCGACTGTTATTCTTTTACTTTATCTAATTGTAAGTGTTAATTTACTATACTCTAATTAGCTTGCGATAGAGTCAATATCACGAGTAAAATACGTAAAATAAAATCGTATGTGTTACTTTTTATTCGATTGATACCAAAATTCGTGCATGTAGAACATTATAAATCAAATCATTATCGAAATATTGCACAAAATTACTTGAATACTAAAAATGAATAATAATTGAGAATTTATCAATTAGATTATTGCATTCAAGATTTTTCGACCGAATAGATATTTATGACCAAGATTTGTTAAATTATTTAACATCAGTGAGAAATAAATATTATATTTTTCCAAACCTTCTTTGACACATATCATATTATAATAAATAATAATTTTTACTTTAATCAGCATCATCCTTTCTTCCCTCTCCTACGCATTATCATCAAAGTCGGGAGAAGAAAATAATAAAGCAGAATACTACACCAATAATCAAACGACAAATTACAAAGTGAGAATTTCCGAGCAATTACTCTTCACATCAACAAACACTCTGGATAATAAGGTAAATATTTCCGGCTACAATCTTTCAACCTCAAGTAACCAGAAAAGCGCAAATACTTTGTATCCTGTCGAAGCAACTAACTTGAAATATATACAGAAGTTGCTAAAGGAAAAGATAGAAAAGGAAGTAGCAACGGATGCGTTGCAGCAGAGGGATTCCGACGGAATCACGTACATTCGTGCAAAAGAGACGAATCAGACGGGAAATGAAATCCGACATAAATTTTTGAATGCATCGCGCATCTCTGCAAGCTTCGCAGTGGCAAAACCGGCCGAAAGAGAAAAGAAAAATGGAGACAATAAAAAGATAGAAAATATCAAGTTTGATCGAGAAGAAGAACCTTTGGTCGGACCACTGAATAATCTGGATGCCAAAAATAACAACGCAAAAAGTAGCACACCGCAGCAAATAAAATTTTTCGAAGAACAGAACGATGACGATCGAAAAACAAATAAAAATTTTAATAAAAGTGACAAACTTTTTTTGATAACGAAAGAACACTTTAAAAACTCGAATGAGAGTTTGATGCGAAGGAGCAATGTGATGGCACAGAATGTTGATCCGAAAGTTGAAAATCAAACTCTCGAAAGTCGCACTGAACAAGAAAACTGGGAAGCAGTAGAAGACGATCTGATGGAAGCTGCGAATTTTGGATTGCAAGCTATGCACAAACTTTATTATGTCCAAGAACCGAAGTTATATTCGATGGGTAAGTATTGAAAGAAAAAAAAATTCGAAAAAATACAAAAAATATTTAGTTGTATCACATTATATAGCCATTGATTTTATATTAAAAATCCATATCTACATAATAAATTTCATGTATGAAAAATTCAGGTATTTATCTTGAGCACGATAATCCAGCGAGATACGTGGCGGCATTTAACGATCAGTCGAAGGAAGCGAGAGACCTAGCAAAATTCGGATATGCAACTCTCCAAGGTGCCACAATGTTCTTAAAAAAGTAAGTTCTTAAAAAAATAGGTGATTGTAAATTTTCATTAATATTGAATTAAGAAACTATATCTGTCTGTGCTTCTGCTCTGTTTGTCTTGTCAGGTTTCCCAACGCACCATTAGAATTACCTTTATCCCGAACTAAGTTTACTCGTAGAACTTTACTGGAACAACAATGCCCACGGAGAGACCCACCTCAATGCCCACCGGCTAGTCTAAGGTACAGAACATCTGACGGTAGCTGTAATAATTTGCAGAATCTCTGGTGGGGTTCCGCAATGTCTACGATGCAAAGGTAAACGATGCAATAATGACACGAATAATCTCAAATATCACAGAGTATTTCCCAACTATACTAGAAAAAAATCATTTTGTTATACTCAGATTTCTACCGCCGGAATATCACGATGGCATTCAAAGCATGAGAAGATCGAAAAACGGAAGACCACTTCCGAGTGCGCGAGAGATTACAAATCGAATCCATGAAAATAAAGATATACCTTTGGCATCCATCACTCACATGTTAATGCAATGGGGACAATTCGTAGATCACGATTTGACAGGTACATAATTAAAAACAGATAGAAAAAATTATGTACAAATATATGTATATCTAATGTGTAAATTTCATATTTGAAGACGTAATTGCATATAATTATATCTCTATTATATATTAATAGCGACCGGTCAAAGCAGAGGATTTAATGGCACAGTGCCGCAATGTTGTTTGCAAAGAGGTGTCGGTTTTCAACCGCCAGAGTTCATGGTAATAAATTAATCAATATACCTATACCAATATAACTTTTAGTCATATATTGATAGGATATTTATTATAAACGTTTTGAAGTCATAATTTATATTGTATTGACGTTTACGTTATATTCTTCTATGTTTGGACGCGAACGTTATCGCGCCCAATTGCAAGATTTATAAGCCATAATTTTCGCGCGTCCTACTTTATACTGAAAAAGTTGGAAACTTGATATATATCCTACGAGAAAATACTAAAAGAAAATCTATTTATAATATTTATCGATAGCATCCGGAGTGTCTACCGATAGCAGTGAATCTACGCGACAGCTTCTATGGTCCTCTGGGCGTAAGATGTCTGGAGTTTCTCAGAAGCGGACCGGCTCCTAAAGAGGATTGTAAATTCGGCCCCCGAGAACAACTCTCGCAAGTGACCAGTTACCTGGATGCCTCCACAGTTTATAGTAGTAACGCCGTGCATAGTGACAGTCTGAGGATATTTCGAAACGGTGAATAGAATTCTCTTTTGATGGTTCTAATCGAGAAGAAAATAATCTTTTTTTTATTTCACAAGAATATTTATTTCTAAAAAAAAAAAAAATCCTCTTAAATTTTTTTAGGCTTGCTACAATACGGAAGAATTCAATCGCGACGACCTTTGCTTCCAAGACGCGAATCCGATTTATGCAAACGCGGATCTTTGTCGACGACCTGCTTCCGAGCCGGCGATGGACGTCTCAGCGAACAGCCTGCTCTTACATCCCTACACATCGTCTTCCTAAGATTGCACAATAGGATAGCTACAGAACTAGCCGCCTTAAACTCCCATTGGAGCGATGAGAAACTTTTTCAAGAAACCCGAAGGATTGTCGGTGCCGTGATTCAACATATAACCTATCGAGAGTTCCTGCCGCTCGTTCTTGGTAAGATAACTTTTTGTTTGTTACAATATATTATTATGTGTGTTTATTCGATGATAACGTCGTGAATATAAAGCTAAAAGAGATCAAGCATTTTTAAACACTGTAACGTTTCAGGATCTCAGGTGATGAAAATCTTTGATCTAGAAGTTCTTAAAAAAGGTTACTACGAAGGATACGATCCGACTATAAATCCTACAGTTGCAAATTCATTTTCTACAGCGGCTTATCGATTCGGACACTCGTTGGTTCAGCAGAGCTTTGTTAGATTTGATAGCAATCACAGGCCCATATTTAATAGTAAGTCAAATTAAAATTTTTTAGCATGTACATACATATTATTTGAATTTGACAAAATAATATATAAATTTAATTGTTTAACTACAATAATTTATATTTACAATGCACCGTTAAATATAAATTTTAAATAAAGTAAACAAAGTTTGCAACGTAATTAATGGGCGTAAATATATGGGTAAGATTTGCTGCGTCATGATGCGCTTAGCGTATAATAATTAATAATAGTACACGGCGTACTAATTGTGTAATAAATGCTTACAAACATCGCGAGGAAAATTATTCTCAATATTCTATATTGTATAACTGTCACAATTATAGTTATACAAAAATAAAATTTCTTTAAAGGAATATTTAATACAAAATTAAATAAATAAATATTATCGTAGATGTCTCGATACACGACGAATTTATGAATCCATCGAATCTGGAGACGGCAGGATCCGTCGATCGTCTTCTTCTAGGACTAGTGAATCAACCGTGCCAAAGGAGGGACGAATTTATAAGCGAGGAAATAACGAATCATCTCTTCCAAACACGTGGCTTCGCATTCGGCATGGATCTGGCCTCTCTCAATATTCAACGAGGCAGAGATCACGGTCTGCCACCTTACGTGCGATGGCGCGAGCCTTGCAGTTTGTCGCCGATAAAAAGCTTCGAGGATCTCGATAGAATGATGTCGCCGGAAATCGCGAAGAAATTCAAATCACTATACTCGTCAGTGGAAGATATCGATCTCTTTTCGGCCGGACTGGCGGAAAAGTCGGTGGCCGGCGGCCTGGTCGGTCCGACCTTCGCCTGCATAATCGGCCAGCAGTTCAGCAACTTACGACGCGGCGATCGATTTTGGTACGAGAATGCTGAAAGCGAAAGCAGCTTCGCTGCCAGTCAGCTGCAGCAGATTAGACGAATTACTCTAGCCCAAGTGCTATGCAAAACGATGGGCGGCATCGAGACTATACAACCGTTTGTCTTTCTCGCGACGGATACGTTGAAAAACCAACGTCTCTCCTGCAACGATCCGATTATTGGGCAATTAAATCTCGAATTTTGGGCCGAACGACCGTCCGAATTCAGAAGCTACGTCGATCCGCAAAAGATTAAAGCGACCGACAACGGTGATTCTATTTCTAGATCGAAAGAAGAAAACGTCAATTCGAGGAGGAAAATCAGCAATCAGCAGCATTCAACGAAAGTTATACCCCAGCAGCCTTTCAGAGACAGCGTTAATCAAGAAAATAAAATCGTCATAAAAAGGCCGATTGGACGTCCGGATAACAATAATGTCACGATCGTGGTTCAGAATAATGCCGTGAACTCGCCTGTTTTCGTGAACGAGGGTATTTACAATTCGCACGTCAAAATACAGCCTGTCCCCAAACCGATTACAAATCTTAATCGACCTGTAAACAATTATCCCCTGCATTTCCGGCCGCAAGCGAAACCTATACCTACGACAATTCCTCATTCGGCAAGTAATCCGTATGTTCCCCACGCTTTCGGCGATTCTAGTAATCCAAATCCACTCGCTTACGGATACAAATCACCTGCGTTCGTGCAAGATAGCATCTTCTACGACAATTATTCTCCCACAAGCCCGAGGCCTACTCTCTATACCTATTACACGAATTTTCAGCCGAATTTTCAGCAAAAGTATACTACGCAGATTCCCGATCACGAGATCGACGGTTATTTAATCAATTACGAATCCTCGTATAATAATCACGATTCACTTCCGCACACTTACGAAAGGCCTAAACCTACGGTAAATTCTGAACATCATTACGTATTGAACGATGAGCAAAAACCAAATTATGCTAATTCAAAACCTCCGGTAAACGTGCGGCCGAATTTTCAGCCGAATTATGCATCGAATGACGAATCTTATCCTACGCGTAAGCCAAGTTACGATGGACAACTTTCGACCACACGGCCGAATTTCCGACCGAATTATGAATCAAACGACGAAGCGTATTATGGACAGAAACCATCTGTTGTAGATTATAATAAATCTAAACCTTTAGCCAACTTACGACCGGACGATGAATATAGATTACAGAAACCGGTTGATGGATTTATGCCTCCAGCAAACTTGCGACCAAATTCAAAACCGAATTATCAATTATATGACGCACAGAAGCCAGGCATTGTCGAAAATTTACAGAATATTAATTTAAGTAACAAACCGAATAAAAATTATCAGACCAATCTGAATAAACCGCAACAACAGGAACAATGGAACTCGAATAATTATCATGTGAGACCTAGCGAGAGACCATATGATTACGATGATCCCGATGCATATCATAAAAGGCCAAATGTTAAACCACCAAATTATAACATTCACCAAATAGCATCGAGTAATAGACCGAATAATGAATATAATTCTCAATTTTCGAAAAAAGATTCGCTAAATTCGAACAAGGATTTCCTGCAAGATAGACTTTATGGATTTATTACAAATTCTGGAACAAGTACTCCTTCGTATAAAAAAAATACGCCTACAAAATCGAATAATTCATCTCCTACAAATAATAATAATTATGATCGATATTCCAATACGACTTTGATTTATCAAAAAATACCATCATCCACTCAAAATAACTGGATGGATGTTTCATCCTATATAACAGAAAGTAGTACTCGACCTCTTCAAAGCGATTTTGATCCCCATAATTCTCCATTCAATCAGAAACTGACAAATTATCCGATCTATCAAAAAGACAATCAATCATCATTATCTTATTATTCAAAAGAATCGATCGATAAGCCTGCTCTCTCTACTATGCATTCATATCAATATGATAGTTCTTATAAAAATCCTACGAAATCATCTGATTTAAATGGCCAATTATCATCCAGTACTCCATATTGGTTAGAAACTTCGACGATTGGTTTCCAGATACATAAAAAAGAGGGAAACGTCAATCCAAAACCAACAAAAATACAAAGCGTAACAATCGTCACTGAAACAGTCGAAACTGTCCATCATCCTGGTCATTCCGGATACATATCTCCACATAAAGTTACCACTGAGATTCCAAGGCCATTGACACAGCAGATAAAAAACAATGTACCAATTATCAAGAAACCTGGACAATATTATTACGAAAAGAACGTGCTATATCGATATCCGGACAAAATAATTCCCGATCAAATTCCCAAAAGTAATCATTATTCGGCTGGCGAATATGAGAAAACATTTGTTCGAGAAGATCAGGAAACAACACCTGAGAATATCGCAATGAAAGCATCAATTATCGATCCTATAATAAAGTCTAAAGTCATTCGAAATAATGAAAGTAAATTGACGACGATACCTATGCTCGTAAGCACTGATTATAATAATAACGGAGGCGACATAATGAGCGATCTTCAACGTACTTTCTCGACAGATATCGAAAGTGTTGCACCGGCTGATATTTCTAATAGGTATTTTTTTAATTTTATATGCATAAACAATTCAGCAAAACTGCAATATATGTAAAATAATTGTCGTTTCAAAGCATCTTAATCGATTATCCAGCTAAGCAATTGAAGCAGATATTGTCAGGAAATATAATTTTGCAATATATTATACATGTCTATATCTTTGAAAATTTTCTGTTATAAATTTCTCTCTCTAATAAATTTTTGTAGCTGTAAAAATGTAACAAAGCAACTCAAAAAATGTATTAAAGAAAAAAGAGTTTGTGATAGAAAAATAATTAAAACAATATACGTGTATATGTAATATTTTATGTAATACAATTATTTTACATATTTTTAATTTCTACTAAATAGTTTCAAAAGATGTTGAAACAATTTTTTATATTTATTCTAGAATTTCTATTAAACTGATATTCATGTAGAGTAAACAATTTGCTAAGATAATTTTATATTTTTTAAGAAAAAATCTGATTTGTTTATAGGATGAATCATTGGGTGAAGCCTCAAGAAGATCTGAATTTATCGTCGATATCGGAAATGCCATCCGATAAATTTGCAGACGTTAAGGAATTACCTAAACCTATTAAATCGAAGGTTTAAAGTTCTACGCTTCTTAATCCGTATTTTTTATTTCCGAATGAAACCATGTTGGAAAGTTTTAGAACTCTGCTTACTTAACTTATTAATGAATATCATTTCATTCCTTAACAACTTTGAAAAAAAATGTGGAGCTATTGAATTTATACCAGAGAATTAAAGGAGTATTTATTAATATTTTAGGCTATATTTTTATTTATAGGAAGTATCTTTCAAGCATATATGTGTATAAAATATATATGTATTGTATTTTTTTATATTAAAAGAGTATTTACTCATTTAATTGTTAAGTTTCCAAAGGAATATTTTATTAACAGTATATCTTTATGTAAAATATTGTATATCATATTTTTATGCAAAATTAAAATTTCTTTATCATAATTATTTTCTTGCCAAGTAATTATTGTATATTAAATAATTATAAATTAATTAAATTTGCGTAAAAATTTTAGATAAAATTAAAATGTAAAATAATTTATTGCAAATTACCACACATATGCAATATGATAATACAAATATATAAGAAAGTATATAGAAACATATGTATATCATACGCTAACATATGTATACATACGCTTCCACTTTTCCCACCCAATCATATACGTACGCGTATACAGATATAAAATAAGAGATCAAAATCAATCATTCAAGTATACCTATAATTATGTGTCGAAAAAAATCGACTAAAATATAGTCTAGATTTTTTAGATCATTATATCGAGTTTAAAAAACATTTGCTATGTTTAGTTGTCTGAAACTAACGTATATTATTTTTGGTTACTGATGAGATATTGCATTCTATACATTATGTAACTTTTGTTTTAATTATTATTAGAAAACATTATTGGGATATCGATTAAACATCGTCAGCTCTAATATTAAGAAATTATATGTAAACCTTACCTTATAATTGTATTCTTGCAGAAATACATTTTATACTTTATTTTATACAAGTTATATATAGATATATAGACATTAGCAAAAAAGAAACAGAATAATGAATCTCAATAACAAAATGTTACTTTTATCATATCAATATTTTAAAATTAGTTACAGATTTTCAAATCGAATTATTGTGTGATTGCATTCGAAATATATCTCGATATAAATTAATCACTTGCTATTTTACTATAATTTAAAATAGCTGATATTTTAATGGACTTACGGATTAATCTCAATAAAATCTCGTCAAATTTGTGACCAAAAACAGATAATTTACCAAGAAAAAGAAATAAGATATTAAAGTATATTAAACTTTTAAAACATTGTTATTAAAAAGTATTGAGACATAACAGTTAACATTGCTATTAGCATTAAAACAATTATTTTTTGTAATCAAAAGTAAAAATAAAATATACAAAAATTCTCAAATTTAAATAATTTCCTCCAAAATTTATATTTTTATACTTTTAGTAACATTATTCATTCATAATAAATTAAAAGAAATTGCCGTCTTTAATCCTGATCCTTTTTTTATCAATATCAAAAATCATAATTGTCCAGAGAATAGAATATATTTTATAGTATAAATTTCAACTCTTTTAAAATATATGCGCCATGGAATCTATTTCATTCGCCATAAATATTGAAATCAAAAAATTCCAAAAATTATGACTAGAAATCAGAAACATCTCTTTGAATATCACATCAAATAATTTATAAATAGCTTCATACACCCTACAGAACTATTACCACTACAGAAATGTTATCAAATTTCTCACTCACCGATATATACGTGCAATAGCGAAAGTTGTAGCACACAGCACATTGATCTGAAAACAAAATATTTTCAAATTATGTACATACTACATACATGTGTGTATACATATATTACATATATATATATATATATATATATATATATATATATACACACAAAGTGTTTTGAAAGTCTGGAAACGATCTTAATAACTCATAAACAATGCAGTTTGAAAAAAATTTTGCATATACCTCATAGTTGCCCCGCTGTTGCCCGATGCCTCCCCGGGCCTCCTCCTCCTCTCTTGGTCCTTCGTAGCACTCACGACACTCCCGAAAACACGAATAATTACGGTCGCCCGACACTTTACGAGACACTCCCGATATGCAAAACTTTACACGGCACTCCCGACGCGCGATACTTTACACGGCACTCCCGACGCGACACGTGAATTGCACGCGTATTTCGCGTACATTGTACAATGAGAAAACTATAATTAAAAACACGAAGCAATGATTTGTTCGGTATTATTGCTGATAAGCTGCGCGCGAATTTGACTGCTTATAACCTGTGATAACAAACAAAATACATACATATATTAGAGCAATGTTATCTCAATATCTGCATGTAGATATAGGTATCTGATTGTCTTTATTTCAGCTTAATTAATGTTATTTTTTTTTTTTTGCTTTTAGAAGGCAGAACTGTTTTTAAAATTCATGTAGAACTATAGATTTTTTTAATCCTGATAATTACTGATAAGGAAAATGCCGTAGAACAAAGTGAGACGCTGCGTGATGTTAGTGTCTCACTTTGTCCCAAGACATTTTCGTTGCTTTAATGGCCAGAATTATTTGTTTAAAGTATTAAAAGTATAAAACTCTAGAACTATTGAAAATAAAGACAGAACTCTTAATTATTATTTATGAGTTTCTACGAAATCAGACACGAACTTCAAATACACAATAATAATAAAAATAAAATAGTAATATGTTGTAAATAATGTTATCATACTTTATCCTCGATTAATATTTTTTGACAGAAATTAATTGATTAAAACATTAATTTGCTAATTAAATTTTAAAATAATAATATGTTATGAAAATTAAAATAATAATATGCTTTAAATAATATGTTATAATACTTTAAACTAGATTAATATTTTTAACAGTTATCAGCTGATTTCTGTCAAAAAATATTAATCGAGAATAAGATATTGTAACATTATTTATAACAAATTACTATTTTATTTTTATAATATATTATTGTTTTAAAATTTAATTAGCAAATTTTCGCTTTATTAATATTTTTTGACAGAAATCAACTGATTAAAGTGTTAATTTGCTAATTAATATTTAAAATAATAATATGTTATAAAAATTGAAATAATAATATGTTTTAAGTAATATGTTATAATATTTTAAACACGATATATTTTTGACAGTTATCAGCTGATTTCTGTCAAAAAATATTAATTGAGAATAAGGTATTATAACATATTATATTTACAACATATTACTATTTTATTTTTTAACATTATTATTTTAAAATTTAATTAGCAAATTAACGCTTTAACTGATTTCTGTGAAAAAATATTAATCAAATTTAAACAAACTTTATATTATTTTTTAAAAATATGATTCTGTTTAATGTAAAATCGAAGAATATATGGCAAAAAAGAAACATAATAATGACTCTCGACAACAAAATGTGTATTACTTTATCATATCAATATTTCAAAATTAGTTACAGATTTTCAGATCAAATTATTGTGTGACTGCATTCAAGATACCTATATCTCAATATAAATTAATCACTTGCTATTTTAATATAATTAAAAATAGCTGATTTTAATGGACTTACGGATTAATCTCAATAAATTCTCGTCAAATTTGTAACCAAAAACAGATAATTTACCAAGAAAAATAAACAAGATATTAAAGTATATTGACCTTTTAAAACATTGTTATTAAAAATATTTTAGACATAACAGTTAATATTGCTATTATCATTAAAACGATTATTTTTTGTAATCAAAAGTAAAAATTAAAACATACAAAAATTCCTAAAGTTAAATAATTTCCTCTAAAATTTATGCTTTTAGTACATTATCCGTTCATAATAAATTAAAAGAAATTGCTGTCTTTAATCCTGTGATCCTTTTTTTATCAATATCAAAAGTCACAATTGTCCAGAGAATAGAATATAATATAAATTTCAACTCTTTCAAAATATATGCGCCATGGAATCTATTTCATTCGCCATAAATATTGAAATCAAAAATTCTAAAAATTCTAAAATTAAAAATCAGAAACATATCTTTCAATACCATATCAAATAATTTATAAAAAGCTGTGAAAATTATTCTATAAAAAACACATTAAATATGAGAAAAAAGCCGAAAGCAAAAAGGCCAATAACCAATAATTATTATTAATTTCAGCAAAACAACAAACAATTTAAAAAATGTATATAAAATGATTAAAAATTTTTAATTAAATAATATTAAAATATTTTTGGAAAAATTGATCATAATTTTATTAGTTTTATGATTTTTTGCTGTTTTTCTTACTTTCAATGAGAAATCTTTGTTTGAACCCAGGTTTTCAGGTCACTGCGGCAAAAGGCAATGGCCATCGTGTGATCGAAATCCGCTTTTTAGTGTCGCGAAGTTGTGACCCCGATTTCATCATTTATTCTGCGTTATCCGAATTAAATGAGATGAGCATTTAACGATGAGCATTTTGGCTAACCAAATGAAATTGTTTGATCGTATTTTGTATTCTAATCGAGATATTTGCTAATTTATTTTTGCTTATATTATCTACATTTTAGCTCTCATTGTGTAATATAATTGTGCATAAAATATTATAAATTTTATTACAAAATATACTTAAAACGTTTATACATATAAAATAATTAATATTTACACACACAGATAATACACATACACACACACAAGTGTGTATATATAATATATAATAATTATAAATATTAAATAGTTTTAAATATATATATATATATATATATATATATGTAATATTTCAATGCTGTTTAATATTTATAATTATTTATATTATTTATAGGAAAATTAAATTATTGCCCCATATATGTCATATAAATTTATATTAAAAAAGAACTTTGTTAATTACATGATTTTTTTATGAAATACCTATTTTCAAAAATTTATTTTTGTATACAATAATTATTTTTTCAATTATTTTAAACGCTATACTTAATTAATTTAATCATTTTGTATTTTATATTTATTTTAAATAAATTTGTGTATACTATATACGTCCGTTATTGTGCATCATACCGCTGCATTTAATTATTTTATATTTATTTGATTAAATATTTGTAATTTCAAGATTGTTTTATAATTTTATAATTTCTAAATTATATATGTATATGTGCATGTGTAAATTTTTTTTTTCATTATTTTATAATTTCTAATAATAAATTTAATAATAAATAATCGACTTTTGTGAAAATCTTTTATATAAAGTATATTTAAAAAAGTGTATTGCTTTCCTTTAATATATCATTATCATGCCATAGAAAGCACAATATTTATCACAAGCTGTTCATACATATATACATTCAATTTCAAATTTTTGGCGAACGAAAATAGTGTTACAGTCATAGCAATAAATTTACGAATATGCGTATGTGCATATGCGTGTGGAAAAAGAGATACGACTTACAGTTCGATGTTTTCTTCCGTTTTCCCCTTCATGTTGTTATTAAATGTAGCGGCGGAGTCGTTCCAAGAATTCGCTATGTAAACGATTTACAGCTTGATCCTTTCGATTAACTGCCATCTCCCAAAAGTACTACGTTCATCTTTCTCAGCGATAAAGAATGCCGCGACAAGAATATCAATATATAGATTTTCTGTGAAAGAAAAACGAAATATTTTTAAAAAATGCCGTTTTTCCTTCGAGTATAACAAAAGATATAAGCGCGAGGCATACAATTTCTACAAAATCTGCCAACACAAGTGCATGTGCGTGTCGGAAAAGAAATACGACTTACCGTTCGATGTTTTCTTCCATTTTCCCCTTCATGTTGTTAATATGTTGTTATGTTCATGTTGTAGCGGCGGAGTCGTTCCAAGAAATTCACTATATATGTAAAGGATTTACAGCTTGATCCTTTCGATTAACTAGCTATAACCTCTCAAAACCACTCCGTCGCTCTTCCTCAGCGATAAGAATGCCGCGACAAGAATACCAATATATAGATTTCCTATAAAAGAGAAACGAAAATATTTGTTTAAAAATGCCGTTCTGCCTTGGAGTATAACAAAAAATAATATAAGCGCGAGACATACAATATCGACAAAATCTACCAACAATTCTTTCCTTCGCGCGCTTATATTCTTTTCTCCAAGATTAATTACTCATATATCTTCAAGTCTAGGTTGTTGAATTGTGGTATAAAACATGATAAAGATATAATAAACCTTCTCGTACGCGGAAGTAACTTCTCGAACTCTTCCTTCTCCCGCCATCTTCTCCTCACTTTCCCGCACCCCGCACGATTACGCATGATCCCGAGCTCGAGTGTATTCGTAAATATACTCACCAAAGTGCAGAATTTGACCGACCAATCGGAGACCGAGGATCTCTTTCTCCTGATTGGTCAATCGAGCGCTTCACCCTAGGTGAACGTATTTCCGAACACACTCTAGTGCTGCCCTCTGATGCAATTATTTGTTCGTGATCAACGGTCGCATGCATCGCAAGCAACGGTCCGCAAAAGTTGAAATGTGAGTCGAATTGTTTCATTATTCATTAATAAAGCGATAGAAAAATACACGCCTAAATATTGACCGGATATCGTGTGTCGTTTAATTCAATTAAAATAATCAAATCTTCGTTACTAGGTTTCTAATGCTTTTTGTATCAATTTTCTACATATTTAATATTTGTATATAAATAAATAAATGTTTCTCTAAACGTTTTACTTACATTACGAGAAGTTATAATTACAATCTAAGCTGCGGTGTAAAAAATTCGTCTTGAATAACTTTCAGATTTATAGATTTCCGTGCAAAATAATTCTGAGATTCGTAATCGAAGACTGCGCATTTGTATTTGAGTAGTTGGTTCCGAGCACGACAGAATGCGTATGTGTGCAATATGCGCGCCGCCGCGAGCCGCGAAAGAGAGAGTGAGTGGGGGGGGGGGTAGACGGAGTGGGGGGAGAAATACGCCATTTCGGCGGCGGGGACAGAGGGAGGTCAGAGGGGGTTAGTCGGTAGCGGCGCGTCGTCCCGGACGGGTGACGGAGCAACGATGTATCGATACGCGCGTTTTCGTAGACCGTCGCAGACGGTCTCGGTGCTTCTTCTCCGCGTATGTCTTGTGTCCCTTGTGCTCGTGTGGCGACCGGTGTCGTGCCAGGAAAACAGTCTGACGAACCGCATGCGGGCGATCAGCGAGGATCTGGACCGACAGCTCAACGAGATAATGGCTTCGCAGGCGCTCACCTATTCGACGATCAAGATCGCCGGATTGCCCTACAACGCCACCACCAAGTTCAATCCGAAGGGCATGGGCCAGCTGTACAACGTAACGAATATGTTCATCGACTTGGTGCAGAGCAAGCAGGCGTATCCGGAAGGTCAGTGCTTTTTTTCAAAAAGTGTCGAGAATGAAAGCGCGAACGCGTCGCGATACAGTACTGTTAGGGTTAGGGCACGGAAAGCGGATTTTCGTATCGCGATGGTTACGCCCTGTAACGATACGCCGATACGCGCCCGAAAAAAATGGCCGGCCGCTTGTTGGTAAACAGACGAGCTTGTCAAAGAAAAGCGCCGGTTGTCAACATGTTGACAGGTGATTCGCTCCTTCTCAGAATTATAGCTACGAGTATAAAGATCTTATCTCCTTGCCGGAGAATAATTGTAGAGCGAAAACGTGAGAAATTATCTATCGCGAAATTAATGCTCTCGCTAACAGATGGAATAAAGCGTTTATTTCAATAAGAATTTATTTCAAGAGAAATATATGTCGTATTGAGAGTGACGGAGATGCTCTGAATTTAATATGCTTGTCTTGTAAACAAAATATTATAAAAAGAAAGATTAGGGAAATAATGAAAGAGGCAACATATCTAGCCCTTTATGCGATATGAACCTTGAATATTATCAACGAATTACAAGAAGCCACACTTGGTTAACCAACTTCAAGCGGATGCGTTCATCGCGCGCGCGAGGTCGACGCGAGGATGACGCGTGAAGGTCGTGAAATCGAATGATAAATCCATTGAAAAAGATTATAATTAATCGCGAAATTAGAATATTGATATAAGCATTCTTGAAATTGATATACAATGATGCTACTTTAACTGTGTGCACATTTTTTTATATAGCTTTTAGTATTATTTATGACATAAGGTAAAAGAAAGTTCAATTTTAATCATAATTAGCGCTGCTAATGATGTAGCTGCAATTTAATTAACGAGCAGAAGAATAGTGCGCGATTTATAATCTTGTTACGAATGCAAAACACAAGAAAAAAAATTACATCCAGAATTATAGCAGAATTCGTGTTGGAGCATTTACAAAAGTTTTATAAAACTTTAATTAACGTTTAACGTTCATTATTATTAAATTAAATTAAAATAAATTAAAATAAATTAAAAATTAACTTATTAAATTTAAATTAAATTGTTAAACAAGGAAATGTCATTTTATATATATTTAATTTGCAATCGCAATTATAATCCTGATACATAAAAGACATTACACGTTAGAAAAATCGTGTTACATTTGGCTAGAAAAATTCATGCTCATTCATTTATACGTATACAAATTTTCCGAATTTATTTTGAACAAATGCTTTTATCCGTAAATCTGATTTTTCCGAATCGTGCAAATTCACGCGACGTCCCTATGAAATATTCCTTATAAATTGAATTTGCGTCCAGTGAGATTATCTAAAGAATCTTTTTTTTTTATTCCATTCCGATTAAATTTATGCGATTGTCTGTCCTTTGTTGCCTTCAAATGCAATTCACAATAAATGAAATTAATCGCGATTTTTCATATTAACATAGATCCTTCTTTATCTTATTTGGATGATTAAAATTTGTTGTCTATTATTTTAACATGCAGATTGATATTTTTGCGATTGTCGAAATTCATTTTGCTTTTTTATTGATTTTAATAAAGTCTTCCACTGGGAAGACTTACTTAACTCTGCTGGATTTCACGTTACATCACAAGTAATAAATAAAACAGTTTCTACGTTACACATGCATAATATCAACTTGAACTTGTTATCAAAATCTTCTATTTGTGGTCTCTAATTATGTGATAATTATTACGCGGAAAATATACAGGAATACTTTTGCTCGTAATTCATGAATGATCTTGTTTGACAGTGAAATTAGCGATTCGCTTTTGCAGCTCATTGGCATCGTAGAAAGAATACTGAATTCTCGTAGCACATTAGCGATATATATACACAAATGCTTTCCCCGCAATGCAGGGTAACTCGTTAAAAACTCCGATAACTCTGTCAACTATGCAGATCGTTGACCTCCCAGGCGCAATAACGTAGGAGCGTGTGTATCGCGTCTAGCAGGAAGTTGATAGCGAGAGAGCACGTCATCACACGTCCGTCCAGAAGCGAGAAAGAGAGCTCCGGTGATCACTTGTCAAATGTTTTTTTTTTTTTTTTTTTTTTGTGTGTGAATTTTCTCGTCATTATTCGTTCATGTCAGACAGGATTTGACACTAGGACCAGATACTTGAATGTTGTGAGCTAGTCTCATAGGGAAAGGATTTGACTGCTTAAAAAAATAAATTATATAATTATTAATAAAGCGAACATATATTTATGTGACTAAAAAAATATTTTGATACATATGATATTAGAGGATAAAATTTTTATGATAATAAGAGATTTTCTCCCCTCTCCCTCTTCTTCATCAATTTAATTACTTTATATCAAATTTATTCGCGAGAATTGGAACTTTTTAAATCAGTTTCTTGTTGCACGTTAATTTACTTTTAAAAAATCGCGAACCACTCGGACCTCTCTGCAACGAAATAGTATTTACGTTTACATTTCTTCTTCCTAGTGCTTTAGATAAGATCGTGAACATTTCGATACTTAAAATTCAGAGTTCTTTATCATTTCGCACCCAAAACATTGTGGTATATACATATAGATACACTGAAAAAAAATTTGTTAACTTGACTAAACCGTTCAACTAAATTACTATTTTGTTAATTGAACATTTATTAGTATTTAAGTCAAATATACATTTTGTTAGATTTAATGTTATATTTAATTTAAATATTTTTAAATGTTCAATTAACAAAATAATATTTAGTAGAACGATTTAGTCAAGTTAACACATTTTTGTCAGTGTACGAGAAAATAAAAATGTTTCAAAATACATTCGAAATTTTACTAAGTATTAGCTGTATCGATTACAAAATTTCGCAGGCAGATCGTCGTCTTTCTCAAGTTTGTGTCACATTTCAATTTTACGCAACCACTGATGAGACTATGAGTCAGTTTACAACGGAACAAAGTTTGAATTCGCTATACACTATATACAATACGATCGCTCCGCAACAATCTAATTTCGTCGGAAATTCACGCGGCGGATTTAACGGTACCGGATGCGGTCGAAACTGGAGACGCACGACGTTGTAACTAGCTCGGTCCGGTTATTATGCATCGACAGCGCGAGAGACTCAGGTGATTCGAAATTATAAACTGAAACTCGACACCGCATCGTGCGCGTATGTGTGTGCGCGCACAGTTGCTTTTCACACTCGCGGAAATTGCGGGATGATAGAATTGGATTTCAATAGTCAAGCTAACACTTCTATCCGCGGTGTTTAGTGGCCCGTGACAGCTGTTTCTTCAGAATGACGTTGCTTCTTTTTCAACTTTATTTCTCGATCGCACGCCAGTCGAATATAACGGCACCTTCAACAGTATATACAGATTATTCCGAACCCTCAATTCTCCGTGACCCTCCTTTTATCGCTTTATTATTTGCTCGATGATCGACAAGAAATGGAACTAATTATTGAATCGAAAATTATATTACTTCAACGAAAAAAAAAAAAAGAGAAGGGAACATTTTATTTTCGTTATTAGATTTATTAAATATCATTTTCTTTGTATGTTATTGCAATGTGTGTATCATATATATTAATGTCTCAACATCTTGAGAAAGAAAAAAAATTGTATATTTTTTAATTTTTAATTATACGCAGAGAGAATTTTCTCTTAGAATTTACCCTGAAAACCATGGTAATCGTGGGACAATACGGTAAGGAAAGAATTTTATGAGAATTTCTTTGATTAATATTTATCATAATAAAAATAATAATATCTATTACAATAAAGTATAAAATATGTTTGATTAATTTTACTATATAGATAGTGAATTTTACTATGCAGTTTAGTAAATTTAATCAAACATGTTTTATATTTTATTGTGATAGATATTATTATTTTTATTGTGATAAATATTATTTTTATTGTGATAAATATTAATCAGAGAAATTCTCATAAAATTCTTTCCATACCATATTGTTCCACGATTACCATGATTTTCAGGGTAAATTTTAAGAGAAAATTCTCTTTGTGTACGTTTTTTACGCTTCTTCGATTTACCAGTCGAAATGATAAAATTGCAATTTGACAGTCATGTCGTAATCTCATTATCACTATTGAATAAAATTACAATTAGAAATATCAGGTAGTTATACGCCTTATATTTTTGTGCAGAGTTTATTTACGAAGATGGTGTTACGAAGTAATTAAAGCGCAGGTTCAAAACACCCTTCCAATGTATTTATCATCTTAAAATAGCACGATCATCATGATATTTATTTTTTTTCTACGTTATATGATATATTAATTGAATCGTATTTACAATCTCGAAACACACACACAGCATTGCATTAGCAACAATTTGATCTCGTTGTTAAATTTACGAGTCAATATTTTGAACGTGATTTATCGCTTAAAGATATAGCGATAAGATAAAGATTAATTAATCACTACGATGAGTAATTAGTTTTCGCGTTACATATTACTTTAAACGCATTACAACTTTATTATCATCAGCAAAGATAATTGATTCGGATTCAATTGGGGAAAAATAAATTAAATAGTATGAAGCAATTGATTCGCAAATCGATCAAAAGCTTATTAATGTGCGACACACGTCAACGCGTTCACTATATAACGTGCACATTAATTTCCCGTTCAGACTGACAGATGATTTACGGAATCGCATTCCGATACAATTGGCGGTCGATATTATTTTATTTACGTTTTCCGTAAAAAGAGAGAGTTGTATATGTGTACGTACATATATATATATGCATTACATTAGAGCCTCATCAATCGTCGACAGCACCCTCCATGTCTGATGTATATATCGATCTCATCGTCTGATTGTCATCGCACAAAAGCCGCCATCCATTCGACGTTTCCTCTTCCGGATCGAGAGCGGATTCGAAAGAAAAGTGAGCGCAAAACGGAAGCATTTTCGTGACTAAAGTATCCTTGAGCATTAATCTTTCATTCAAAATTACCTGGCTTCTTTGCATTTTTTTTTCCGAACAGTGAAACGCGCCGTATCTTAATACATTTCGGATTGAATTATGAATTTTTCATCGATTCTTCCGCCAAGTTGCGCTATTATCTCGTTCGTCAACAACTTACAAGTAATAAACGGCGATCTCAGGTGTAAGATTGCGTTATCGTGATTAAATATCAGTATTTGTGTCGGTGTTATTATATCGGAGTATTGTTAGATTATTATTAGTTTATTATAGTGGAGTAATTATTATTTATAGTGTCACACTATATACACAATACGATAAGAAGAGCATTTTTCAGCTTTCTTGCAATCGATCTTTTTGCGACAAGTCACAATACGCAGGAAGCGAGTACCTAGCATAAAGCTTGATATCCAATCTTTTGTCAAGATATAATTCTATAAAATATCATATAATGATGATAATACATTGTGTATGATATTGCTTTTTGCTATATCGGCATGTTTTAGAATTCTGTCTGCACATCACATTTTACAGCAATTTTCGTAAATCTTTACGCTGAGAATCGTCTTTACCTAAAAATGCCTCGTAAATGTATGTGTTTATATATACACAGAGAGAATTTTCTCTTAAAATTTACCCTGAAAATCATGGTAACCATGGGACAATATGGTATGGAAAGAACGAGAGAGAATTTTTCTGATTAATATTTATCACAATAAAAATAATATCTATCACAATAAAATATAAAACATGTTTGATTAATTTTACTAAACTGCATGGTAAAATTACTCAAACATGTTTTATATTTTAACGTGTTGATATTACTATGTTTATTGTGATAAATATTAATCAGAGAAATTCTCATAAAATTCTTTCCATACTATATTGTCCCACGATTACCACGATTTTCAGGGTAAATTCTAAGAGAAAATTCTCTGCGTGTAGATATACATATACGAGGGTAAATCAAAAAGTAAAGGGACAAATAAAGAAAAACACATTTATTTTAACCTATGTGAAAAATTTACATATCATTTTTCGACATAATCCCCACCAACATCGATACATTTGATCCACTACTTAATAAGCTTCTGTACTTCATCCTGGAAGAGAGATGCGTAGCCAGTTATGCACCATTGCAATGACCTTTTCATCCAAAGAAAATTTTTTTTCTCGTAGTATTTCTTTTCTTTTTTCTTTTCATCTTTTCGGTTTATTAAAAGAAGCACTACGAGGAAAAAATTTTTCTTCGGATGAGAAGGTCATTGCAGTGGTGCATAACTGGCTACGCATCCAACCTAAATCTTTCTTCCAGGATGAAATACAGAAGCTTATTAAGTAGTGGATCAAATGTATCGATGTTGGTGGGGATTATTTCGAAAAATGATATGTAAATTTTGCACATAGGTTAAAATAAATGTGTTTTTTCTTTATTTGTCCCTTTACTTTTTGACTTACCCTCGTATTAGCACGAGCAGCGAGATAAAAGCGCAAAATTTCGAAATCATTCAGTCGCTAAAACTTATCTGCTTTCACCTCGTCGATCACATTATCACATGAGTCATGCTTGGATAATGACATTATTCGAAATTAACTGTGGTAGAAGTGAAATTTATACTCTGAAAGAATTTCCGACGTTGAGAGAATTCCCAAAGGAATGCTGCGCGAATGTACGAGAAGAACGCACAATTGCAAAGTGCAAATTCACATTTTATCTTTAGGACATGCCGTATTTTATGCTTCAGAGTTCAAAATAAAGAAACGGGCTTTAAATTACCATAAATAAATATCGCGCATATTAATGTATATAATATATAATCAATTATAAGATCCTTTACATATACATATGTATAATTTACTATCCTTTTTTTCTCACGGACGATTAATAATAATCGCTCCATTTTTACAGTGAATCTGTTCTAAAATGCATCGTTCGTTTCATTGTTTGTACCGTAAACATGTGTTCGCGCAGTTTCTAAATAAGTTTATCGCATAAAAACGTGACTGCGAGTTGCTTCAACAAATGGTCAAAGTGGACAAAGCACAGTTTGACAAACAATACCATAAGGATTTTACGAAAGCGAGTGAGAGTACTTTTTATTTTTTTTACGCGGTAAATTTATTTAAAATTAAATTCTCACCGTGGAAAAACTAGGAAAGAGGCAGATGAATAAAAAATAACTCATGGAATAAAAATTTAAAACAATAAGGAATATATGTATATGTGTGCATTGATTTTGGTATATTTCATAAAATTTATTGCGCAAATTTATATCGCATTGTTTACAACCTATGTATCTTTTTTCTTTTCTTCTTTGTTACCTCGCTGATTGCAGAAGTCGCGGTATCACGTATCTAAATTCGAATACAATGAGTAGCACGCATGGTTGGACGCATCCGTCGAGATAGAAAAGTATTTAAACGATAGAAAAAGTACAAAAGCCTCATAAATCTCGAGAATAGATACGCATAGATACTATTCCGCTCGTATCGATTTACGTTACCGCGAGAGTATAATGAAAAGCGATATCGTCTTATACATGCACCACATTAATTGATAATTAATGATGTTATTTGCATTAAATACTATTTGTGTTAAGTTAATTGCATTTTACTACGAGAGATATCAATAGCTTCTCTCAAAATATATATAGGAATATATATATAATTATATATATAATTATATATTGTTAAAATATATAATATATATAACTATATATATATATATTTTTTATATAGAGAGAAGCTATTAATATCTCTCCTAATAAGATGCAATTAACTTAATATGTATATGTTCACGTACAGCCGTTAATTTATGGCGCAATTTTCTATATCGATTGCACGCGTAGAGAAAACCATATCTCGCATTAAAGTGCAATCAAAATAGAATCGTGCGACGAATGACAATCATGATAATAATAAACCATTTGATAATAAAAGATAAGATAAAAAAATCGGACGTGCTCGCTGCGTCAGCTTGATGAAATGCAACATATGACGCGTTTGCAGCGTGTTAATCCTCTTTGAATGCCGTCAGATGCTGCCAGAGATAATTTTCTTCTCGTTGTGTCGCGTCGAAAGAGGGGCAATCTCTTCAAGTTCTGCGAGAAAGAATTTTATATCGATTTATATTGTAGATTTACGATTAATTATATTAGATATGAATGAAACTTACGTAACTATAAAATGATCATTGAAACCAGGGTTTGATTAAGTGGGCCCAATCCAATAAAACCCGGTGGGTTTTATTGGGTTAAACCCACTTTAAAAAACTTACTTAAAAACCCATTTATAAAACCCATTCAAAAATGCTAAAAATTTAATAATATTATAAATGAAGTATTTAATATTAATTAATTTTTATTTAATTTTTCTTATTTATTAATGTAATAGAAGGTCTATTACATTAATAAATAAAAAAAATTAAATAAAAATTAATTCATAATAAGGAATTGTGCCAATTAAATAGCCAATTTTCTTAATCATTAGCGAATTATAAAAAATAAAATTTAAAAAATTAAGAAACCCAACAAAATCCCAAAAAACTCAATAAAACCCAAAAAACCCAATAAACCCCAAAAAACCCGGTTTTTAAGAAAAAACCCACTGGGCTGGGCTTTTTAAAAAAAACCCGGGTTTCTTCAAACCCTGATTGAAACTGACTGGTTAAAATTAATTCAATTACGAGATCGAGGCAATTGTTGGCGTGATCGTAGAAATCGGACTCAGCGAGAGCTGCGCAAAAATCGGGAATTTAATTTCCGCGAGGTGGTCTATCGTGCCGGTGCATAGGCTTTTCGTTTGACAAGGTTGAAGCTTGCGTTTCCAAGCTCGCGTAATTTACGTGCGTTCGATATTCCAACGAAATTGCGATTTGTAACAACGGCGAAAACGAACGGAAACTGCGTTGACGATCGACAAGCAATCTCACGCTGCCGAGTAATATATGTACGAGCAGTTGAAAGCTGAAAACACAGACTTTATTATCAGACTATACTAACTTATTATTAGATGTAATAATTAAATTAAATTAAACGAGAGACTAATTAATTTTGTAATATCATATCTAACTAACAAATATTCATCAGATTTTTTTTTTTTACGCGGACACTTGTCTCGATCTCGGATAATTTAATTAATCAAGTCGATGGATATTCAAAAAAGCTATATAAATTTAATTTAATTTATTATTTTTACATGCTATATCATATATAAATATTTATATTGACGCAAGACCCATAAGAAGAGAGAGGAAAGGATTTTTTTTTTTTATATTCTTTTGAGACGTAAAAAAATGAGAGAAGAAAAATTGCATTTCTTCCTCTCTCTTTCTCTGGCGAAACTATAAGACGAAAATGATCCCTAGCATCATCAATGTTCGCAATGTTTTTCGGCTTGTGGGATAATTTATTTTATCGTTATCGTTTGGAAGGCTTTCACGTGTGTATCTCCCTTGGGCAGAGAAGGCATTAATATATGAGGGGCTATAATTTATAAACGGTCGTTAAGCATGACCTTACACCACACTGAGCACACTTGATAAACGCTTTCTACAAAACGTAAGCGTTGCGTCTATAAGGATTCGACCGCGGCCCTCTTCAACGCATATGTTACACAGCTAATCTTGCAAATAATCACTAATAAGATAAAAATCTTATCCAACATTCTCGATATACAGATTCGATGTACAGATTTGATTTCTTGGTCAAGTACAAGCAAGTCTCATAAAATCTGTAACTTTCCGTCTGAATATCAATTGTATCGCGCAGTGTCGTTATTTCATTAAATAATAATTGATTAAATAAATAATAATGAACGGTATTACGAAGAATATCTATCAAAAGTCATTATTTTGAGTTTATATCCGTCAATTGCTCAGTTTTTCTGTGAATCTTGAAAAACAATCGGAATGTTAATTCGTTATCACGTCATCGCGGCCCTCAAACTTTTGTTCACGGTTAATGACTCGAAAGAACATTGTTCTTCGCTTAGTTGTCCTTTTCACCTTTACACGTCGATTATCTGAACGATTATCTGAATTTCATTTACGGGCTGACGAATCGATGTTATGTCTCATCATTTTATACACATTCCAGTGTGCTTCTATCAATGAATAAAACTATTTTAAAATCTTGCAGTCAGAAATAGAAGGAGCGTTTATTATCCAAGTTTATTTTGTAATTATATATTACTTTATATATAGTATATGAATAGAGAAATATTATTAACATTTTCTCTTGTTTTAAATTTATGTATTAATGTCGAAAGAAAATATTTTTATATCATGATAATTAAATTCTTTTGAAAAGCTTGCGCCATCAAATCGAAACATAATTGTAAATATTTATCGCGTTACAATCGAGTATCGGGAAGCTAAGAAAAGGAAAAATTATGCGCGCACGTGTCGGTGAGGGATTAGATTAAAGGGAGAAGTAAGAAGAAAAAAGTGAAAATGTGAAGAAGTATAAATGGGTGAAAGTCGGTCGAAGTATAAGAGCGACATTATTCTTGCTTTACTGAAAACACCATCGATCTGTTCTATTTTCGTAAAAGCCATAACACTCACATCCAACGTAACGTAAACACACACGCCACAAATGCACTCGCGTACATAATACAATGAGAGCGATGTATCAACGTGTCGAGAAGACGCGCGTTAAACCAGAATTTACAGAAACGCGCATTATCGTCATCTATCTGATTATCTATATCTGACACGTTATAAAATACAGATTCAAGAAGAACACACAGATTATATTTGCATGGGATATATACATCAGTTGAAGAGACTCGATTGAAACGCAACGAGTTAAATCTAGTACATATGTATATATTTGAGAGTTTCTCTTCTAAATCTTTATATATACATATATATTTAGGTATATAAAGATTATACATATACAGGGTGTCCCACCAAAAGTGGCCACCCCCTTTTATCTTTTAAACTAAAAGAGTTAGACCATAACAAATATATGTCAAATTAAATGGTTCAAAGTGAACTCTATTGTAAGCAACCACTATGCTCACAATAGAGTTCACTTTTTGAACCATTTAATTTGATATATATTTGCGAGGGGTAAACCGCTGACCAAAATTGTGTACACCAATGCCTACTAATGCCCAATTATTGGGCATTACTGTACCCTAGTAATGCGTAATAATGCCTAACCCCTAACCCTAACCGCTTATAATAAACATGAAAATTTCTCTAAATTTCAAGTATAAAAAATATATTATTTATGAGGCGCATTGGACGAAAAGCTCGAACAAAACAATTTCTGTTCTAAAAAAATAATAATGACGTTAATTAATAGCTAATAAAATTCGGCTATAGTAATGCCCATTAATGTACACCAATGCCCACCAATGCCCACTAATCCCCACTAATCCCCACTAATTCCCCAAATCTGTACACCGCAATGCCCTCAGCGGTTTACCCCTCGTATATTTATTATGGTCTAACTCTTTTAGTTTAAAAGATAAAAGGGGGTGGCCACTTTTGGTGGGACACCCTGTATATCTCGAAAGAAGTACAACAATTTAGAATTGTTGAAAATTCGAGGGAAATGACAAACGCAACAGTGCGATGTTTAGAAAATTGAGATAGAAAGTTGAGCCACGCAAGCCTCTGCTTAATGAATGAAAACACGTGACAATAATCATTCGACATCGCGTGTCGATTTGCATACTGAAAACTTGTTTTCCTTATTGTCATCTCCGCGTGTACCGGAAACGCGACATGTGTTCGCTATCCTTATCTTCTGATGACATTGCACTGACGCACATATATGTAGAACCTCGGTTAGAAAGCTCGAGTTCAACGTGCCAGTTTTTAAGTTAAATATAAAACCGGTTAAATATAAAAGACACGAAGATGCGTTCCCTTCTCTCCTAAATATATTAGGTGTTTGCAAAAGTTCGTATGATTTGACAATTTTTATTTATTAATAACAAATAAAATAACATCTAATATTTTAATCAAAACATTGGCCGTTTCTATTGACAACTTTTTGTCACTTTTCGGGCAATAATTTAATTCCACGTCGATAAAATGACTCATTTTTTGAAGCAATCCATTGCTCGATCCATTTTTGCACTTTTTTAGCATTTTGAAATCGTGTGTTGGATAGTAGACCGTGTTGCATCGATTTAAATAGATAAAAATTAGTTGGGGCGATGTCTGGAGAGTACGCTGGTAGAACTTCCCAATCCAATTCGAACAACGTCTCTTTAGTTGCAACAGCAACATGCGGTCTGGTTTTATCATGAAGTAGGATGATTTCATTTTCAATCGCGTTAAATATATGAAGTTCGGTTTTTTTATATTCGGAATTATGATTTATCAGCCATCAATTCTGATTAAATATAAAACTATTTTAGATTAAATATTAACATTTAAAAACAAGAAAGCAACTTAAAAGAAAATAATTATTAAGCGACTGCATAATCTAATCTAACGCGCCATTTATTTGTAACCTTACGAACTTTTGCAAACTCCTAATATATTTATATATATATTTTGATTTGTATCAATCATCTTCTTTAACTGCTGTTGCATTTGAA
Source organism: Prenolepis imparis (assembly GCF_030444845.1). Classification (NCBI taxonomy): domain Eukaryota; kingdom Metazoa; phylum Arthropoda; class Insecta; order Hymenoptera; family Formicidae; genus Prenolepis; species Prenolepis imparis. The sequence goes on from NW_028141162.1 coordinate 3,717,368, forward strand.
ATACTTGTAAATGTAATTTGCGTGTTCTTGTATCTTACAATACGATATATACACTGAAAAAAAATTTGTTAACTTGACTAAACCTTTCAATTAAATATTATTTTGTTAATTGAACATATAGAAATATTTAAATTAAATATAACATATTAAATCTAACACACAAAACGTATATTTAACTTAAATACTAATATATGTTAAATTAACAGAATAGGAATTTAGTTGAAAGGTTTAGTCAAGTTAACAAATTTTGTTTTCAGTCTAGCTTATGATTTGTAATCTTCTGTACAAAACTCGAAAAGGAATAATTTTTGTTTCGCCGGCATCTTGCTGCGGTTTCGATATACCATTGCGCCGCGCAGACTGGTCTATTCCCCGTATTCTCATGCACATACATATTTTCCGCTTAGATCACGCTCACGCATGCTGGTGCGTGACTCACGCGAGGGCAGTAGCACCAATGGCGTATGCGCTGATTTCTGATATTCTCTCTCCGAAATTTGCAAATTTGTTTGTAATAAACATTAGCGTTTCTCAAACATATTATCGATATACATTAAATATTAGTTTTTCAATATTATAAATCATTTTCTATTACATCATCGCGCATATTCTTAATCCTATTTATTTCTGAATTAATTTAACGTTTTCATTGTTGGTCTAATCTCGTTATAGATTCTCCTATCTTTTCTCTTTCTCTGTTTATCGGATGCTATGTTACGCACATACAGACACGTTCCTGTGTCTATTGTGTAGCTCACGCGTTCTCGCATTCATTAAATTCGCAGTACGTATAATACGCGTCTCACTTCTCTTTCTCTCTTGCTCTCGACAGCTGCTCAGCACTCCACGGAGAGAACAGTTAGGCTAACTCACGTAATAAAGACAATAATATTCTTTCGTCACAATAGCCTCTCTCGCGTCAGCGATCACGTCGTTCTCGCAATGCGTCAATAAAATCATTAATTCGCGAATATTCGTGCTGTGAGGCATTCGCGCCTGGATTAAAAATTCTTTTCCTCTTACGCGGCAATTGTATTTTTTTTTTTTTAAGCTACAATAAATAAATCAAATTTCAACTCATTCTCCTCTCGCGGCGAGACTCTTTCTCCGATAAATTATTATTGGGATAAATTCGTTATAATGTCGCATAAATCGCACGAGTGCTACTCCATGATAATGTTGAAGATTCCTGTGTAGCGTAGTATCTTTTCAACACGGTTTAACAAATAGAAATGCTTTCTGGGTTGACTGTACGTGTCTCATTCCCCTTTCCTTACCCCGTTTGAATTACCATAGAGATTCGTTCATAAAGAAAAACCGCCTCTCCTCCATTCCTTCGCCTCTCCCCTCAGCTCCTCTTTTTGCTTCTGACTGGAGGAGACTCCTATGGAAGAGAAGACTCGAGGATGATCTCTTTGAAAAGAGAACCGCCGATTATTCTGGCGCAGACGTAGCGAGCGAAAAAAAAGCTTGCATCCACGTGCACGTATATGCATGTATCATATCATATGTATAATGTATATCGTGTCGTTTGTTTATCGAATAACGTTCTTCATTTCATTATAACTTATAACTGTACACTCTCTTTGAGACGTCGTGATCTATTTGTTACGATATCACGTGCTCTCGCTTTTTCGCTTTTTTCATACGACAATGTTCATACTTTTTATTACGCATTGACTGAAACAGAATAATATCTTATTATATAGTTTGTTAGCCATAATTTAGTCTTGTATCAGTGAGTGATATATTGCAAAATTTGGCCCGAAAAATCAGAAGTGATTTAGAAATCATTTTTATATCATTAGAATCAGAGTTAGACAAAGATTGTCTACGTTAAACACGCGAAATAAATTTGACGTTTCTATTTTTTATTTTAATACTATTGAAAAATGTAATAAAAGAAACTAACAATAAGCTTATTCGTATATTTACGACATTGAAAATTTGTGATAATTGAATTTTACGCGCTATCTTGAAATAAAAGGTTTACGAAGTTTCATTTATCTCTGAATTGATTTACTTGTTTGGCTTTAATTTAAAGATTCCTTTACATAAACATCTCAATCTGTCAAACTGTGACCTGAATAAGATTTCTCTTTCTCTCTCTTTCTCTTTGGATCAATGCAAAATTTCATCATTAATGAAATGCCCGTTGCAAAATTCTTTAATATCAGAAATTAAGCCTCCTGCATACTCGATTGCCAAGTCCGTAAAATTTGTACGACAGTGCCACATTTGGCAAAACTATAAACTATTAAGCGTGAAAATGACATAAATTATTCTTGCGACTTACAGCGTCATTTATCATTTTAGTGCAGTGTTTCTATTTTTAAAGTAATTGTTATAGTGTTAAAATATACCGAAGACTCTCATTTTGTTATAATTTAATATGTGAAAGCAAATATTTATTTCATTTTGATACCTGTCAAACAGCTGGTTTTCGTCCTTGATTAGGCTCAATTCAATTCGACATATACAATGTTATTTATTGCTTACCCAAACAAAAGGAGAGTTTTCGGTATATTTTACAAGTCGGTTCTGTCGGTTACAAACCCTATTTTATTGAAAAACATTTTTATTTTAGCGTAAGTCGCAAGAATTTTTATGGTATATTTTCTCGCTTCTGACGTCATCAATTCAAGATGGCTGCAGTGAGTATGCAGGAGCCTTAAGCACACTGCGTGTATCTGTACACATAATTGTTGCCCAAATATATCTCTTTTTCGACATTTGTACTCTCATTGTCCACTAATCGTCGACCGGTTGTAATTGCCGTGTTCATAATTGCTCGTAAAGAGCCTTATACAGTAACAATGGGAATCCGGTTCACAGATACTAATAGTTTTTCACACGCGTGCGACATTCTTAACCGTCTAGGATCGAGTTTCGTCGAAACGGTATATGGAGTCTCGAGTCCGTTCATAAAATCCTACGTTAGGGCTTGAGGGTCCTTTATAGAAGGGACCCATAAATTTATTCGCTATTGTTCTCGACGCGTCCAGAAAATAACATCTTTCTTTCGATCGTTAAGTCTACCGCCACATTTATTGCTCCGGAACCTCCTGTAGAGGAAGAGAGAGAAAGAAAGAGACGTAAACTCGCGGAAATTGTATCATTCACCAGATCGCTTGCATATTGCAATTGTTTACTATGTAGACTGTGATATACAAGATTAGATTTCAAGTATAAACTGCCATATAAATTTCTATAAGAGTGTAACAAGACTTACGTTTACTTTTACTAAGATAATATCTTTAGATATTTCCATAACACATAATGTAAAAAAGGAATCATAGATACGTAAGAATATTAATTGATAATTAATTACGTTTTACATCAAATTTTGTTGAAAAATTTTTTTACAATTGTACAAACAGTATTGCAAACGTTCTGTGCAAAGTACGAGTCGTAAATCGTCCTATTCTTATTTTCGCGAGAGATGGCTCGTCTTCTTTTTTCCGTGCATATCGCGCGAGGGTGGGCACCATTTATTATTACTTGTCGCATTATCGTCAGACATGCAGACGTCACTTGACGTATATACGATCTTTTTTGACATTAGTCTTGCAATGCCCGCCGCATTTTACATTCGCGTCTCGTCAACCCTCCTGTTGTATGACGTTTCACGCTCACAATGGCAGGAAATTAATACATATGTATTCCCCTATGCGGGAGTCCTTGAAAGAGAAACGCAAAAGCTTATTATCTGACCGGGAAAATCCCGCAGGCGTTAGCAACGGAAACCACAGAAAAAAAAATATATATATATATATATATATATATTCAGAAATAAGGCTCTCGCGATATTTGTCGGGATAAAATTGATTCGCCTATTTATGTGACATACGGTATAGATAAAACATTAAATAATTTTATTTAATAATTGCTTGATAAAAATGCAACGTTAGAAAATAGACAGGTTATTTTTTAAATTTTATAAATATTTATATTTATATAAATATATGAGATTTATTATCTCAATCAATCCGTTAAAAATTCTATGAACATTTCTGTTTAACACACGATATAAGCATGCACTCCGTGAACTTCGACATTCCTTCCTACGTTCATTGGTTCCAATAAAACACGAGTTAGTTTCGCACATCGATGAAGCGTGCACTCGACAACTCGTTAATTTAACGTTTAATTTATCGAGATTCGATAACGGCGCAGAATTCTCGCTTGTAAGAGATATAGTTATAATTTACATTTTTTGAAAGCGACACCGTATCTATATCCGAAAGTGCTTGAATTTTATTATTTACCAGAGAGGAATCTTTATTAGATTAATTAAGAAGGAATAATTATTTTCATTACTTTACGCAGCAAAAAGTTGATAGCGCACTTTCCCGTTTCGTTTTCGCAATAAAATGGGTCATTTTGTTCTTGAGATATCTTAAGAGAAGATAATGCGATCTAAATTACTCAATATAAGTTTGACAAGACCGTCGACATTTTAATCGAGGCATCGGGTTAGTTCGGGTCAGCGGCTCGACAATTAAGCTTGAACGCAATGCATATTTATGCACAGCCGTGTGAACGTTTTCTTGCCTGTATTTTATGGCTCGCATGAAATTCTTATCTCGAAAGAAAAATCGGAGGCGTGTGTAATTAAAAAATACGGTATATCTTCTAATTATGACGATAAAAAAAGACAAAGCGTACACAGTTGAAAAATTTGTGTTAAATTTAACAAATATCACCTGTCCCAAACGGTCCACAGAAATTTTTGTGTTAATTTAACATAATACGGATATGTTAAATGGTGACACGAATATTGTGTTAATATTTTAACATAAAATAAATGCAAACTTCAAATAAACTTAAAATAAATTTTGTGTAAAATTAACATAGTTTTAATGTAAAAATTAACTAAAAAAATTGTTAATTTTACATTTTATCACCCCCACTTATATTATAAAGTAAAATTAACATTTTTTTCTGTAAATTTTAACAGATAAATCTTGTCACTAATAATACCGAACATATTTATTGTGTAAAATTAAAAATAGATATACATTGTGTTATTTTTACACTTTTTTTTAGTTGTTTTAATAATTTAACATTTGAGTCCAATTAACATAACAGCAATATGTTAAATTAACACATGAATGTGTTAAATATTTAACACAAAAATTTTAACGGGGACCGTTTTTAACAAGAAAACACAAATTTTCCAACTGTGTAGCATGATGCGACCGCAAACAAAAAGATTAATTACCGCAACATTAATTACACCGCAATCCTTATCATGAGTTTTTTTATTTTTATTTTAACGGCGTCGATCGTGCGACATCTTTTTCATCTGTCACAGGAATTATCAGCGCAATTGGTGTCGCGTGAACAAAAGTACCGTAATCGCGACGAGACGCGAAAAAGACGTCCGAGTAAATTACAGTTAAGTTGCAGACGTAACAGCAGAACAGCATCAATCAATCCACATTTTTCTCTGTTGTTATCAAGTGTCGAGCTTTTACGAATAATTATTTCGTGACGACAACCATTAGAATAATCGTGATTATTGATCGTTAAGTACGATTTATTCTTCGCACGGAGATAAATAAGCCAAAAAAATAGACGCTCTCTAGCCATTCTCTTTCTCTCTTCAGATTGAAGAGTCCGTCAACCTCTCGCGTTGCACACTGAATTTTTCCTTGAGCCCCGGCCAACTCCCGAAAAAGCATCGCGAAGAGTCAATTAATGCTCGAGTGGCAATTAGGCGAGCCGTGAGTCAACATCCGGAGAGGAAACGCTCGTTTCTGATAACACACATATATATATATATATATATATATATATATATATATATATATATATAGGAATTCTCTCGCTAGAATGGAAAGGATTAGAGAAACAAAAATAACTGACAATGAGAGAAAAAAATATCGCATGAGTTTATTGTAAAATACGAATACTCCAAGTTACATATCTTATTGTATATCGTGTACGTTTATATACTCGTTTCTTTTTTTTTTTTTTTTTTTTTCTCCAAAGGTCAATTTTCCGTTAAGCAGTTTTACAGATTAATGGCCAGTACCGTATACGTACTATGCGTAATCGTTACATATGTTACGTTCGCGAAGAAAAGCGATGCATCACGACGAATGCAACGGTACGCGGTTGTTGCCGTCATCGTCTCGTCTTGTTATGATTATAGTGCAGGAATTAACTTTCCAGTTGGGACATCAGTTAGGCACCGGCGCAATTAGGGCCATGGAGAAATTAATACAAGCGATGAAGTGTGTATACTTGATACTTTCAGTAGAAGGCAATTAGAGTCGAATTTACACTGTCTAATAGTCACGATCATCATCTCAGATGAATCATCTAAATATATATATATATATATATATATATATATATATATATATATATATATGGACTTTTTTGTTGAGGTGCAATTTATGATGTTAATGGCAAGCTTGATTTTTAGAAAAAATAAAATTTTATATACATATTTTATATATGATATATATAAAAAACAGATGTCGGCGAATTAAAAATGCATTATATAGAATGAAATATAAACAAATACAAACTCAGGTATCATTCAGGCACAGATATTAGGTGCAACAAAATTATTTTAAAATTCTTCTGTATTTATTTTAAAATAAATAAGTATATAGAGAAATTTAAAAATAATTTTGTTACACACTGAAAAAAAAAATTGTTAACTTGACTAAACCTTTCAACTAAATTACTATTTTATTAATTAAACATATATTAGTATTTAAGTCAAATATACGTTTTGTTAGATTTAATATTATATTTAATTTAAATATTTCTATATGTTCAATTAACAAAATAATATTTAGTTGAAAGGTTTAGTCAAGTTAACACATTTTTTTTCAGTACACCTAATATCTGTGCCTGACTCTCTTACTAGCCCTTTTCATATCTCTGAATTTTATTTAATTCTATAATAACATCTTCACATTCGCCGACATCTGTTCTGTTGTTAATCATGAATCTTGAGTGAAATTCTCAGTCCCCCTCGTCGACGAATGCATCTCCGCGACGCGGACAAAATTCTGCGATTGTAATCTTACAGATGCACGCCATATGGATATATGACAATTTTTTCTTCAAGTACATTTCTGCTCTTGTTTCGAGTGGAATGAACAAGTGCAGGATGATTAGGAAAAGATGCAACATATATATAATTCGACGGGCAGTGTTTCTGGAACACATATGTGAGTTTGCTTGTGAAAGTAATAAAAAAACCTTTCTCTTTTTTCGCTTAAAACTTGAAAAAAATGCGCCAAGCGCGCTTTGCTCTTGAAAATAATGAGATGTGTGATCCGTGTTGTCGGGCTTGCGAAGTAAACAGTTCGTGAGAAATGCGGCGACCAGAAAAGCAAAGGAATGAAAAGTGGTGGAGAGATTCTGGAACGCCGAATCTTTCTTAACAAGAAGACGTGCGAAAGAGCTTTATCTAGATCTTATCGTCGAGCTATTATATTTATTTGTCGTTTAAACACGAATCGATTGTCAGACTTTCCAGCAATTCTCGTTCGCATTTTTCTTTTACGCCAATTACAACGACATATTGCTATAGTCGGAATCGATTAATCGCTTCTACATAAATTCGCAAAACATTTAAAGAGACGATACAGAGTCCCCATGAGATATATATCCCCTATATATTCCGGATGCGATCATTTCCTGTTTCTTAATTAATGTCGATGACGCGCGCAGAACATTTGCGTTAACGCGAGCCAGTCGATGTCAGGGGCTAATTGATTGCTAATTTTGCCGCAGTATTCTCAACTTAATTATCTCAATATGATCAATCGTAACTATTCGCAGATATCGGCTTTGAAAAAAAAAAAAAAAAAAACTTAGCGAACGATCTCATTACGGAAACTCACGCCAATAGAAGCTAATTGCTATTTAATTGCATTGCACAACCTTTTTCCATCATTTCCGGTTTTTGCTGATAAAACGAGAATTGTCGCGACTAATTAGACCGTAATTCTGAATCAAAGAAATCAATTGATTTATATGTATAAAGCCTGCATGTCTTGAAATTAATATAACTTTACAAAAAAAAAATCTCTACAGCATTATCGTTTTAGTTTTGAGCTAAAAAGAAATAACTTTGATTCAATCAGAACGTTGTATATAGCAATATTTGCTGTACCGTGACAGGCAATGGATTTCTTCATTAGGATAATGGCGGAAGTTTCTACCGGGATTATCGGCTAGAAAGTTCTGATAATAAAGCGAAGAAGAAGGGTGTTTTGAACCTGCGCTTCAATTACTTCGTAACACCATCTTCGTAAATAAACTCTGCACAAAAATATAAGGCGTATAACTACCTGATATTTCTAATTGTAATTTTATTCAATAGTGATAATGAGATTACGACATGACTGTCAAATTGCAATTTTATCATTTCGACTGGTAAATCGAAGAAGCGTAAAAAACGTACACAAAGAGAATTTTCTCTTAAAATTTACCCTGAAAATCATGGTAATCGTGGAACAATATGGTATGGAAAGAATTTTATGAGAATTTCTCTGATTAATATTTATCACAATAAAAATAATAATGTCTATCCGAGGTCACTGAGGTAATTTTTGTACAAGGGCTAGGTAATTCAGCGGCAATGCAAAGGAAATTTTGGGTAATCCAAGGTAATTTTTAGTAATTCTAAATAATCTTTAGCATTCTCAGGTAATCTTGGGTAATCTAATAGGAAATCTAAGTAATCTAAGGGTAATATCAAATAATCTGTAGGTAATCTAAGGTAATCTTTAATTTTTGAACTTTTAGTGAACGTCATTGATGAATTGTATCTTTTTGCAGTCGATTTTTGGAGTCGACGCTTCGTAAAAACGTGCTTTTTTATAATTTAAGAATTGTCGTGGTTAGGTTTTCGCGGTACCATGTCTTTCTCTCTCAGGCCTCGAACACACGAGCATTTAAAAATTGCGAAATGCATTCTTATCTACAACTTTTGATAAGCCATCGTCATTTAACGGTAAAATAAAACCTATATTACAATTTTTATGTATTGAATATTCTGCCGGTAATTCCGGTATTATTTTCATTTTTATCGCACTTTATTTTTATGGATGTATTGCAAAGAAAACAACTAACAGTAACAAAAATTAAATTTTTATTCCCAACGTTTTTGGGAATAAAATTGACAGCGTTAAGAAATAATAAAATATTTTAAAAATATACCAAAAAAATTTTTTTAAATGTTTTAAAATAGGAAAAAATTTTTACTGTTTATAACAAAAAAATTAAAATATATATTTAAAAAAATTCTTTAAAATTAATTTTAAATTTAAAAAAGGAAATAATCGAAAAAGATATTCTAAATTCTAAGTATGATGGGCATAATTTGTATTAGGTAATCTTAAGTAATTTGAGGTAGTATTAGGTAATCTTAAGTAATCTGAGGTAATTTAAAGGTATTCCGTATCAAGGGTAATTTTTGTACACTATAACCACTAGTGACCAACCCCTCGTATCTATCACAATAAAATATAAAACATGTTTGATTAATTTTACTAAATGCATGGTAAAATTTCTCAAACATGTTTTATATTTTAACGTGTAGATATTATGTTTATTGTGATAAATATTAATCAGAGAAATTCTCATAAAATTCTTTCCATATACTGTATTGTCCCACGATTACCATGATTTTCAGGGTAAATTCTAAGAGAAAATTCTCTCCGTGTAGAAACAAAAGACTGTATATTAAACTTTGTTTCTTTGTTTCTTTTGAATATCGGGGGGGAAAAATCCAGAATTTAATCAGCGATTATATTAATGTGGGAACCGTTAAAAGACCGCGCGATCTAAACCTGACGACGGCGGTATTAACGTAACCATAGAGGTCAATGACTGCGGAAAATCGATCGAAACCCTTACCTAGACGACAGTGAGTCTGCCCTGAGTTGCACGATTGCACTGGTTTGCCAGTTTGTCGATAGAATATTCACTTTACATATATATGTCACTGTATGCAGACGCTATATATAAGGACACGCTTTAATTCCTTCTGGTCGGTCTTTATTAAGAAGACACTATCAATTTTTTGTTATTATAATTCAATGCATACAGTAAACATATAGCATTGTTTAAAATATATTTGATATCGTATGAAGAGTCGAATTATAAATAAAGTGTAAATGGGTCATCAATTATAGTCGTAAATCTAAACGATTGTTTGTTCCGAAAGCGACGACAAGTTTTACGAGAACCAAGAGTCGTTTTCTCGCAAAGGAGGACAAATTTTCAAGAGTGGGATCGTTTTTCATGCTGAATCGCAGCAGCAGTCCTAGTTTCTTCTTTCTCTAGAAATTCGGTCCAGGAAGGCCATACATCTTCGTCGACCATAACACGTTTCCGGCATATTTCTATTCTTGAATCGAAAATTAATATATGCAACTCGGAGAAATATTGACTACGTAACGCGATTCCGCAACACGTATATAACTACACGTTATATGCTTTTATGTAAAAAAATAAAATATTGCATGTTGTGACATACTGAAAACATATCTCTACAATATTGCATTTGTCAACATGTTTATTCGCATGTCGTGCTTAAATAACAGAAAATGAATACGAGAGATGCAAATGTTTTAATTGATTTTATAGTTATTCTCACACATTCGACAAAATAATCCAAGTATTTAGAGAACTATTAACAAATTTAACATTTTTACAGAGAATTATGATTATCATTGTTTCATTGCACAATTATGATGACCTCAATGAAAACATGCTTTTTTTTTCATCATCGGGCATTGCACTGTCGACGTCACTAACGTCCTTTTCCGCGCCAAAAATAAATTATAGATTTTTCAATCTCCCATGAAACACATCTCTGCACTGTGTCCTGCTTATCATAGCGAAATCCATCACACGCTTGTTTTATTTATATAGATCAGTGTCGGCAAACTACAAGAATCTAAATAGCCATAAATTGTTTCCAACAATTTTCGACATGTTGATAAAAATTGCGCGAATCCTCAAAATTAAAGTATTAAAATAATTAATATACTTATTGGATGCTCTTAATATGCAGAATGTGACGCATCAAACAGCAACTCCTATTAAAATTTTCGCTATTATTGATTCATCCAACATTGCATACATACTCCCTAACGAATTCAATCTATTCTTTTCTGTGTTCCCTATTACCACTGTCTATTGCTAACTAGAGTCGTCCTCAAAATCCTCTCCATGATTCATGGAACTTGATTGACAGTGCCTCCGCTCTGATTTGACATTCTGCAAACGAGGTGCGCTTTTGGAGAAACGTGGTAATTTCAATTGGACGCATATTCAGTAGAATTTAGTCATTTTATTAAGTTAATGAACTGCGTTTAATCAGAGTTAATTTCTTTAAATAATGATATTTTAAAGACTTTATAAAATTCATATTTTTTATTTCTGAAATATTAAAAATTATATACAATATATAAATTTATCTCTAATTAGAATGAAAAAATTATTATAAAAAGTTAAGTATTTTACACATATTTTTAGATTCTGATTTTCTATATTTAATCATCAAAACTTTTTGAATTAGAATCGTATTGGAAACTTTAGTGCTTTTCGCTACCAGAATTCCATCAATATCGAACTTCTACAAGAATATAAAATATTAACTTTTTTTTTTACAGAAATGATAAATTTGTGCCATCTTTTTACATTATTGAGCAGAAATGTGCAGTATCGCGGTCATATCGGAGCATTAACATCTTCTCGAGAAAGAGCGTAATAAGACTAAAGAGAAAGGAATACTTTCACGCATCACCGAATACATGCACTTAGTGATACGCGACAAATGCGATTTCTAGAACTCGAGCGGTCCAGAGAGTCGTGATCTCGTTACACAAAATCGAACATGCTATCTCTTAGTTAGAGCATCGAGCGTGTCGCAAACATTAATTCGGGCATTTCGTGCGTTATTCTTTTCACCAACTTGCCGGACGAAAATTTCCTGAGGCAGGGAAGAGGGAGAAAAATTGCGGAGGGACGATTCACCCCGATCCTGTTGCGACCCGCAATCATGATTACATCGCGGTTGCGTACGCGAGCGTAGAAAAGCGCATAGAATCGCTGGATGTAGATCGATTCAGCTCGCTATACGGCCGACAATCTAAAACATACAGCCACCAAACAGAGCTCTCTGACCCATTTCCTTGGGTTGCATTATCCGGCAAATAAATTTTCGCCGTCCGTCCTCGTTGTTTTCCGTTGCGACCTGGCAACCCTTCCGGCACCCTGACCTATGACCTACATTCGACGCGTCCTCATTCTATCCGTTCTCTCACCCGGTTCTCCCCACCGAGGAAGGACGCGACACATCAGCTGTTCCGATGGAGAACATGTTTGGAGCTGGGTTTTTATGCATTATGAATCGTTGAGTGGAAGAGAAGTTGCTTCCTTTATTATAGCTCGTTTCACGAGATTCTTGACCATTTTTGTTTTAAATATGAGTTGATTTATCATATACATGAGAGTTATACAAACCGCTGAACAAGCTCTTTAGAATTCTCATATTGCGGATTTTACTGCGGAGATTTCACCGCTGCCAAGAAATTGGCGCGTTTGCGTTCTTCAGCTCGATTGCGGCAATGCGCTGTTTTTTTTACATCAAGTCTACAAAATGCAGACAGTGAAAGATTGACATTTGCTGCATGTGTCTGTAACCCGGTCGATTACAGCCAGTTTCTCTTAATTAAATGTCAGTTGTTTCGCGATAACGCGATGGATATCCACCGAAAGCGAGACTTACAGTTTAGACATTTCTGTTGCGCAGGTATGATCAACTTGGTCGACGGTGCACCGGTTTTCGCGGACCCTCTGAAAGAATGGAAGATTATAGCGACGCATTATGGAGGACTAGCAGGCCTAGCTCTGATTGGAGTCCTCCTGGCAGCTATTCTCCCCTGCGCGGGTCTCTTCTTCTGCTGCTGCAGATGCGCGGGTCATTGCGGTGCTCGAAGTCAACCCTTTGACAAAAAGCACGATCACTGCAGGAAAATTATGCTCAGCATCGTGCTAATAGGAGTCGCCACTATTATACTGTAAGATAATTTTCTTTTCAAAAGACTCGTCAAACTTTTAAGATATTATTTGACAAACGTTCGTTCTATAATATTCAGTTGCGAGCTTTGAGCACTTTACACGTTATACGAAAATATTAAAAAGTAAACAAAAGTAATGTTACCATATATTTAAATAGCAATAAAGACTCCAGGAATTTGAAAATTTCCAAACCACCGCTTGCTTTCTCCTATTGCAAGTATGTATTAATGAATATATCGCTGCATCATATGTGTTGCACAGTTTCACAATTATTTTTTCTCTCTCTCTTCTCGAAATTTAATCGGTCCGAATAATAACAATTTAATCCGCTTTCATCAAATATGGTATTAATAATATATACTCGAAACTTATATTTAAAGCAGCCTTGTATAAAACTCGACGATGCAATTAAATTTCAATTATTCTACAACGATTCGCTGTTTTTAGCCGATGAAATTAAATGTAGACAATTACTTGAACAAATAATAATCGGATCAGATTCGGGGTGGTCTGCGCCTTCGTGACAAACGAGTACATGCAGGAGGGAACCAGAGAGCTTCCGACCAACGCCAAGACTAGTCTGAAGGACGTCAAGCTCTACTTGACTACCACAAAGCAAGAGATCGACAATTTGCTCAAAACCAATCCCCAGGAGTTGGAAGTTACGCTCAACAATATTCTGCAGGCCAGCGGCAAAATCGTTACCGAACAACTAGCGGAATACTCACACGCCGTTTCCCTCACTAATTTGAACGACATAGTCGCGGGCTTGGAGTCGATCAGAGAGGATTTGAGACTGATGAATAAAATAACGCAGGAATTGCGAACAAACGCCAGTCAATTAGACATTGGTACGTAGCCCAATCGTATTCATCTTGACATTTATTGAACAAAATTAGAAAATTGTTCGATACACTTGATATTTCTCTTCTTTCTCACAATTTATATCAAAGTGATTTAAACAGCAAAAAAAATTAAACTGCTTTTCGTACACATTTTAGACAAATTTACTTGAAATATAGTCATATCTCGTTCGAAAAATAATCTATTTTTATAACGAATCGTTTTAACGTGAAACGAGAACCTTCAGAAACAAAATGTTAATTTGTAATAATCTCTTATAGTTGTTCGCGGCGTCAAGAAAAATCTCCTTCACACGCTGGCTGCATGCACGACTGACAAGTGCCAACGAGTTCTTCACGACTACAAAGTGAATCAAATGTCGGTACAGGTGGACTTTGATAAGGTAAGTAGACGCATGAGTCTCGTTTCTTATCTTGTTAGCTACTTCAGCTAATTATCTGACGAGTATTTTTTTCCTTGTTTACACGCAGTACCTGGATCGTTATTTCCCAAAGGTATGATTTTATAGTGAAAGAAATCCTTTAACAATTTAAAATTTAATAAAAATGCTCTCGGAGAACTCCTCGATATATATATTAGCAAAATTAATTTAAAGAAGAAATGAAAACGCTAAGCAATCTCGAGATTGCGCTTACTGTCTTTAAGCGCACACTATATCGAGGTCCAAGTGCATTGAAAATAGTGACTCTTTAATGTATCGAAACGGTAGATTTGTACAAGACTTGCCTTGGCTTTCGTTTGCTTAATATAATAAGGCTTTTTGAAATAAAATTACTAATGTCCGAATTTTATCGAGCGATTAGATCTATAATAAGAATTGATCCTTATTCTCAATTTTCGATATATATTTCGACATATTGTAGATCAATGCAATTGTTTTCAGTCTTGCTTATTGCAATTTATATTGCGAAATATGTTTATCAATATCGAATATTATGGTTTCTTGCACATCGTGTGATTATTAGTATACGAGGGAGAGATACTGTATAAATTTGTTTGATTCCATGCTTGCCACAAATAGCTTCTAGCGTCTGTAAGTTGTAAGCAATAGCATGCAGTTTCTTCCTTACTTAAATGTATATTTTATGTAAATATACTCTTATTTGCATTATCATATTATTTAATTTTGCAAAGTAGTTGGTGAATATAAATATTTGATAAAATCCTACATATTACATGAGCCTGTTAATAAAACTTGTTTTTAGCATACTTTTTTAGCATTATTTGCATTTGTTTATCGAGTACAAGAACGAAAATAAATAATCTTGTGTTTTTAAGATGATTAAAAACAATATACTTAAAGAAGAAGAATAGTTCATAATTAAACATAAAAATTTAGCAATTTAAAAATATGTTGATGTACCATTTTTTTTATCTTTACTCCGACTGGAATAATTTTTGAATCCATTTTATGATTTGAGATCTATTTGATCCGATAATACTCTTTGTAGATTACTCTTCTAATTTTAAGATATTAATATATGCACAAATATATTCTCTTTATTTATATTTTTATAAACAAAAATAGATCTGACGATAGTCAATGAATAAATGGCATGTGTCTTTTAGTTTTTATTGAAATCGCACTTAGCATTCAATAATTTCAATCTATTTTGTGTGATGTATTTTTTATTGACAATTATTTCATACCAATTTTTATACCAATTGAGAAAGCATGTTACGTTATATATATTTATGGTACTTTCCAGCTGCCGGACGTTACATTCGCGTTACATAACATCACCGTGCTGATGGAGAGTAATATAGTGTCGGAAGTGAGCCAAGGCAGGGATTCGTTTCTAAAGATCCAGAAGGATATTCAGCATGCCGTTAATCAAACGATTCCCGTGGTCAGCGCGAGTATTCGACGAGCCTGTAACTTTCTAGCGGGCATCGCCAATAACATGACTGCCATCATCGATAGAATAAATGTCGACATAGATAGAGTTTATATTCGGCATTTAGAGGTTGCCCGGAACAATATAGATCAGTATTCGCCCTATAGGTTCGTGAAATAAATGTATATATCGTGAAAGACTGTATATGAGTGGATAAACGATCGACACGATTGTCCTTAAATGCGCATTTATTTCAGATACTATCTCGGTCTTGGTATATCCGGTATTCTTCTGACTGTCTTAATGTGTTTGACGTGTGGTCTTCTCTGTGGTATTTGCGGAAAGCGTCCAGACGGATACGGAGATGATTGTTGTAATAAGGGATCAGGTGCACGATTTCTCATGATGTAGGTTGCGCTGAAATCTAGAATAAAGTCGGTTTACTGTGGAATAAAATTGTCATTCTTGTTTGAATCGTCTCGAATTGCAGGGCTGTGTGGATCATCTTTCTTTTAACGAGCATTCTGATGGTCATAACCGTCGTGCATATGATAACCGGCGTTATGGCTCAACGTGGCATCTGCGAACCTTTGAAGAATCCGAAAGACAATAGAATGTTCGAGCTGGTCGACGAGCTTGTTCAAATCAAGAGGATACTGTATCCAAAATATCCTAATGCGAATATTAACATGAGTTATATTGTTACGTAAGTATGTATGGTATATTTTTTTGTATTTTAAAATCGAATATTCTGTATTTGAAAACAGAAAATACTATTTGTGGTAAATAATCTTTTATATAATTTAATATGACAAATGGATCAAAACTATATTGTTAATTTATAATAAATGTTAAAATGATAACTTTAGAGAATATAAATAATTGAATCAGTATCGAACATAAAATTGTCGATATATTTGACGCTCGATCTTTCTCTTTATTATAGCAAATGCCATGAAAACGAGACGCTCTACAATGTGCTGAATCTGAAAAATGTATTCGACGTTGAAAGCCTGCGCGATTACGCTGGACGTTACGACATCAATGACACCATCCAACAGTTGCGCCGCAAGATCAGCCTTTCCCCCGGTGTGGTGATTCTGAAGGACAGCGCGAGATCCAAGTTGAACGATCTAGCGCAGAGCGGTCTCAGCGACATCAAATTCTATCAGTACGCCGAGTTGCTCGCCGACAACATCACGAATATTAACTTGGAGCATCTTGCCAAACAATTGCGGGACGTATCTGCTAAACTGCCGGAGGGCCAGGAGGAAATCAGACTAAGTCTCGAGAAAAATGCGCACGATTTGGAACATTATCACAGAGACTTGGTCATGCCGATGGCTACGCTTAGCGAGCAATTAAGCGCAAACGCGCTAATGCTTCAAGAGAACATCAAGTTCAATCATAGCTCAATGGCAGACGCTATTCACGATTTAGTGGATGAAGTTACTAAGGCACAGCAGTTTCTGAATAAAGATGGGCCGGAATACGTTCAATATGTATGTATTTTACGCTTCTTCTTTTTTTAGATTTATATTTTTGCAACATTTTATATGCATATGGCTAAATGTAATTAATATTAATATTATTGATAGCTCGCAACTAGATTTGGCAATGCGTTCTTACATCAAGTGGACAACTTCCTCGAGCACGTGATCGAATCTGCATCTTTCAAGGTGGGAAAGTGCGCTCCCGTTTCGAATGCTTACAACGCAACGCTTGTAGCAGGATGCAATAAAATTCTAGATCCATTTGTGAGTATCGTTTTACGCCTTCTTAAATCTACTTACTATTATCTATTTGAATTGTTAATGAGTTTATCGAGATATAGTTAATTGTCTATCACGTAGATCTTTTTAGTAACTCTCATTAAACTTTTTAAACATTCTACGAGTTTCTTAGTTGACAAGTAAATATTATCGCGTCACGATAATATTGCAAAATTAAACAGACCTTGCTAAGAATTAATATTCATGCTTCTATTTGCATTTATATACGCAGAACGGCTTCTGGGCGAGCGTCGGTTGGTGCTTGATCCTATTCATACCGACGATAGTGCTCTGTGTGAAACTGAGTGCTTTGTATCAAAAGTCGGATCCATATCCAGGACCTCTTGTCGAAGCGTAAGTTTCTATTTTCCTCTTGTAAATATAGCGATTCACGACTGCGATTTAAAACATATATTTTTTAATTGTTCTTTATTTCTCATTCAATCTATGGTGCATGATGATATTTTGAGATACTAATGTGTCCTCAGTAGATATTGTCAATCGATATCATGCATCAAACATGAATTATTTATTGAATCGTTGATTAACTATCTCCAAACGTTGATTACGCGAACCTAAGGAAGAAATAGAATATAAGAGATAATGATACATTTTTAAACTCAAAGAGAGATCAAGGCTTTCCTTCTATCCTTTTTTTCTGCGAATTTTAATCAACCTTTCTAAGCACTCCCTCATGTAGAAATTGTTGATTCCTTCATTTCCGTCTCGTAGCCACTCTCAAGCTTCCACATACCATAGCATGTTATTCGCGCTTTGTAACATCTTTGATAGTCGGCATGTCCTCGTTTTATTTTCTTTTTTTTTTTTTTCATTTACAAAAAAATTCTTCGGTCTCGGAAATTCTAAAAAAGAATCTCCTGGCTCGAAATTGTGTTCTCTCGATCTCGAAAAGCCATTCAAAACGGAAATAATTACCTAATGTATAATAATTGTCCCATTTTCTTACGTAACACATACAAATTAACAATTCTAATACATATACAGCCAATAGGGTTTAAATAATTTTATAAAGTCCTAATAAAGTACATTTTATTTATTACCTAGTAATTACTATATAATACTATATAAATCAAATTTTATTCGTGTTACTTTAATGATTACATGTCTCGATTAATCCGCGCAAGATAACACTAAATGATTACGGAAACAGATTACTGTCTGACACTAGGACCGATCTTTCGCGGTAGCTTAGATTATGTTAGTAGCCATCTAATGTGTGGAATGGTTGTTGGAATCTAACCGCTAACACGCTCCGTTACAGTGAATATTTGTATGACGCGTACGCAGACAGGGATAACATACCCCTCGCCCAGTAAGTATACCACGACGAAGCTACAATGTGCTCTCGCATGTTCTACGTATATTCCGAGAGATACACGCATGCACATATGAAATATCGTCTGAATGCGGTTGTTTGACACATCATTTTCTCTGCCCTATCGTTTTTCATTAAACTTAGATTCAATTTTTGTTAATCAAGAATAATATTTTGTTACATGAACTATATCTTTTTTTACTTCTCTCTTCTTCGTCAGAAACAAAGAAGAAGAGAAGCTACTGTACACTATTTAAAAGATGGTAACTTTAACATAATTGCAAATGCAATGCGCAAATAAGTCAGAAATGTGCATAGATAAGAGGCTTTATATTTAAATATATATTATATATTGTTTTTATTTACATAAATTTTTGAGTCTAAATATGTAGAAAGCCTCTACAAATATTAGTAATATATGTTTTTTTTTTACTATCTTTCTCTCTGCATTTATAATTTTAAAGAGATAAAAATATATATATTTGTATAATATGTAAAGTGTTTCTATTGACTTATATAACTCTAGTGTAACATTAAATATTCTTTATTAATATTTTGAATATTTTATATCATGTGTAACATGCACCCTGTATAAGAGTTTAACATTCTCGTGCTGGCATTCTTACGTTGTAAGATATATTGCGTATTAAATTTCGTTAAACATTCTGGGATTTATTTTCCGCTTATTCGATTATATTTCTATTATTTGGCAGATTAATAATTTTTGCTTGTGTAGGAGCTTCACTTACAATAAGCGAAATATGCGTATGCGAATAGATGACGGCTTTTAGATTAAACATATAGCACCAGCTATAATCTGGGAAGTGTTGTTTAACCATAGGACTGTATAATGATTGAGTTTGCATAGCAATTGGCTAATCTGACAATGAATCTTTCTATTAAACCTTTAATTAACAAAGAATTAAATCAATGGCTATTGAAATGAATCAGCGAATAAATCTTTGACCCAATCTCTCTTATTCCATATCATTTAATTCTATTCTATGAAACTCATTGCTAAGCATATATAATTTGGTCATCCTGCGAGAATTTTTGTGCGGTTCTGGGATTAATACACACTACTCAGAAAAGTGTTTCCCAAATGGCGTTTCCCAATTGCTCCAAAGATCCGTATAAAGAGATGCAATTAAGGCATTTTATACTTTATATTTTAAAGATTTTCAACGGGCAAAATAGATTGGGAAACACTGATCACAGGTTTTTAACACCGATACACCGCGGCTTAGCGCGTACGACACACGTTGATCTTCTAACTCGCATGACGAGTGCTCGCTTCAGTCTAACGTCTTAAGTAACATATCGTGTTTGATTGCAGCGTTCATGACAAGAAGCACGTCACCCATAGCAGGCATCATCCCGCGGCATACGTTGAGAGCTATGACGGTCCAGCGGTGGGATATAACGAGCGCGAGAGGATCCCCGACGCTCATCAAAGTACGTCGCATCACGACTCGAGATATTCCGATCTGGCACCGAAGTAAGTTTCGCTAGGAGCGTCTTTCCGGGCCTTCATGTTATTTGCCTCATACTATTCCACCATGGAATTTTCTGGGAAAGCAATTTTCTTCATAATCTTCGATAATCTCGACACTATGCACATCGATTAAGAGACGTTTGAGAATGAGACAGGGTTTATATATGCAGGATTTAACGTGACATCGTGGCGACGTTACGTTACGTGAACGTAACGTCGCCCTGAAATTCTCTAGCTCTCTCTTTCTCCTTCTCTTTTTTTCTCTCATCGTTTCTTCATCGGTCACGTCTGATTTCTTTACAGTTTCACCCTATCGTGGCGAAACCACGAACACCCTTCCAAAACAGAACCTCACAATAAAGTCTTTAGCATATCACTAGAGTCGCAGTAAGTCTCTAATCGGAGCGATAAGCAAATAAAACAGCTTTCTGTGATACGTAATGCTTTCACCTTATTTGAGTATATCGAATCTCTGGCGAAATATCAAAATATCTCTTCGTCATTTTCTTACTCGGCACGAACAGGGTTCCCACTCATCGAATGATATCGCATCGTTTTTTATAGCTTATAAAGCTCGGACGATCGATGTTGTTCCGCGGTTTTGATGATGATAGAAGAACAAATTTCATATCAACGATCCCCGATGATGTAGTATGTGTGATATTCGTGCTTCTATCCATATATAGACCGCAAAAAAAAAAAAAAACAATGTCGATTGTTCCGACTCCGATGATTTTAGGCGCGCAATGGTGATGATTTCTGAGGTTTAACTGTTGAATTGTAATATCATGTGTCGACGCATTTGTGATGCAACCCCGATGGTCACGATTTTTCTCCCGGTTATTTCCAGGTGAGTGGGAACTCTGCGGGGGGTCGACCTCTCGCGTCTCTCACGTATACGCCTCTGCACGTAAGTCGCAAAGACTATTGTTACAAATGTTTCATCCTTTCTTCTGTGCATTTATTCGATCTGTTTATTTTCTGTTCCCTTTTTTAATTGGTCACGAATAGCTTTGCAAGAAAACTAGGCTTTTCGCAAGAAATATGTATAACAAGTAAGAAACACATCTGTGAAATAGGGTACAAGCGATCGTTCAGTTTTCTCTTCATTATGGAGATGCTTATGTGGAATATACAGTATCTTTAATAAGAGACGCCTTTATATATCAAGTGTCGATGTAAACTACTCGTGTCGAGTAATATCTATCCTGTAACGTTGATTTTTAGCTTAAAGGTACTTCAACTTTTCTTCGCGGAGAAGCATGTCTATTCTCTCCAACATGTATCGTGATTATATTTTGCAATTGTAATCGAGACAGACAAATTACGTATACGATCTTACTTTCATTTCGCTTGTTGGGCGGCTGCTATATCATATGTTAATTCGCAAATGGCATTTTACTGTGGCAAGGACACGATAGATGCGTTATGTTTAGCTCTTTCACTGCCGAAACTATTCCACTTCTACGTGGAATTTTTTTTATCACCATCCTACGCCAGGTAGCGGAAAGGGCTAAGCGAATGAATATAACTCATTAGAAAGCAAATGCTATTACGACTTAATTTGTAATTAAAATCGTACGTTGAATACGGCCGAGTATTCAACGTTAATTATCGAACTCACGAATGTTGTTATTACAGAAATTGGGACTTTCCTAACGGTGGTCCACCAAGGTATCAACCAGCTGCCGCCGGGGCTCCGCCTCCCCTAAGCACCGAATATGAACGACCGCCGCCCTATTACTATCCTGGACCGGGGCAAGTATCTTCGAATATGATTACGTTTGAAAATCCTACCTGTAATAGAGTAGTATTTAATTGATAAAGGAATGTTTGCTCCTTTTAATGGGTAGAATCTTCGAACGCACCTTATCTCGATAATATTTGTTATGTAATAGTCATCGTCATTTTTTAAATGCTCTTTTCAAATAATTGTAAATAAACAGTTTAAAAACTATTACGTTTAATATTAGTTTAATAATTAGTTTAATACTATTAAACTCTTAAATAGTTATAAATTTAGTTTAATACTATTAAACTCTTAAATAGTTATAAATTTAGTTTAATACTATTAAATTCTATAAAATTATATATAAATTATATATATAATTAGTTTAATACTATTAAACTCTTCGCGATAATTAATTGTAAATTTCAAGAGAAGGAAATATACTCGTCCTATGTTTCAGGGATAGAAATTAGGAAACAAGTACCGTGGCATGCACGAAAACTGCACTGAACAGTGTGGCAACGCACAGCCTCACGCGCAGCTACAAACGAACCCTCAAGAAGAAAGAGAAGTCAGGATTTAAAAGAGACTACGTATAATATCTTGCTCTCGTTTGTTCCCGAGCGTGCCACGGATTGTGCGAACACCAAAAGTTAAAGACCAAGTTTAATACAGACTGAAATAGGCCAATGATCCTTTCGCGACGTCTTTCTTTTTTGTTTTCCTTCTACGGAGCGCAAATGACGCAAATGTGATGCGACGTGAATTCCTCTTTTAGTATTTGTGTAAGAATTATAATACTCGTATGTGTTTCGATATACCGCGGAAGGAACATCGTTCTAGATTAATGTGATTTGATGTCGAGAATGTCGAGTCTCTTCGTTTCTTTTTTTTTTCAACGTAGAGATAAACAACGTTGGATATTCAATCTGGTTCTTGACATTCATTTTCTCAAACAGTATAAATGTTAAATATTTGTATTTCTTTGCATTTTTTCTCTCAGTCAAAATAATCATACGGATAGAACAAAAGAACCGATCGAGAAGAAATCAAAAGCGAACAAGTTGCTGAGAAAAAAAAGAGATACTTTTGTTTAACAATATAAAAAGACTGTGTGCGTGAAAAGCTGCGCATATCTAATTCGATCGAATTATATAGCACAAATTGTATGCTGCCAATCCAATGCATTGTTTTCCGTAAAAGGTATCCATTATATATATATATATTAATACCAGATCCTGTCGATTCACCTCTTTGAGCACTGAGCAATGCCATATAAAAATGCCAAACGACACATGTGTGATTTACACACATTTAAAGATACGCATCGAGTGTGCGCTATGAGGTTTATCACTTTGGATCTCGCTCGTTTAGCTGAGGGGAGAAAAAAAATACGTTAGAAATTGAGTCTTATATTCCGCCATTGTGTCCCCAATTTTATGGCGGAGAGAAAATTTCCGAGAGTGGTCGTGTATATATATGTATATGTATATATAGCCACTCTATTATAAATACTCTGTGTACATGGATTTATTTAAGTAGCTCTTTTCTTACTACTACTATCTTATTGTATAACTTGTCGATATAAGCGATGAGGCGATTTTTATGCCGCGTAGATCGCGCCTATTCGCTTAATCTCGTATCTACGCGTCATATGAATCCTTCGATGTGTGTATTATTGCAGCATCCGTCGTCCATTCGGGTACAGTAATTAATCGAGCATACAAACGTGCACGTAGCTTCTCTTGTTCATGCATAATTTATATATAACAAATTTAAGAATTTACGTAGCACATTATTATTATGAATTTTATTTTTATATTCAATCAAGAATTGATTTAATTATAGTTTTTGCTTTTGGAAAACTGATAATATACATTTATATATATATATATATATATCAACATAAATTCTTAGCTAATGGCATTGTCACTTAAATCCATCAAATTTATATTAACACTTACTCAACTCTGCTAGAAACTAGGAAACCCAGTTATTCTTTATGAAAAAAGGCAATGTAAATGAAGAATTCGCTTATTTACAAAAGATTTTTCGTTTAATTAAACTTATATTCGATATTGTTGTAAAAAAAATTAATTAAGGTTTCGTGAAATTATTGCTGTAACTCGAAGACAAGGGACATTGTGAAGGATGTTGCGAAACGATGAATAGGAAGCGCTCCGGCTATTGCTCTCGCACAGAGTAGAGATTGATACCGGCATAATTTCGTTAGACTCATATTTTCATATCATGCGCATGATCCTTATTCGCGAATAAATAAATATTAAACAATTTGATATAAAGTCTCTTCTCTCGCGTATATTTTTAAAGTGTTCGAAAATTAAACTCGAAATTATACCAATTGCAATCCTCGATACAATGTTCTCGGAACTGATTTGAGAAGTATGAAAGCAAAACTCATATTCTGTCTCATCTCTCTGTTAGAAAACACATGTTTCTTTAGAAATGTTGGAAATGAAAATTATTTCAAATTTTGATTCTATTGAATTTTCTTTACACTATGAGTTTTGCTTTGATATTCCTCATGTACAGATATTGCATATTCACCGTGCTTGAGCGCCAAGTATTGAAATTGGAATTGACAGAAAATTAGTCACTATTTTTCTTCATGTATCATAGATAAAACGTGATATAAATGGGAAAAGCATGAAATCGTTAGAATATTATTAATGAGAAAGAGCGCGCGAATGAAAAGTGTGTGAAAATGCGTGTGTGCATGTATGAATGTGTGTTTGTGTATGAAAGAAAAAGAGAGAGAGAGAGAGAATTATCGCAATTTATAACAAAGTAAAATTTTACAAAAATTTCCGCCGTATCATTACCGTATCTATACTAGTAACATAGTTAAATCTGCTAAATCTTACGTCTTAATCTATCGATATTCGACACAATGTATGTATGCATTACGCGACTCGAAAGGAATAATGATGTTTAAATTAATGGTACATAATAATCGAATATAGTGTGGATTCTCTTACGAAGCTCTTACACCTGCCGATGCGATGCCTCAAGCGTAGAAAAGCGATAAAAGGCGTTTCGGAGAACGAGTGCTGCCATTAGTATGATATTATATTATCTAACAGATAAAAATCCGTAGCATAGTGCACCTGAAATTCCGCCGAAAAGAAAACGAAATACGAAAACGCTGAAATTTCTCGATGCTATTTTTGTAACGTAATAATGATGTAGTGATGACTTTTATTGGGCACTCTTTCTCCATAAACACATCAAGTATAAACGCGGTGTAGAGAGCTGTTGATCGAAAAGAGATAGTTCTTTTCCTCATCTTTTCGAAAGAGATGAGTTTGAATCGGCAGAATCGGACTGAAGAAAGAGAGGATCTTGAATTCATATAAAATATATTTCTTTATCATATTTTCTATGTTTATCAGTACAAGATAAATCAACTTGTTAAGTTTTTGCTTTGTGCGTAATCATTTTATCTATTATTTTATTTAAAATTCTTCGACAATTTGGTAATTATATTGTTTTTTATATAACGTATTTCTAATCAAATAACTTGATAGATGTTTTTTTTCTTCTCCAGTCCGATTCAAGAAACAAATTTCTTTATGTCATGACATTGTTGCATTAATGGTTAAATGTTAGAATATTTACTCCTGTCTGCTCAATTTTCCAGGATGCTAACGTTTGAACAGCCAACTAGTATCCTCTTCTTCCTTCTTTTGCCTCTCCCTCCTTCTTTTCATATTAAATCTACCGCCATTCCACCAAGAATATTTTTGATAAACTGCGACCTATATAAACAAGCAAGTACACGTATTAAGATACTCGCGGTTTTTCAAAAATAATTTGCGTATGAAAGATTGGTGGAATAGAGACAAGTGTACGAAAACACACTATTGCCATGATGACTACGATGTTTTTACAACTCACCGATTGTGTTTGTTAAAATTATTATTACTATTATTATATTATTGATATTATATAAAAACATGAGTGTACTACACAAGTTTAAATATATCTATTTTATATTAAATCGATAATGAGGTGTTATTCTTAATCAATATTACAAATTTATGATTTTATTTTATTCATTTATGAAATATACCTATCCAAAATTCATATATATTACATTATTGCAATATTGCATTATTGTTTATACATAAAATGTTTATATATAAATACGAAATTATAACTCCTCATTTCAACAAACATATCAACTCTATATTTTCTTTATACATGCGTAATACATATTTTAATATTATAATATTGTTATTTTATTGCATTGTTTTCGGACGGAATCGATAATGATATAATATTCAATGACGTTAACAATTTACTCTGTTGTCCTTTCCCCATTTGCGCATAACGCGTATTATCTGCTCCACTTGGGAATTGGATGTATTTTTAAGAAGCTGTATCACATCCGACAACAGTTCTCTGTACAACAAAAAATTTATAAATTAACGATTCCTTCCTACGATCTTTTATCGAATATGTAATATACATGGATCATACATACTTTGGTAATTTTTCCGCAACGATATATTGAAAAGTACCACAGCATGCACCGCGCTTTCCTTCCCAATGTTCAGGATTCGGATCCATGCGCTCCAACATATCAAAAGCCTTAGCAGCATACCAGAATTCACCTACTTTGTAACACGCATTGGCAATCAATTGAAGCAGATTGAAGGATTCCGTCGATGTGTCCATCTTCAGATACAGTTCCCAGGCCAATTCAGCCTTTTTATTCATTATATCTGAGTACAAAGGCAAGTAAATTGTCAGATTATTATTACATATATAATTTGTGCGAGAGAAAACTTTAATAATAATATATATACTTACAACAGTACGATAAAAGGCTGATGTAAACATAATCATTTTTATATTTTTCAGTGCGTATCATCAGGAAAGCTTCCTCCGCTTCTTTGAAATAGCCCGCTCCAGTTTGTGCTTGGGCATAATTAAAGTTAAAGTTGTCCTGATTGGAGAAGTACGTCTTTATAGAATTCAGATATAATCTAACTCTCTCAAATTGCCGATAAAGGAAGAAGAAAGAGGCCATGCATTGTCTACCGGGTATAGTGTCACATTCCGATGCCGAGGAACCCACTAGTTGAAAATATTGCTGCGCCGTTTTTATGCTGTCGCGCTGAAAAAATTTTCGATAAACACACGATAAGGTTTAACGTGTAATTAAGATACAAACTAAAATGTAACAGCGATCTAATGATACATACAGAATTGGTCTCCTGTCCCATAACAGCATTGACTATACCCTTCAAAATATATTCTTGCGGAACTGCAGGTTCCAAATCTTTTATCAACTCACAGGCTGCTTTGACATCGTCTTGTTTCAAATAATATATTACTAAATTAAGCCTGGCTTCCGGTATAACGTCGACCAAGTTGGGTAAAATTTGCAAAGCATTTTCACCACCTCTAAATACCTATACAAACAATGAATGAATGAATGAACGGACTAAACTGGGAAAGCAAAACATATAAAGGATTTGTACATACAACTGTATTATGGCGTATAAGATCATGTCCGAAACTAAAGGAACTGGATATCATTTCAATGAGCTGCTTCATCTCAGCTTGTGCAGCATTTCCGTCGTATAGACGAAAATGATTACACGCTTTCAGATTAATCGCGATTGCACTGTCTGGATATTTTTGCAAGTAAACTTGAAGCACTTGCTGAGCTACATCATAGTAATCTAGTTTGTAATAGCATAAAGCTACATATACATTCAAAGCTAGATAATCCCTGAAAAGAAAATACATTCACGTAAAATTTATATAACTTAAAAACTGTACTTGCTTTATTAGATGGAAATTAATATTTTCATCGCTTTGTATAGTGGAGGGAAAATTAAATAAATATTATATAGAGAAATATCCTCATTATATAAGGAAATAGGTGAGAAAGGAAGGATAGATACCTGCAACTTTCCTGCAGTTGAGTAAGGAGATATAATTCAGAATCAATTCTGGAGTCACATCTTTTAGCTTTTCTCTTTCTAACTTACACGCATATGAAAAAATGTAACAAAAATATATAATTGTAAAAAGATGTATCAAATAAAATATACTATCCAGATATATGATTCTTTTCAGCGATAGAAAAGTTTGAGGGAGAAAGAGGAGGAAGAAAAATATTATTTCAACCTGTTATCCAACAAGATTCTTTTATATACGTCAATAGCTTCTTGATAATGAGCTTGCAAATAATGAATAGAAGCTAGACTGAGTTGATCTTCAATAACATCCTGCAACATTTGATGGTATTCCATTAATTTTGATTCATTGCCCATCTTGTGGGCCAGGTGGAACAGCAGTCTGGTTTTCAGTTTGCTGTCCGCAGCATCTTCCAAGATCTTTTGCGACTCAGGGTACATGCCCAGATAAAAGTAACAGCATGCGAGATTTGTCGAGACATCCGGTGGTACGTAATCTTTTTTTCTCAAATTTTCGTACATTGTTGCTGCACGTTTGTAATCGCCTAAGTGAAACGTACAATATCCCATCCATAGATCTGTCTCCAAGTTGCTACCGGTACTGTTTTCAAATTCCAGTAATGTCAAGGCTCCGATGTAATCTCGTTTCTCTAGGAAATCCTCCAACTTTGGTATTTCCTTACGTCCTGACGCCGATTTACGAACACCATCGGACGAGGCTGGTTTGGCCCTCGACAAGATCTATTGCAAAGGTATATTTATATAATATTTCTTCGACTATAAATTGTCAATTTTTTATTTTAACATCGACATCTTTCTTCCATCATTGCATTGGCATTATGTGTAACGAAGAATTATATAGATATAAAAATATATTTACCATTTTGTGTATTTTTGCGCCTTACACATGTACACATATCTTTATTGATTATTTCATCTTACAAAGCGCGTTGGCAAGCGACATCGAAACATAACAAACGGCAAGCGCGCTGCACATTTGCATATATTATAAATATTTGCAATCTTTTTCAAGATACATTAAAAGATGCGAATAGGATTTAAAAATCCTGTTAATCATGTTGTCAAAAGATTGGAATATATAATTCAAAATTGATATTTGCATTTTCTCCTTCCAGATGATGCCGGTTCATTCAAAGTTTTCAATCAGCTGTCAGCTGTCAACAACAGGAGAGAGAGAGAGAGAGAGAAGAGAGAGAGAGAGAGAGAGAGAGAGAGAGAGAGAGAGAGAGAGAGAGAGAGAGAGAGAGATTGGAAATGTAAACAATGTAGATTGATCAGATATACCCGGTAAAAAAGAAATAAGGCAAAGAAAACAACAAAATAATACGATAAATGATTTAATTATTATATATATAATAATTTTCTTTAATAAGCGTTTCGCATTTTTAGTAAAAAAAACTCAAATTTTTATTCATCAGAAATTCAAACACCATTTAGCGGAGATTAGAACCCTATTTACCGAGATTCAAACCTTATATTGTCTACGAAATATCATCGGTAATACAGTGCTTTTGATATACTCTAATGGAAACCCGAAATCTTTCTTTGGTTCTTGTCTTTGCTAACCGCAAATGTCGAATTTTTCCCTCGTTTTTTTCGTTTTAACATCGTTTTAACTTAATTTTGCCGAGTATAGTCAGCTTATAGGTCTTATTATCTGCAGCTACAGTAAGTATAATCATTAGCATAAGAATATATTCGGTTAAAGAAATTTTTGAAATAATTTATTTATTATTTTAGGTTATGGGTAGACATTGCTGCGTTTCAGGATGTTCCACAGGAGTAAATCTACCTTCTCACACGTTTCCCAAAGATGCAACAATGATGAATAAATGGAAGAAGGCTATTTATTCGGAGAATATTCGGGACTTAACTGACGAGCAATTGAGAAAATGCGTTATATGTTATAGACATTTTGCGGATAGTGATTACGAAGCAACATATAGATTACGTAGATTAAAAGCTGGTATTATACCATCGTTATATCTGCCAAATAATGGCAACAATGATAATGAGGCGGATAATGGTAATAATAATATCGAGGCGAATGCAACTATAAGAGAACCTGAAACAATGGATAATAATACAACTGTTCATATGGAAGAAATTGAAATAATAGAGATAATAGAAGAGGAAGAAGCTGTGGTACAAGTATCGCAAAACACTATTACTCCAATAGATGAAGATCCTTTAGAGTCTCCCTTAGAAAAAAATACAACGCGCAATTTATTGGACCTGCATACTGTATTACAAGGAAAGCACTTTCACAAGTTTACACCAAAAATGTGGAAGTTGTATAAATTATCATGTATATTAAGAAAGAAACAAGAAATGGTTGTAAAGAGGCAGTTATCGTTTCGTGAGCGTATAAGGCAAGCCAAGCAATATAGCAAGAGTCTTGCTATAGAAAAGCTATTGTCTTCGTTAACACCTGTTGAACGAGCATTTCTGCAAATGCAAATAAAGGCAACAAAATATGCACCCAAGGTATGTAAGTGAAAAATTACACTAAATACCGATATAAAATATAAAAGTGAAAACTTTTGACAAACTAATTTAATTTTATTCATAGGATAAATATTTTACATTAGATGAGAAGATTGCAGCTTTATCTATCATGAAACAATCTAGTAAATGTTATCAATATCTGACGCAAGTTTTCAATTTGCCCAGCATACGCACATTACAATCTATACTTCAAAAGGTGAACATTCACCCAGGTCCAATCAACTTTGTGAATCAACATCTGAAGAAGCAAGTAACATTAATGAAAGAGAGAGATAAAGTATGTTTTTTAATGTGGGACGAAATGTCATTGCAACTTCACGTGGATTATGATGCTACAAAGAAACATATTCTTGGTTTTGAAGACTTTGGCAAGAAGAGGAGTGCACGATTTGCCGATCACGCGTTAGTTTTTATGGTGCGTGGCATACAAAGCGGATGGAAATTTCCACTAGCATATTACTTTTATGACGGCGCCATAAAAACTGATCAACTTATAGAATGGATCAAAGATATTGCTAAAATTATAATTGAAAGTGGATTATATCTAGCAGCTTTCATATGCAATGATGAAAACAGGAATATTACAGCTATAAATAAATTGAAATTAGACTCGGCGAGACTAAAATCAAAGCAAGGACAATTATATTGTAAGTGCACTTTTTATCAAATGATTTTATTGTCTGCATATATTTATATAATTGCTTACATTAAAATAAAACGATTTCTTAAATATTTTATATCTTTTTACAGATGGTTACATAACGATAAATAATCAAGATATAATTCCATTGTATGATCCACCGCATCTCATTAAAAGTATATGCAACAATTTATTAAATAACGATCTTGAATTCGATTGTGCGGAGGATGAAGAACGAAAATTTGCTTCGTGGGAGATTATCGAACAAGCTTATCATATGGACTTGACTCATAGCGTATATCGATTAATGCCGAAAATTACTGCGGAGCATATAATAAAAAATAAAGTGAAGGAAAAAAAAGTTAAAAATGCTATACAAGTGTTGAGTATGACAATGGGCGGATTCATACACCATCATACCAAGTTAGAAGGTATATATTTACATATTTATTATGTGTTATATTTATATGAGACATATATTTATATATTTATTATAAGTATATATTTATATAAATTTTTAACATAAAGGCTATATATTCATTAAACACACACAGCATATCGTTAATAATTGAAATATTTCTATTTCAGGACGCGTGAATACAATCTACGGACCATTAAAAATGCCTGAGAAGAAAGGACGCGATACCGCAGAGATAATACTCTTTTTTGATCGATTATTCGATTCTGTAAACGGACACACATTAAAACCGGAGAAACCGTTGAGAGTCGCCGTTTCGCACAACAGTGCACATTTTCCATTTTGGAAGAGAGCAATAAAGAGGCTGCATAGAATGCGATTTGTCGACACGATGGACAAAAATCAATTAAAAGATTCGACTATTTTGAAGAATTGGATCTCTACCGTGCAAGGATTCTGCAAGTTATGGACAATTCTGAAAAAGACATACGAATTCAAGTGCTTGAAACCTCGTGTATTAAACCAGGATTCTCTTCGACATTTTTTCAAGCAAATTAGATCCTTCGGGGTAAGAAATATCAATCCCACGTGCGCGGAATTTGAAAATTCTTTCAAAACATTGCTGATTAACAACTTGACGTTACCACGTACTGTGGAAAATAATAGCGAGAATAAAGTAGACGGATCGTTATTGTTCACGTTGAAGGAATTTATCTATAAATTAGAAAATAGAAACAATGACAGCTCGCCGAAAGATGCGCACGTTCTTGATTTGGAGACGGAAACGACATTTTTGGACGAAACGTATAATCACCGTAACATTTGCAATTCCATCGCGGCGAAAATCCTAAGTAATTCGCGCATTAAGGGATGCGGCACGTGCAAGAATCTCCTCACGGACCCCAGAAAATCCGAATTGGTTTCCAGTAGCGAGTTATTAGAGACATTCAAGGACGCCGATAATATATTGACGCAAGGAATGGGCACTGCTTGTTACTCGCATCATACGGCGTTAATGTTGGAAACTGAATTATACATGCGAATGGATTTACGTTGGTTAAATTGTCAACAACACGACATTCCGTTGAAAGAACTCGTAATATCGTACGTAATTATATTTTATATTTATAAATGGTGCAGCGGTATAAATAACATTTTTACCGGGAAGGAACACGAGGACATGTCGTGAATTTTACATAGCGAAACGTGTGCCTGATGTATGAAATTACATATAAATCGACGATGAAGATTTTTCTAATATAGCAATAAAATATTTATTTTGTTTTATAAATGCGCTGTTTTTGTTTATATTTTATTTTTAAGACGAAATATCAGAAACGTTCTTATTTCCGCTAAATATGTATTTGAATTTCGCGGGAATTGCTTGTCAAACTTCAGACCGATATCCACGAGCCAATCAAATTCGTATGACGTACATGTAACTAGGGATGCGCTTTTGCTTCTGATTGGTCAATTGAAATCCCCCACTCCGCGTGAAATTTTCGAACGCACCCCTCGGTTCACGTTCCACTTGACGATCGCGAGCATCGTCTTCGTCTTTGTTTAATTTCCGGCGAACGAGAAGGATGACATGATTCCACAAGCTTTGCGGTCGTCAAGTGGAACAGACAACACAGCCCTCGAGATGGAACGTTGGAGGTAGATATATATATGCGAATATAATTCGTGCGAACGCCTCGTGCTGTATTGGCGAGCCAAGAGGAGCGAGTTGAAAACGTTATCGTTTGAACATGGCAGCGGTGATGACGGAACTTTATTCCCGCGACGGTCGACCGATGTGCTTTTAACCGTGCGTGATGAAACGACAATATGAGCAACGGTAGTCCGGAGGAATCTCGCGGAGGAACTCGGGCAAGCCGATAACACGAGGAACAGGGACGCTGGAGCCGGGTTTTCTGCATCGGGTGAGCGAGACCGATGAATTTTTCCGTTCATCTC
Source organism: Prenolepis imparis (assembly GCF_030444845.1). Taxonomy (NCBI): domain Eukaryota; kingdom Metazoa; phylum Arthropoda; class Insecta; order Hymenoptera; family Formicidae; genus Prenolepis; species Prenolepis imparis. Next base: position 3,750,970 of record NW_028141162.1, read on the forward strand.
ACGATTAACGGCATGTGGAACGTCGGACCCCAACGATTCGTTCGCGTCTCCTCGACGAGGTCGCGAAATGACAGATCGCAATATCCTCCTGTCTTCTCCGCTAAAACGCGTTGAAAACACTCGGCTTATCTGTGACAGGCCGTCACGTCTAGAGAAATAAGACGATTGATATTACTATGTGTGTGTGTGTGTGTGTGTGTGTGTATATATATATATATATATATTGTGCATGTGTATGTTGTGTAATTCTAATATTTTTTTTTATTGCGTTGATTGAAGAGATATTACGCCTATATTAATTTTCCCGTCTGCAAAGTCCGAGTCGCGAAAAAACATCCGAACGTCGCGTTAGTATTTTCGTAGAGGACTTGGAAGGGATGAGACGCTACTTAATATATATGTATATATATATATATATGTACGGTTACCAGCTTTATTCCGTCGCGTTCGCACTCTCACGCTACAAACAACGGTTTCTCGCGTGTCGAATTCCGTTCCTTGGATATTACGGCATCGTCGAGCCTTTCCGTAAGGAATAGCATCGCGGTGGAAATATATGTGGAATGCAGATTTCTCGTATTACATTGTATTTGTACCTCAGGTGTATGCGTGACCTTGAATTCGACTATTGCATATAGAATACATTTGTGAACAGTTGTTATTTTGCATCTCATATATTTTTTCCTTCGAGACTATATGCGGATAATTTTATTTAAATAGCTGAATATTTGAAGTTGAGCCAAAATGTATATAATTACATATAGTTATTTTTCATTAAGGGTAGAGAGTAACGCGATTTTTATTTAGAAACACGTTTGATGAGATGATTTGTTTTCGGCTCTAATATTTTTATAATATCCTTCATTTTATAATCTTTACATTAGGACATAATAAAAATAGTTTATCTAGATGTGTTTTATCTGTAACTTTAATTTAAACAGGTGATGACAATTTAATGAAAAGTAAGAATAATGGATGGTACACGAGCGGCGGAAGTATTGCCATTGTTGCAAGAACGTTTGGCGATACTACCTGGTGGACGGGATCGTAGGGGAGGACCTGTACTTCTGTTTCCAAGTACACCGAGACGCGAACGTGCGAAACCTGAAGATTATAGGCGTCTCCTGCAATATCTACTTGCCATTCCGAGCGATGAAGCTAGAGGCCTACGATTTACTGTAATTGTGGATATGCGTGGTACTACTTGGGACTCGGTCAAACCCATCTTGAAGGTTGTTAATTATTTATACTCGTGTGTTATTTGTACTTATGCAGAGAAAGATATTGATTGTCATAGAATCAATATGAAAATTGTTTTAGGTATTGCACGAGCATTTTCATCGTACGGTTTATGTCGCTTTTCTCATTAAACCAGAAAACTTTTGGCAAAAACAAAGAACTTCATTAGGCAAGCAGAAGAAATATAATTTTGAAGTAAGTATATTGGAATATTACTCTAAATAACTATTTATGCATTTCAACTATCATTTATTTGCAAATATTTTTATGCGAGTTGCCCAACTAATATGTTAAATATGTTTATTTTCAGATTAATACAATTAGCTTAGAAGCTCTTGTAAAAGTTATAGATCCTTCTCAACTCACCGCAGATTTAGATGGATCCTTGCAATATGATCATGCTCAATGGATCGATACTAGATTAGTTGTAGAAGATTTTACATGGCAAGCAGCTGATCTTCTCGATCGGTTAGACGACTTGCAAGAGGATCTCAGTCGAAATGACTTTGCTGACGATGTTGCAGGAGCTAAGCATGGCATTGATCTACATAATGAAATGAAAAAGAAAATTATGAAAGTTCCAGTGGAAGATATCGAAGTTGTTGGACAACGCCTGCTTCAGCGATTTAATAATAGTTAGTTTATGATTCCCAATGATTTTTAGAGATATACAACTAATTTTCTTCAATTATAAAAATAAAAATTTCGTGAAAAATCTCTGAAATTTACGCAGCTCAATATAACAGATATAAATGTGTTCTCAGGTGCAACAGCAACCGGGGGAGAAGGAGGAAGTATTGACAATGGCGCGGCAAGTTGCGCGGATTCCGACGGACGAGCATTAGCTACCATGGTTATCCAGCACTTGGATTCCGTACATGCCGCGCAACAGCATCTGCTACAACTGTGGCACATCAAGAAGATGAAACTGGATCAATGCTTTCAGCTACGATTATTCGAGCAGGATTGCGAGAAGATGTTTGATTGGATTTGTCACAACCGAGAGGGGTTCCTCGCCAGTTATGTGGAGATTGGTCGCTCGTATCAGTTAGCCAAGAATCTACAGGAGGAGCATAAACATTTTACAATGAGTTCGATGAACGTTTACGTGAATATAAATAAAATCCTCACGATGGCTGGTAAATTATTGGAGACGCAACATTACGCGGCTGGACATGTGCGAGCAGTAGCGGGCCGTCTCGATCGAGCTTGGAAGGAGTTCGCCGCAGGTCTCGACGAACGTACCGCGGTACTTAGTTTAAGTGTAGTGTTTCACCATAAGGCAGAACAGTATGTCGACAATGTAGCCGGTTGGAGCCAAGCGTGCGAAATTAGCAATCTGCCCAGTGAAATTCCAGCGCTCGAGTCTCATATTCGTCAGCACCAAACTCTTTACGAAGCAATGTGTCAGGCATATACAGAGGTAAATTTCTTTATCCCATTTCTTTAGCACATGTATATATTTTACCTGACACGGTCGATTTTGTCACAAGTTTGGCACACAAAATTATCCTTGTGTTGTTGTCATAAATCACCCCAATTTTTATTTCATACATCTTTTTTTTTTTTTTATGTGTACTGTAAGTTTATTTGATATTTAACAGGTTTACAATACATATCAAGCATTATTGAGCGGCCTGGGTTCAATGCTGCAAGTATGTCATAATGTGAACGCCCGTTCTTCAGGGTTGGATACATTTCGCGTCGATTATGTACGAGAAATTTTTCATTTTTAAAGCTTTCAGGCAGTGGAATTCGCTTGGTACATGGGTGCTATTGGAAATATCTATCTGCAAATTCTCTGCAATAATTAACATTTGAATGTAATTTCCTTTTTTATAACCCAGGCGCGTCTCAGTACTCTCAAATAGGTTTTTTACATATTGGCGCACGTTTATTTGTTCGTCATTGTCGATACTTCTTAGTTTACGGTTTTTTTGCTGCTCTGTTCTGAAAAATTTCAGAATTTTGATAAAAAGTTAAAATTATCATACATATCCCATACACTTTGAGCCAAATAAATTTTGACATGAATGTTGTATACGAATGTTTCTTAAGCGGGATTGGATAAAATTCTTATTTAGGTGCATAGTACCAGTAAGAAGCTTCTTTATCAACTGGATCATCTTGTGCAAGTCTGTAATCAACCGCAAGGAATTGATCATGTCGCCAGAAAACATGTACGTTAATTGGTGTTTATAGGAACAATTATTGTTGTTTTGTTTTTTCTTTTTGCATTATTAGTCTTTTTTTGTGATTACTCTCCTGTATGTTTCATCCTTTTTAGAAAATGAAAACTTAACTGTCAAGTTTATCAAAAAGATATTTATAATTGCAATTGTGAGAAAAATAGCAAGTATATATTTATATATTTCTTTCTATATTAAGAATTAATCCTTTTTCTATTTAAACTGTCCTTTGCATGGGATAAAAAAATGGGGATTATTCTGTAAATGCTGTTATTTGGCAATTAATTAATATACACATGTATGTACATATATGCTTATGCTATATATTCACATATTATCTATACAAAGTTTTGGGCTAATTTTATATACATATAAAGTATTGATTGGGATGCATGCAACATTATTTAACCAACTTAACGATTAACATTTCAGAGTGATTATATGACATTACAATTTACATCTGATTTACTTAGAGTCAAGATGGACACAATATTGATAGTCATACCGGCACGAGCGGTAATCCGGCGGCTGATTACAGCGAAGGTGCATCCCACGTATTAGCTGTTATTCATCAGATTCTTGGTCATCATAGAGCGTTAGAAGCTCGCTGGCACGCCCGCAAAGTCAAACTTCATCAACGGCTTGCATTAAAGTATGAAAGTAAACGTTCAAACACGTATTATGTACATATTGTATAGATAGTGATACATACGATTATAATTTTTTAGATTGTTTCAAGAAGATGTAAAGCAAGTTCTCGACTGGCTGACGAATCACGGCGAAGTGTTCATTAGAAAAAATACGGGTGTAGGTCGTAATCTACAGAAAGCACGCGTCTATCAAAAAAGTCATGAACATTTTGAAAATGTTGCACAGGTAATTTTATATATTACTATTACTCTATTATTATTATTTTTATTATATTACCTCTCAATATAATAATCATATCATACTTATTTAGATAAAGAATTCTTACTAAAAGTGTTTAAATAAATATATTTTTTATTTGCAGAATACTTATACTAATGCGACTAAACTATTGACCGCTGCCGAAGAACTCGCTCATACGGGTGAATGCGCGCCTGACGAAATATACGCAGTAGCGCAAGAATTGGAGGCTCACGTCAGTAGTTTTGCAGCGAGAGTCGAGCAACGGCGTCGCAGATTAGATCTGGCAGTAGTGTTTTATACTCACGAGAAAGAGGTATATTTTTATCATCATTTATCGCGATGTGTAGGCATGTTTACACCAAGTGCGACAGCCTGTAAAAAACGCGTGCATATATGTGTGTTTATATTTGCGTACATATACATACATGCAGTGCCATTTTTAATGTAGATTCCCTTTGCAGCTTATTGGGTGGGTAGACGAGTTGCGTCAAGAAATGCAACAAGACGAGGTAGCGGAGAATTTGGAGACAGCGGAAAGGCTGTTGGAACAATGCGCGCAGCATAGATCGTCCTGTCTCGAAGCTTGCGCTTCGACGATAGCCCAGGGCGAAGCTTTGCTGCAAGAACTTCGCGAAGCGACCGACGCGCCCGACACAACGGGCTCGATATCAGCGGTGGAATCGGCATTGGACAGATTGGCGAGCCTGCGGCAGGAATTGGAAGATTTGTGGGCCACGAAGAAACTAAGACTGGAACTATGCCTGCGATTACGCGTCTTCGAGCGAGATGCGTTGGAGGCGAGCGGTCAGTTGGAAATGTGGGCGCAGGAGTTGCAAGGTCCGCCGCGGGAAGGTTCACCCGAGCAATTGCTGCGCGTGCATAACGACGGAGTCGCTCACATGCAGAATACCGCTTTTCAAATACTTCATCGCGGCCAGGAATTGGCTCAAGTCTTGGAGGAAGCGGGAGTATGTATCATGGCGGACGGTCAGCACAGTGCCGCAGCGCGAGTACAAGTACTTCTCGAGTTTCTAAATGAAAGAGAATTGGACGCGGAGGATCTCGCAGAGATGCGAAGGGTACGGCTGGAGCAGGCCTCTCAATTGTTGCAACTGCAGACGGACGCTTCTCACGTGATCAAATGGATACGAAACGGCGAATCGATATTATTGGCTTCGCTTAGAATACCGGACGATTTCGAGGACGCCGAGCAATTGGGAAAGGAGCACTATCATTTCCAACTCGCGATAACGAATACTCACGCCTCCGCTGTGCAAGTGAAGCATAAGGCGGACTCTTTAATAAGCGGGAATCATTACGACCCGAAGAGTATTAGGGAAGTCGCGGAAGACGTTACCAAACGGTGGCAGCAACTAGTGACTTGTGCGGAAGAACGACATAAATTAATCACCGCGAGTTTAAATTTTTACAAAACAGTGGACTCGGTACGTTCGGTTCTCGACAGTTTAGAGCTACAATACAACGTTGACGATGACTGGTGCGCCGACGGAGAGAAGGCCGCCGGAATACCGGCGAATATCACCAGACATCAGGAGCAAAAGGAAGCCTTTCTCAAGGCTTGCACGCTGGTACGACGAACCGGGGAAACGTTCTTAAAGTATATCAATCGTAGTTTACAATTTTATAGTTATCACGCTAATAGCGCAGGTTCCGCGAATAAAGTCAAAAATATCCTCGAGGAGTTGGTCGGTAAGGAAAACAAGGTACTAGAATATTGGACTCAGCGAAAGAAGCGCTTAGATCAGTGTCATCAGTACGTTCTATTTGAACGTAGCGCGAAACAGGCACTCGAATGGATAAAGGAGACTGGGGAGCTGTATCTAGCGACGCACACCAACGTCGGTAAGAATCGCATTGAAAATGAACAATTACTGCAAGAGCACATCGAGTTTAAGGGCGCGGCTAAAGAAACGAGAGAGAGGGTGAAGTTGCTGATTCAACTCGCTGACAATTTGGTCGAGAGAGGTCATGCTCATGCCGCGGCGATCAAGCAGGCGGTCGCCGAGGTCGATCAGCGATACAAAGACTTTAGCGCGCGAATGGATTGCTACAAGATGCAGATCGAAGATGATCTCGGTATCCAATCCGACGAGGGACACAAAGATCTCTCCATCGATCGCAATTCGGATCCGTTGTTGGAGGAGAAGATCAAGGGTAAAGATCTGAAGGAGTTGAACGAGGAGAAGAGAAGATCCGCGCGAAGGAAAGAGTTCATTATGGCTGAACTCTTGCAGACCGAGCGTACGTACGTAAAAGACTTGGAGACTTGTATTCGTTGCTTCCTGGACGAAACGCGATGCGGAAAGGGAAACGTTCCGCTGGGTTTACAAAGCCGAGAATCGATCATTTTTAGCAATATAGAGGAGATACATCAGTTTCATAGCAATGTGTTTTTACGCGAGCTAGAAAAGTACGAAACCATGCCGGAAGATGTTGGACATTGCTTTGTAGTATGGGTGAGTGTTTTTTAAATAACTCTTAAAACTCTAAAAGCATAATTTTTTTCCATTACAATTATACAAACACGCATACATGTGTATATATATAATAATTTACATATAATAATATATAAATATTTTAATAATATATAAATATAATTTTAAAAAATAATATATAACTATATAATAATTTACACAGGCACCTAAATTCGACATGTACGTGACTTATTGTAAAAATAAGCCCGAGAGCAATCAGTTGTTAGTTACGCACGGTGGAACGTGGTTTGAGGAATTGCAGAGAAAGTATAGAGTAGAACATCCCATTGCTGCATATTTAATCAAACCTGTACAGAGAATTACTAAATACCAGCTGCTACTTAAGGACTTACAGGTATATATAAGGGAATAGAAGGGAGAAGAGGAGGATATATATATATATATATATATATATATATATATATATATACACCTCAAATAAATTTAATTTAAAATTTTTGTTTTCTTTTTCATCTCAGGCTTGTTGCCAAGAAGGACAGGGCGAAATAAAAGAAGGGTTAGAAGTGATGTTAAATGTGCCTAAAAAAGCTAACGATGCCTTACACTTAAGTCTATTGGAAGGTTGCGATGTTAGTACAGACGCGCTCGGTGACGTTGTACTGCAGGATTCGTTCACGGTATGGGACCCGAAACAGCTGATTAGGAAGGGAAGAGATCGTCACATATTTCTTTTCGAATTGTATCTTCTCTTCACGAAGGAAGTCAAAGATTCTGCTGGAAAGGTTTGCACGCACAACTATCTTGTTGTCTACCTTAGCTTTAAATAAACTCTTATATTAATTTGTCTGTCTGTCTGTCTGTCTAGGTGAAATATGTTTATAAAAATCGCCTGTTGACTTCGGAACTCGGCGTAACCGAGCATATCGAAGGCGACGAATGCAAATTCGCGGTGTGGACAGGACGAGCACCGACCAGCGATACTCGCGTGGTTCTGCGGGCGAATTCGATGGATGCGAAGCAGCTGTGGGTGATGAGGTTACGCGAAGTGATACAGGAGACCTTTTTGGGCAAAAATATGCCAAAGAGTCCCGCTAAAAAGAGCTCCAGTCAACGTTCCAGCAGAGATTTGGAAGAATGCGCATCCTTGGATGAAAGTGTGGAGAATCTGGATAGAAATTCATTGGCTTCCTTTGGTTCGACTAATACCACGGATTCTGATAAGGTAAAGCATTATCTTTTTATCAAAATTAATTTTTACATGATTCTCATAAAACTTGCAAGTTAATTGAATCAGAGTTAAAAAGAAATTGCACAATAAAGTATTAGATAGGAGTAGGTTTTTTTTAAGCAGTCTATAATTTTTTTAAATGAACAGATTTTTTATTATATACGTACGTATATCGAAATATTGAAGTATTTTACAAACTATGATTCACAATTAAGCTCTTCTTAGTGTCCTTAATAATGTCCTATAATCTAAAGATATTTAGCTGTCTTATGTATATCCACAGTAAATTCTCTAGACCTTTTCTATCTAAATACCTAATCCGGAGTATATTCTGTATGAAAAACACAATCATTTTTACTTTCAACCTTTACATTTTTCTCCAGAACCCAGATCATGTAAAGTGTATCCTTCTTTTGGAGTAGAGTTTGTAAAAGAAAAATTGAACTCTCTCGGAACGATCCGGCTCTTCCCGAACCACCTCGCTCGAACGCGCTAGGCGATCTGTCTAATTTCTTACGGATTCCTCTCCCCTCCTGCAACAAGGGATGGCGATACGACACGGGGAAGGCCACGGAGGCCACTACTTGCGCAGGGTTGGGTGGGGCGCGCAAGTTGGGTTGGGTTAGTTATAATCTCTCGTCACTTGGTACGGTCGGGATGAGGCCGACGATCAGTACGGGCGCGACTCCCGGGTCGCATGGATCCGCTCGAGGATCTACGCGACTGATCGCGAGAGGTCGATGAGCGAATCGGTAATGTTCTGACCTTCTTGACGAGGGAGAGGAAGAAGAAAAATAAAAAAGTCCAACAAGAAACGAGCGAGAATAAATATCGTCGGCGATGGCAAATATACTGAGCGTCGTCGTACGTGGAAAAATGTGCTCCGCGCGTAATAACGCCCTGTCAGACACATCGTTTCTCTCCTCCTTCTCTATACTACGGTTGCGTTCGCGCGTTGTGTGAAAAACCGTATACCGATCCGGCGAATTGACGTCATGACGTCACCGGCTGGAAAACCGGCGACGATCGCCCAGAAGGCGCGCAGAAAGATCTCCTTGCCGTGGTTCCGTCAGAGCTCGGCGACACCGCCGCACGCGACCCTCTCCAGGCAACATACCATCGATACGCCAAGCTCGTTCCAGGCTCGACTTCTGCGCCGTCAACCTTCCCTAACCCAGGTACTATCGTATCCTTGCGACACCTGCCTATCCTACCTATATAAGACTGATCGTCTCCTTTCGGATGATCTTTTCTTACGCAAATCGTAAGATTGTAAAATTTTTTCCTTATTTTTTTTTTCGAAGATGTGGAAAGATTATTAAAATAGAAATTCTGTAGGGGAGAGATTATTACAATAGATTGATGAATATAACGTGTATCTTTTTTAGAAATAAAAATACGAGCTCGAAATGGTTGAATTAACGCGATTTATCTGGAAATTCGCAAAAGGGCCGGAATAAATACATATCTCGAAGCGAGATAACGTAATCTGATAATCTTTTTCGCGTTTTTTTATATTTTTTTTTTATTTTTTTTATTTCTTTCTTCAGTTTAGTTATTTGCGCGGTGCAAGCTGACGATACCGTGAGGGAATTTGGCACGTGGAAAATTCTATTTTGGATCACGGAATGTACGAAAAGCGGGCGAAGAGCAGCGGACGGGACCATTCACGGCCACGTCCGGCAAACAACAATTGCGCGTCTTTCGCGCTTGATGAGAGACACCACCACGTCATGGTGGTTAAACACACGGTCAACGTACACATTCGCGATACGATACAATATACACGCACGGTATATTTATAGTAACGTCAAAGGACCGTCGTGTCGTGGCATGAGCTATTTTCAAAACGCCGGAATTGTGCGTGCGATTTAAAAGCGAGGAAGGTTGTTATAGAGGAAGGGTGCGCGCGCGTGACATTCGGTGACACTGATCTGCTGACGATCAGAGTCATTCAGGCATCAGTAATCGGATCTCGCTCCGTCGATCCGCAAATTCAAAGACAATCGGTCCTTCGCAGCGAGAGTGGTTCCCCGAGACCGACAGAGAGGTGGAGGATGATTGTATCGACCCGGTCTACGCTTGCGTAAGCACGAGAGGGCAGCTCTTCTCTTCCTATTCGTTTTGCTTCCCTGCTTTCGGTATATCCCACCACCCTCTTTACGCTACCCTCCGCCCGCTGGTTACCTCCTCTTCCTCCTCTTCCTTCCACCTTCGCTCTTCCGCCGTTACTTTCACGCACGCGCGCACTTATAGACGCATCACACTTGACTAATTATCCCTTTCTATATTTGCTCCCGGATCTATCTGATACATCTCGAGCGTGATTTGCTATATTTCCGCAAATAGGACAAATCTATCTTTAATGCGTTTAATTTTTCAGACTGGAGTAGTCGAAATGACGTGGGTGGTCGCCGATCATATGGCGGCGCCGGGCTCGAGAGAACTCAGCGTGACGAAAGGGCAGCAGGTCGAGGTGCTGGAGAACGGTGGTACCGCTAGTAACACTCCCGGTGGGGTTCCCAATACCGGTGAATGGACTCTGGTACGTTTACCGCTCACGCCCGGACAGGCCGAACCTCCCGTCGAGGGTCTGGTACCCACCAGTGTTCTGAAACAGCCGCCGACCGCCTCCTGCAAAACTTCGCCGTCCAGAAAAGCGTCCACGCAACAGCAGCAACAGTATCATCATCAACAACAACAACAACAACAATCGCATCATCATCCGTCATACTATCAACAGCAGCAAATCAATCAGGCAATCGTCCAAACACAGCAGCAGCAGCAACAGCAAACTGCCGTCACGTCGTCGACTACAGCCAATACATTGCCGTCGAGCACCTCGGCATCGCAGCAGACAGCTTCGTTGACGACTTCGCTGTCGTCCGCGGTTCTGTCGCCGATGTTATCGGAGGACGCAGGTGAATGATGATCGAAAATACCGTAACCCGCGATTTAAGATATCAAGCTCTCGCATTGTCTCGCGTCTTTTTACCTCTTCTTGTCACAATAGACTGCAAAGTAACTCGAACGTATAACGTGATACACGGAGAAATTTAAAATTTACTCATAAATCCGCAAGGAAGTCGCGGTGAACCGCAAATTGGCGCAATGACTCGCGTCTTATCAAAATTCCGATAAACCTATAATAAGTTGAAGCGTGATTTTAGAATAGAAAATACACCGCTTTGAATTGCTTAATAGAAGCCACCGGAAGCGACGGTAGCGGGTCAACGACTAGTACAAATTCACCTGGAAACAAGAGACGAGGTTTCAGCGGGTAAGCATTTAATGGAAACTGCGTCGTTTAAATCTGCTTCTCTCTCTCTCTTATCTTGAAATGTCATACGTGCAACGATAATCATGTACCATGGCGGACACATTTCTGTTTATAGACGGAAGTGGCTCCCACCGCCTTTACGCAAACTTAGCCAAGGTAAAGTGGAAAAAACCAATACCGTGTCGACGTCATCGTCTCCTTTGATTGGACCGTCTTTGAAGAAAAGTAGCTCGGATAAACGCTTTAAATTACCAAGCGGCATCGAGCACAATCGGCCTGGCAAAACAACGTTCGATGCCCAAGAGGGTGAGGAAGGCGTTAATAAGGAGGAAGAGAGTGAGGAGCAGCATGAGGTCGACGTGGATGTGGATGTTACATGTGAAAGCGACGATACGACGGCGGTGACAAGTTCGCAGGAGCAAAACGGTGGCGAGGACGCCGATGACGATTTGGAACTTCCTCCCCCGATGAAGCCTATAACCGAACCGATACTGGTGACAACTGCGAACGGTCCGTCAGGATCCACGATACCGAGCGAATTGCCTGGAAAACGAGTAAGCGTTTCAATATTTTTAAACCCTTTTGTTTTCAAGTTTTATTATACATTTTATTTATACATTTATACGTATAATATATTTTACATACGTATAATTTATTTAATACGTAAATATATTTTATACATTTTGATGTCTTTATTTATTAACAGTCTGCTGAACATTCGACGAAAATTCTCGATGGCGGCGCCACGACGGCTGATTTATCGGAGATCGAGCAGATTGTCAAGGAGAGAATGGTAAGTCCAACTCACAGACAGATATAGATCTGTGCATTGCACTAAGCAATACGCGTATTATCAACAGGAGCAACATACGGAAAATCAGGAAAGGCACAGTCTCATGCGAACCCCTAACGGGAAATCGTTGAGCAACGAGGAAGACTATTGTAACGCGACCATTAATCCGATCGCCGGCGAAGAATCGGATCCGGAGAGCACCGCGATCGCTAAGCGGCAATTTGTTATTCGCGAGCTGGTAGAGACCGAGAGAGACTACGTCAATGACTTGAAGCAGATAGTCGAAGGTTATATGGCACTAATGCGAAATCCCGATTGCGAGATTCCCTTGCCGGAAGATTTGCGCGGTGGGAAGGATAAGATGGTTTTTGGTAACTTAGAAGCTATCTACGAGTGGCACAGAGAGTAAGTCGCCCGTTCAAATTTTTATCCGATAATCATTTGTATTTACATACATATACATACATGTTTACGATCGACCTCGTTCCCTGTTTTCAGTTTTTTCCTTAAAGCTTTGGAACGTTGCTTGGAACGTCCCGAAGAGCTCGGACCTCTCTTTAAACGTTACGAGCGCAAGCTACACATGTACGTGGTTTATTGTCAAAATAAACCCGTTTCGGAACACATTATGTCCGAATACATGGATACATACTTTGAGGTAAAATCGCATCGAGTGATTAAATGGCATAAAATGTAGCATAAAATACTATGTATTTAAACCGCACATGTGTGGTTACAGGAACTTAGGCAAAAACTTGGGCATCGTTTGCAACTCTGCGACTTGCTGATCAAGCCCGTACAAAGGATTACAAAATATCAACTTCTTCTACGGGAGGCATTGCGCCTCACTGAACGAACCCAAAGGTTATCGGAAATCGAAGGCCTCAGAGCGGCGGCTCATGTCATGCGAGTTATTCCTAAAGCTGCAAACGATATGATGGACGTTGGGAGATTACAAGGTTTCGACGTGAGTATCGCTCGCTTCGTTTTTTTCCCCCTCACTCTCGTTAGTTTTATACGCGGCAAAAGAATATTTACTCTACGTTTCTTTTAACTTTCTTCCAGGGGAAAATAACGGCGCAAGGAAAACTCTTATTGCACGGGCCGCTTCTAGTATCGGAAATATCAAACGTATCGACGAGAGGAAGGGACTGGCAAGTCTTTCTTTTTGAACAAAATATTATCTTTAGCGAAGCTGTTGGCAAAAAGACGCAATTCACCAATCCTGCCTACACATACAAAGCACACATTCAGGTAAAATAATTAATTAAATAATTTCTTTATTTCTCTCGTGTTTGTAATCATTTTTGATCGTATAGAAAAAAAAACCAATATTTTTATCGCCTATAATGTAAAAACACCAAATCAATGAATGTTGTACTGTAGGTGAACAAAATGAGTCTCGAAGATTCGAATGACGAGCCGGAGAAATTTGTTATCCGGTCGACGGATCCTCGAAAGCCCGGGCTGGGATTTTCTTGCAGCATAGCGGAAGAAAGTGGCGGACCGCGCAAGCAGGAATGGGTAGACACGATCACTGCCATCCTGCAAACTCAGCGCGACTTCCTCAAGGCGATACAGTCACCGATTGCCTACCAGAAGGAACTTACCAAAGATCCACTGTAAGCGTTTCTAAACTTGACACATTGAACTTACACACTCTCTTTTAATATTCAATCTGTGAATATTCGTTCCGACATATTTTTGTATATTTTATATGAAAAGAGACACACATACATACACATACATGCACACAGACACACAAAATGGCCATAAGAGTTAGATAATCGTCAGTCGTCAGTTTCCTATAAACGTCTCATCGCCTGCTTTCCTCTGCGCCCTTTGGCACCAATTTCACCCATTTGTCGAAAATTAAACAACTACTTTTTAACGTATTTGAATATATTTTAGCGCCTCGTAGATTATTATTAATACCACATGCTAAAAAGTGTGCACGTATCCAGTCATTTTTCTCACATTCCTTTTCTGTGGATTACCTTTACGTATCTGGTGATGATATCTTGCTTTCGTAGTATAACGATTCAGTATTCAACTATATATTTCTATACGGAAGCTTATAAAAACGTCTATACGATACTGTAAAAAAAAGAAACTTTTACTCTTCTATCGACTAATAAGAAATAAAATACGGAAATAAATAAATTATACACACATACACATACACATTGAGACAGACAGACATATACAGAGGAGTATATGCAGGGTGTTACACAAAAGTGCTGCATTATTTTTTAATGACACATTGCTGGACGAAAAATAATTTCTCCTTGGCATAAAAATACGAATAAGCAGCGACAAAATTAAATTTCTCGTGTATTTACACGACTAGATAGTCCTATCGAAAATTAGATAGATGATATATTTTGCTTTTAAATTTTTGTTGAAGACGGTCATCAAAAAAAGCAATGCAATACTTTTGGAATATACAAATATATAAATATATAAGATATATATATATATATCTTTTCATATTCGATGACGTCTCGAAACGATTGTAGAATTCGACTATCGTTCTGTATCAGATATATATATATATATATATATATATATATATATATATATATATATATACATACACACACACCCACACGAAAGTATATATATATATATATACTTTAGTGTTTTAGATCGCCGCGAGTATGCGAGAGTTAACAAACTCTTTTTATCGTTTAATGAATCAAAATCTACTCACCTGTTCCTTAACGTGTATTACTCCTCTAGACTTGACTATCCGAGTCTATCAAGAGCCTATTAAAAAAATGTGTGCCGAGATCCGTTCCAATGCGCATGCATTTTACGCGTATATTGTATGCACGCACACAAATACGGGGGCGTATTTTGTTGTTTACGTATACACATTTACATCTACACACATGCGACTTGTAACGATATGAAACAACAAAACAAAAAAAAACGTGCTGCGAGTGCGATGTATTAATAATGTCGTAATAATATATGAAGATACGCAATATATTTATAATAATTTTAATAACGTTTACAAAAGCAAGCGCGCGCTCGCGAGTCTGTGAACAAACTATGGCGTGACAGTATGCTGTGTATATATTTAATTATGCGCGATACGAGATTGGAGGGTAGTCGAAAGCAAAGCTATATATTGACCCGCGAATCATAAGAATTTTGTCTAGAATAAAAATTGTAAATTAATGATTGAGAGACAGAGTGATTGTGTGATGTATCCCCTTGTCCTACTATCTAATGTACACGCCCATCCGACTAACCGGAGCTTCTTTTCTTTATAATTTTATCAAGAACACAGTACTGCGAGAAGCGCAAGCCCAAGTATGTGTATCTAAACCACTCACCCACCATCCACCCTGTCTGTCGACACGCGTCGCTATTAAGCACCCACCTCATCTATTCTTCGACACGTACGAAAAGATTCAAGTTACTGCCGACATCGTGTATCCTGGCTTATGCCGAGACTCGTTCCTTCCGATCGCCGTAAAATTTCAATATAATATTATATAAAATTGTAATATATTATATATTTATATTATAATTATATATATAATATATAATATATTATAGAATATATATTAAAATTTATATATACAAGTCATTTGACAAGACGAAGAAAAGACGCGTATTATTTGAACATTTAATTAATGGCGAGTATCAAAGTGCGCGAGTCTCGACGCGTAGTACTGTGTCTTGGATTTCATTTATGATTTGCTGACGTGTAGTCGTGCCACCATCACCACCACCACCACGTCAGAACCTGTGAGTCGAGCAACCGTATCGGTTCCTCCAACGCTGATAGTCCCCGGACAATCGACGAAACGAGGAAAGAGTAACGATCGAGTAAGGACGAGTCAACAGCCAACGTTGCAGCGCTCTTATACCGGTGGATTGGAACACACGCAATCACGTACACCCAGCCCGACAAAGAGTAGGCTAAACTTCCTGGAAGGATTTAAGAATACTTTACGCACACGTTCGCCGGGTCGCAACAACTCCATTCCGGTGAGCCAATCCTGATATTGTGGTATTTGCCACTTGGAGCTTATATACATATACCATTATCAATCACCTATATCAATTTAGAATTCTTGATGATTGCAGCAAAGGGGCTCTCCTTCCTCTTCTTCCTCTTGATGCCTGTTGCTATCTACTGCTATCTATTGCATTGCCTTCTGTCGGTGCGACGATAAGTCATATTTAATTAAAAAAACTCTATCGAGACTATAAAAGATCGTAATGTTCACGAATGCCATACATGCCGCCGTTACATATCTTCTGGTGTAATAAGATGGATCTTATACGTCACGCGTAAAGCAGATACATATATATTTCTAGGAGGAGTAATCATTAGGAAAATGAAAAGAAGCTCTTGTCTTACTGTAAACTTTTCATTCTTTAAGCTTTGTGTTGCCGCTTTTCCAACTAACGCATCTTCTTACTCACTATAATATACTATTGATTTTACGATCGTTGTCGCTATACAAGCATTATCACTCCGCCGAATCGTCGCAATCAATGCCGCCTCTGTAACTGCTATTGCTCCGCTGTGCTACATTATCACCGACCATCTGTCAAACCGAATGATGTCATTGCTACCGCCGTTATTTCTTCCTCTACCGGGACATGTACGACCGCTACTACTATTATTGCCGCTACTGTTGATGCATTTACACAGTGCTGGAACTTCTTCCTGGGTCTTTCTGTCGCACACTCTCTGGGTGAATACAAATTTGCGGGGCAGACGCGACGCAAGTTGCAAGTTGCATGAAAAAAAAATACGTTTAAAGACACACAAATATGTCAAATATGTATAACAGAAGGACTCCTTTAGGTCGTTCCAGGTGCTTGCGTAAAATTAGCTGCGGATTGGGGAAAATTACATGCCGGGGACGAGTTGATCGTCTCCCATCTTGATGGTCCGGGTCTAGTGGTGTCGCCGATTAATACCAAGAATGAACTGTGGATTCCGGCGAGTCTTATTTCGAACTCTGCAATCAGTCGAGCGTGGTCATTTCGACCACGAAAGATGGTCGATCTTATGAGAAGCGATCACGCTGCCGATGAATCTACGACGACGACGACGCCGATGACGCCCGAGGAGAAGACGCCGACTATCCTGAGCAGCCCAATGTCGATTCGTGCGACCGCCGGGGAAGTCGTTAGACTCTCCGTCGAGACGCACAACGCGGACAATCATACGACTGTCACCTGGAGGAAGGAAGGCGAGGATCAGTGTATAAGAGAGAGCGATCGGTACCAGTTTCAGCAGAGCATGGGTTTAGTGTACTTACAAATCACAGGTTGTCGGGCTTCGGACTCTGGCGTATATCACTGTCACATCAAATGCGAAACGGGCTCCTGCTCCGCGCGAATCTCTCTGTCTGTCATAGGTACATAATAATTGAGTGTATGTATAGCATGTAGTTACATTATATAGTATATTATTAAATATTTTTTTCATATTTTCAGGCGGAAAGAGTACAACTTTAGCACGCGCTCTAGGATCCTCGAAAGTAGAAGTCGACTGGGACAAGCAAGAGATCGGTAGCGCGTCGTGTAGCATAGAATGTCGAACCTTACCGTTACAACGATGGGTGCCGGTGTTGAAGCAGATGAATGAGCCGCCAGCTGTGCTGGACGTGTCGCCGGACGCTTCGTACAGCTTTCGCGTGGTAGGCGACGACGGAAGGATGACCTCACCGTCGATCGTGGTGACGTTATCAAGATTAGACGCGGACAGCGGGGCGGAATGGGAATCCAAGCAATTCGTCGGTAGATACTTGGAGCTGGACGAGCTGGGTAACGGTAGATTCGGCATAGTTCGTCGCGCCAGAGACAAGGGCACCGGTCAAGAGGTGGCTCTCAAGCAGATCCCGCGACACAAGCAGTCGAGGTTGCTGACAAGGGCGGAATACGACGTGCTAGCCTCCACTCATCACGCCAACATCATCAGAGCGTTCGCTCTGTTTGAGAACGCGCCTCGACCCGGCGTAGACACTATCGTTCTGGAACTGTAAGTTTTATTCTTGCGAGACGTCTCTCTGAAATATAATATTATAAATAACGTTTCTTTCTCTTCTTCGCAGAGTTAAAGGTCCGACGTTATTTGCATATCTGAGCGAGAAAACTGAATACACCGAAGCGACAGCGACGCGATACACCGGTCAGCTGTTGTCCGCGTTGTGCTGGTTACACTGTCGCAGCCGGATGCATTTGGACGTGAAGCCGGAAAACGTTCTCGTAGATCAAGAGACGGATCAGGTGAAGGTGATAGATCTCGGGGAAGCGGTGAGGACTCCGATCGACGAGGTTGTACCGCCTCCAGCTGATTTGGAATTTGCTGCGCCAGAATCGGTGCTAGGTAGACCGACCGGTCCTTACACTGACATGTGGGCCGTCGGAGTTTTCATTTACGTTCTGCTAAGGTAAAAATTTTAAACAATTGCTCAAATATGTTTTGTAATATTTCAAATTATAACATAAATATAATTTATTAAAGTTTATATAATACTTAGAATTTATATGTTAGAATTATAATTTTATAATTTAATTATAATTTTATAATAGTTTAAATATCTTTTTATTATTATTATTATTATTATTATTATTATTATTATTATATCGTCATATGAAATTATTATAGTGGTTTGTCACCTTTTCTGGACGATTCTGTGGAAGAGACCACCGCCAACATACTCAAGTGCGATTTCTGTTTTCCCGATGAATATTTCGAGATGATATCCAGCGATGCGAAAGAGCTCCTCGGAAGATTATTGCGTTTACGTGGCGAGGATCGAGCGAATGCAGAGTTTTGCCTTGATTCGCCGTGGTTGAAGGTAAATAAACTTGTGTTCTTGAAACTTTATAGAGATATAATAAAATAGTTTACGAGAACAATCTTTCAAAGACTTACCAAATTATTTTTATATAAAAAATATATAATTTATATAATATATTATATATATTTTTTATATATAATATTTATATAAAATATATATAAAAAATAATTCCTAAATTGATGTTTATTCATTTTTTCTTTTATCAGATATCAACCGGCGCTACCATCCTGTCCACTAGAATGGCTGCATTTATAGAACGTCGCGCGCACTGTCTTAAACTGCGTCAGGACCATAATGACAGTTTTTATTCATAAAACTAACAGTATGCAATATAAGAGCATGTTACTTAAAAAATACATGACAAAATTTATATATGTAAATAGAATATACTTGTAAATGTTTAACTGTTGATATCTTCTTCAAAATTCAACATGTTAATTTATAAAAAAAAGCATTCCTCTTTTTCTTTTCCTCTTATGAAACATTTTATTGCGTTCTGTCATTTTATTACGAGAATTTCATTCATAATGCTTTGATGGCGAAGACAAGGAAAAAGAGAGAACATGCAAATATAGCAACAAAGGACAAAGAAATCTTTGCTCCTTTTATCCTGATTGGTCAATCCGAATACACCCTAAAATGTTCATGAAAAGAAGTGCATTTGGAGACAACCAACCAATCACGTCGATCGGTACCTAGGGTACCCAGCCCGATTGACCAATCAGAAAATTCTCTAGTCCAATCAAAAGAAGACATTAGGATTCTTGTCTTCGTGCGAACTCTGCCTTTATATCGTTTGTGCGATGTGAATGGAACTTTTGAATATGTTTTCATATTGCGCAGAAATGACGAGAGAGAGAGAGAGAAGGAAAAAGGTTGAAAAGAGAAAGAGAAAGGAGATTGAAAAGAAATATACTCTCTCTGAAAATTGCACAGAAAGCACGTTTTGCAGACTCGCGTTTGATTCACGTTTGATTTTTCACGTATATGTATGTACAGGTTCGGATCATGGATTTTTGTAAACTATGTATACGCCTATGATGTTCTTCCGTGATGTTTTATGTATTCAATATTTCATGTATCTGCCGGTTGTTGCATTTCTGCATAGACGCTGCATGCTGCATAGAGAGTCACGATAAAACGATGGCTGAATTTCTCAGGTAAACACGCTCAAACATTCTCAAATCGCTAATTATACTCTGCTAAATCAAGCTTGCTGATTTCATGCATTTGTAGGCTAAATTTCAACTCGAATTAACCAACTTATTAAAACGCGCGAAATGTCTTGGAAAGATTATATCTTTGTAATGCGTTTTCGATATCCAGCTCTTCATTTCTTTGCTGCTGCAAATCTTTTATTAGAGAAAGTCTAAGAAAAATAATTGCTCTTTGCATATAAATTATTCATATATAATGTTACATTGAATATATATGTTCTATATGTCAAAAAATTATCTTTATTAATTTGGAAATTTTTTTATTTTATTTCAGTCTACATATTGGATTCTTATTAGATAATTTGTGAAACACATGGCAGGAAAGAAATCTTTGGATTACCGTACATCTTGTGCGGATGATAATGATGAAATTGAAGGTCTTAATGAGAAACTGCTACAACTGTTATCTGAACAAAAGATCTTGACTCAAGTTCCCAAAAATCAATCGTTGTGTGACGATAGACTAAAAAATAATAGTAATTCCAAAGTAGGATTCGAAGCGTCCGCTTCTTCATTATTCAGCCATTGTAGACACGAGTGTTCTCTTCTACATCATGATAGTCCAGTTAATATACCAACTATACCAATTCATCTTCCACCCATTGGTGTATTTTGGGACATTGAGAACTGTCAAGTTGGTTTACTAATCTTTTTCTCTTATTTAAAAAATTTATTATTAATGTGATATTTTATCATGATACTTTGCAATATTGCAGGTTCCTAAAGGCAGATCCGCCATAGCAGTTACGCAATTAATTAGAGATCAATTTTTTAATGGCTATAGAGAAGCAGAATTTATTGTAGTTTGTGACGTTCAGAAAGAGAATAACCAAATTATACAAGAATTGAATGATGCTCAGGTGCAAATAGCAGTACATTCTTGTCGTTGCTGCAATTAATTCATTATCCAACTTGTTTATTTTTCTTATATATTTATTAGGTTAATTTAATACATGTAGCTGCCACATGTAAGAATGCTGCAGATGAGAAACTTAAACAGTCCATCAGAAGGTTTGCGGATATTCATGGCAGTCCAGCAGCTATAATCTTAATATCTGGAGATATTAATTTTGCCGCTGATCTCAGTGATTTACGTCATAGGAAAAAAATTTATGTAATATTGTTACATAAAAAAAATACCTCAGAAGCACTCATATTGTGCGCTAATGAACATTATGATTTTATGGAGCTCACGGAGCCACTTCCGTCCAGAACTCCAGCAAAGGTATGAAATCTGGTATGTGAAGATAATAATATTGAAAAAGGAATTTTTTTTTATTTGAAACTCATGAATTATACTAAAAGTATAAAGTATACTTTACACATGCATTTATTTAATAAATAATTGTGTATATACACACATAATATATATTTACTTACATTCAAATGTACTTTGTCTTATATATGTATATATGTACATTTTTTATATATTCTAGTACATATATGATCTAGATTTATTTGTAATAATGCACAATATATACAGAAAAAATACTATTGGGTTGTTTGGAAAGTCATTTCGTTTTTTTTGCATGAAAATTGTATATGAAAAAAACGAAATGACTTTCCGAACAACCCAATAGTAATAAATATATATATATCATAGAATTGACAAACATTTGAAATTTTATACATTTATTAGTTATTTCGCAAAATAGCAATTAATAATAATAATAATATATATATGTGTGAACAATGTATATATAATTTTAAATATTTTTTATCATTAACCAAAACATGTAGCCAATAATGATACACATAAATAATTTTGTATAAACGTCAATTAATTATGGCATCATACATGTGCAAATTGTGTTAAAATTTCCTAGCATGCATAATATCCTCTGCATATATATATATATATATATATATATTTTTTTTTTTTTTTTTTTTTTTTTTTTTTTCATCTTACCTATGAAGTTACCCATGAATTTAATACTTTCAGGGTAACGAATTCTATGACCTTTTAGTTAGTAATCTTCCTGATGAAAAGGATGTTAATGTCATTAAGCGTCGTCTTAAGCAGTTATCTGAAAATTGTGGTGGTCGCGTAATAGATGTCCAATCAAATACTGCCATTGTACGCTTTACATCGCACAGTTCTGCAGACAGGTATATATCTTATTAACTTTCTGATTATCACAGAATACATACATATGCACACACATACACACAAAGTTTGGTTTCTTTTTCTAACTACCTAATTTTTTGAAGTTGTACTATTTTTATATTAAGTGTAAAATAGCCAAATTAATATTAAATTTTATTAAGTTTAATAAATAAATTAAAATATATACAAAATTAACTTAGAATGAACCGCGATCTTAAACAACTTTAGATAGCAATCAAAAAATTGAAGTTGTCGAAATTTATATTCTCATTTTATGGAACGTCGATTAGCCCATTTATACACAAACTTATTCAAATAACCCGCCTCTATGTCATGTAAGTCAGCCTTTGACATTCTCTACTACATTGGATTTGTATGTATACTTGAGCGATATCCAGATAGAAGAAGAAGGAGAAGATTTGTATATATATAAGAAAGAGAAAAAAAACAATCATATGTCTCCTTCATTACATTCGAATGTAGTAGGGATGGAAAGATAAATAAAGAAGGTTTGAAATAACAGGCAGTAACATAACGAACATAGTGGAAAGTCAAAGAACATTGTATAATAAGTTATCTGATATTATTATATCCCATTAGTACACATATCCATACATATATTTAGTTTATTTTTATACAGACTAATATACATATTGGTATTTATTGTTTTATTTAAATGTTATATTACAATGTTAACCGATAGTTTTATTTCTGTTTGGGGTAAGTTATAGTATTCTTTTTCTTGTCATTGTTAGAAAAATTTGCGCCATGTGTTTAATATCCAAAAATATGTATCTTATACCCAGTATATGTTTCTTGTTGAAATTAAATTTTAAATAGATAATGATTTGTATCCTTTGTGCTATATTTATTAAAATTAACTCGTGTATAGATATTTATATATTCTCACGCCTGCAAGGTCATTTATAAGAAGAAATAGTTTCTGTTCTGTTGAGCTAACTATACAATAACAATGTGATGTCTCTTTTCTATTTTTTTATTTTTATTTATTTATTTTTTTTATTTGTGATAGGGCTCAGAAGCGTATGGAAGGAGAAAATGTTCTTGGTTCAAAAATACTTGTAAAATATCTTAGTAAGGAAAAAGGAAATACAATTGGCAAAAACCTAGGTACGTTGGTGAAATTTTATCTTCAAATATAAATGTGACGTACACTCAGTCGCTAAGATTATTATTTTTGATTTTTCTCTTTTGTTTCAGGAAATATTATAACACGAAGTCGGGCAGTCAGTGAATCAGAAATTGTTACCAGTCCTAAACAAAGCAGCTCTAAGCAAATGTATGCTGCGAGTGCCTCTGTATTAGGGACAAGAACCCTCCAATTCCCAAATTATCAAACATCATCGCCTGTAGTTGGTGCTTATCCTGCTTTTGCAAATGCGCATTGCGCGCCTATCAATGCCCCGTTATCAGGGTAAATCTGTTAAAAAATTTACTTAATCTAAATATATTTATAAATTAACAGAATATTATTTTTTTTGTTTGGTTTAAATGATGGATAATCCGAGAAAGAGCTCTAGAGTCGCGAGTAGATTATTATCCTTGCTGATTCGGGCTGTGAGAGTTGACTTTGATCTTATCTGATAAACTACTAAACAGATTTTATAAGTTGCAAGAATACAATAAAAATGTGTGTGATTAATATTTTCATCTTACGTTTTACAGGATGATGCAACCTCCAATATTTTTTGGGAGATCATTTAATAACGATGTGACTTTTAATAGGACATATAATGAACTAACTAGAGTGCAATCACCATTAATTTGGCCAATTGCAGGACCGCAGTACAGCCATATATGGGAAGAACAATATAAAGTTAGTTCCATATAGATGAATATTTCCAAATTTTCATTATCTCTTCATTATCTGTATTTTTTTTGCATGCAGTTTTATCCCTGTTTGTCATTATTAACTTATATCATTGTTTACTGTTAATGTTCATTTGTATAATATATTAAATGATAATTTAAAGGTGGAGAAATCGAAGATACTAGGAAAACGAGCTCATGTCTCGCAGGTTCGAGACAATAATGTTGCTATTGGTGTAACTTCTCGTACTCCCGAAGGCCTTAGGCGCATTAGAGGCACTCACAGTTCCTTTGCTTATGCTTCTGAATGGGTTGGAGGTCGGCAGTCGTATAATTCATTAGCCGTTCCACTCAATTATAATGGTAACAGTTTAAAACGAGTTTTATTATTTCAATTTCACATCTTACGATAATTGATATTATATGTATATTATTGTATAACAAAAGGACAATCCAACTCTTTTAAACGGCGCAGCCCGTCTCCTCTATACGATGCACCAACTAGAGAAAAAAATGCATGGCATAGTCAGGTATAAACACAATTTTGTCTTTCTCCTATTGTGTAATTAAATATATTTAGAGGAACAAAAAGAGGTAATTATTTTTTGTTTTAGAATCAACAGCAAATTTCTACACGAAACAACAAAACGCCATCGCCTTATGAAAATAGCATATTACAAGGGACAGGACAACACAACCAAACCTCACGTTCGCATTTGAGTGATGCAGAAAACGAAGAAGTAGAGGTATTTCTTTTTTAATTAAAAATTAAAGTTTTCTCAGTTTAATTTATTTATAATTTTTATGCATTTCTTTCTCCCTCTTTCTCTTTCTCTCTTTCTCTTTTTCTCTATTAATATATATTATTTTTCAATTCTCGCTTCCTTTTTTTTTTTTTTTAGAAATTTTGTAATCCTATAAATAATCGCAATGGATCTAGCGCTAATAATGGCACTAATACGCCTATCGAATTGCAAGTGACAAATTTAGATCAAAGCATCGATATAAAAGATATGAAGCGGATTCTTACATCTATATTCATGGAACATGTCTCGGTAAGTGACAGGTTTATTTAATCAGACACAATCGTGATTTATATAATATACATATATATATATATATATATATAATAATTAATATATATAATAAATAATATATATAATATAATTATACATATATATATTATATATATGTATACATTATGTTACAAAAAATGTTTTTCTCTTTTTTTCAGAGCTGTCATATTTCTATATTTATGCAATCGGACGGTAATTTTGCCGCCAGCGTCAAAGTACCCTCGCTACCGGATGCACAATATGCAATTTCGCAATTGCATCGCCGTAAAATAGGCTATAAACGCATCTTGATATCTTATGCTCACATCGGTGGACCAAATCCCCAACTTATTCGAGCGCAAATCGTACTGCTTCTGCAAGAGGTCCCGGGACACAAACTCCCGCTCTTCAAGTTCCGCGAAATGTACGAGAGCCGATTTATGATTTCTGTAAGCGTCTCCGAATTATATAAAATGAGAGACGTATGCGTAATTACTGAAGATCCGAGCGGCAGAATGGTCACGCTCAATCCGGACCATAGAAATACGCCATCGCCATGCAATACTGTACAGGTATGCGATTAATACTAATTATTATAAATTTAATTATGCAAATATTATTTGTATACAACATATGATGGATGAAAGCCGAGTCTGAGCTTCTTCGGTGATGGTAGAGCTTCTCCTAGTTTCCCTCACTGTCGAGAAGCTTTGATCACACAGTGAAGCGTATATTATGCTGAATTAATATTATTGTTCTTTCATATTTTAGAAGAAATTATATGTACTTTAGTTAATAGACGCCAAATAATTGTTGTAGGATGGACAAGTCAAGTTGCCGTACTGTACAATCCATATCGCAAAACCGGTGTCCGATAAAGGCTGGGCGGAACAAGAGATGGCATCTTTACCTAACGTAAACATTTCTTTGAAAATTCTCGAGCCTCGTATGCAAGAATTACTAGTGTCGCACAATGGCATACTACCTTTACCAAGGTATATTTTCTATTATTTATTGCATTAATAAATCTTTATATAGTTTATTAATGAATGATTATATATACAAATAAGTAATTATATCAAATAATAATAAAAGCTTGTGCAATTTTCTGCAATTCTTTGATTATAAAAATTACATCATAAGCTTATTTGGTTACGCTGATATTAATTTAATATCTAAGAAATCTTAAATCTATTAAATAATTTCAGTCTGCCAAATTGTTACGAAGCCGAATTCAAGGAAAAGTTAGAGATTGTAGAAAATGGCGTACCTTTGGAACACTTAGTATCGTGCTTATCATCTGTTGAATTAAGACAGGATATTGGCAGCGTAAAATATCTCGTGTGGGGAAAAAAGGATCATGAAAATAATCATGATGGTAAATCTCTTTTATTAAATTTTAATTAAAAATCTAAGATGTGCTTTTGTCATAAGTTTTTTATTGTACACAAGTCATTAGACCTTGTTTTTCTTTCAGAAACCAAGTGCGTGAGTCCATCGCTCGCAAATCAGTTGGCCCTTTTCAGTCGTGAATTGGTTGATCTTTTGAAAACCGCTCCGCACTGCCAGTTATCTTTTAATCGATTTATACCAGCGTACCATCATCACTTTGGACGACAATGTAGAGTCGCCGATTATGGGTTCACTAAACTAATTGATTTGCTGGAGGCACTTACACATACAGTCCAAGTATGGGCGAGTTTTTTAATTCATCGATTGATCAATCGCATAATGAGCAAATGCAGCACTTTGCTGTATTTGCAAATCATGTGATTGATCAATCAATGAATTAAAAAACTCGCCCTATGTAATATATAAAAAATATTAACGAAAATAGAAGAATTATTAATTCTTATTGATTATTAATTAAAATTAATTTAATTAATTTAATTAATCTAAAATATTGTTGATAAATTATATCGTTTTTTTTTTTTTCAGGTAATGGGTGAAGGCAATAAGCGCGTGGTTACATTATCGCACCGTACTCAAGTACGTCGATTCACTTCGGATTTGTTACGAGTGTTGAAGTCGAAAGCGAGCAAACAAGTAGCACTATCGGAATTTTCAAGTGTTTATAGTAGAGTAATAGGTATACAAATAATTCTTTGTACATTTATTCATATTCATAATTAAAAACAGTAATATCTTACACGAAAATCTGTTTGCAGCAAAACCGTGGGATATTGTCGATTACGGCGTATGCAATATCGAAGATATTCTCGGTGAAGTGTCCGAGAACACTGTTGTCGTAACATCTATTGAAGGCGGCGATAAAATGATTGCTATTCCCAAACGTGAACAGACTGCGGAGGAGATTGAACGAACAAGATTGTTCGCTAAGGAAGTGCGTAATTTGCGAATTATTAAATCGAAGTATCTTTTCAATTCTTTAAATTAAATTTAATATAAATTAAATTGTATACACAGGTTGTCGAGTTACTGCAACATGCGCCTCAATGCAGAATGTTGTTCAACAAGTTTGTACCTTCCTATCATCATCATTTTGGTCACCAATGTCGAGTATCGGATTACGGATTCACCAAATTGATTGAATTGTTCGAAGCGATTCCGGACGTAGTTAAAATCGATGAAGTTAACGGAGGCGAGAGACAGATATCCTTGACTGAGAAAGAGGGTCTTAAGGTCCTCGGCGAACAAATATCGAAATTGGTGATGCGCGCCAAAGGTGGCCTCATGATCTCGAGTATCACGCAAACATTTCTACATCACTTCGGCTACGCTTTGCGTCCCGAATTATTCGGCTGCAATTCCATGTTACATCTTATGCAAAAGCTTGGAGATACCATTCAGGTAATATACGATATCGATCTAGCTATATTTTGATCTCGTATTTTAATTTATCTTTACATCTGGATTTTCTTCTCTCATTACAGATCATAGATTTAGCCACAGGTCCTGCTATTATCACAATAGACAAATCACACTTGCAACAAACAACTCTTCAATGTCGACGCGTACTGATGGATCAACCTCAACATAGAATGCCCGTTACTGAATTTGTTCAACAATACTCTCAATATTACTTGAAGCAATGTCATCTAGACGAGTTTAGAAAAGATCTTGCAAATGTTGTTCGGGTGTGTATAATATTTAATATATTAATCTATCTTGATTTATCTGGAAACTTTTGCCTAAGCTTCCACAAAGCGGCAAAATGATTATTCACACTGTCACCTAAAACGCTCCGATTAAAATTGCTCTCGGGACCGCGATCTCGAGCATTTGAATCTCATTCCAACAAGATATCTTATAGTTCACAGATGTAAATGGCGAAGAATTCATTGAACTGACACCGTTACATCGCTTTGCTTGTGATCTTTATCGCGTGATGATAAATTGCGGTGATACATTAAACTTATCGCAGTTTGATGTATCATGCTCAACTATCATAGGTTCACCTTGTAAACCTGCACAATATGGATTTCCAACAATAACTGCACTTTTACAAGCATTACCTTGTACAGTAACGATAAAGGAAACACGGAAGAAGGAAGCGATTATTTATTTAAATAAAAAATTGGCTGGTAACAATTTGAATAATTTTAATATTTCTCTAATATATTTTTATATTGATATCGCTCTAATTTGAATGTTTATTCTTCTTTATTAATAAAGCTGCGGCCGGTATTCTTTTGCCAACGGTGTACAACCCGATGTCATCCTATCACGATACGGATTCCAGCAACGATTCGTTCGAAAGTGATTATTCCTACCGCGTAAATGTCTCGAATACTCTGGGCATGGTGGATAATCATGAGAAGTGGATAAATCAGTTGACAAACGTCAATTCTTGGAAAGCAAAAGAGGATAAAGCTTTGTGGTCGGAGAATCGTATCAAGCATTGGAAGAACTTTGCAAGTTCGGAAGAACGCTCGGTTAATTGGCCGGAAACCGGCGGCGTGAGCTTCCTGAGGAGTTTAATACGCACACCGATGCAACATGATTTCCCTCCGCCGCCACCTAAGCCGGATTCTCCGCCCGAGGTATTTTTTTTTTATTTTTTATTTTTTTTTACACATTAATATTTATCTTTTTTTTCTATCCGCAATTATTAGTTCATTAATAAACTGTATTTTTTTTTCGCAGAATACCGCGTGTAAGGAAGAGCATTGGAAATCGTCCCTATGGATGTCTCCAACGAAATTTACGTATTCTCAAGACGAACATTCCACAAACGTACAGGTAATTTTTTTCTTAATATATTTATATTTGAGAAATTATGGTTATTTCTTTTACATAGTGTATATATACTAATTTTTGTCATTTTGATTGATTATTCCTTCAGGTTCCTCCGTTAACTTTACCGAGCTGGAATCAATTTCTGTCCAGTGATGGTACATCAGACTTGCTCTCGCCAACGAAAAATCTATTAACCGCTGCTGCGAATCCTTTGTACCCTACTTCTCCTTATTACTCCAAATCTGTTGTCGCACCACATCCGTCTGAACTGCCGCTTCCTTCTTTATCCCTAACACCCAAGAAGAAGATATTGGTAGATAATCAGAAGAAGACTGCCATGAGAACTCATCTCAATCTTGCAAGCTCCGAAAGCGAAGATAATACTACTATCGATGATGATGAGAACAGCGATAGCCACAGCACTTCTAGTAAGCTCCGTGAGTAGCTCCATTAAAAATGACTTTTTAACAAATTTTTTATAATTTAATATTCTGTAACATTTATTTACGTTGATGTATGTTCACTCACATTGCAAAATATCAGGAAACTGTCTGTTACAGTAACTAAGGGCAAGAGACGCTTGGCAGCCCAGTTTAATCAGCCGATCGAGCCATGAACAGAGAATACGCAGAAAGAGATGTTAAAAAAAAGAATAAACCCAGGATCAAAACCGATTGAGTTTGATAAATCTTATGCTTGGAAATAGTAAGAATTGCTTCAATATATTACGGTCTTTCGGTTGCCACCTAAAATGAATTAGATTACCTATATATAACTATTTCACGGATAGTGGTAGGTACCACACTTTTATTTATACTCGAAATTTATAACAAATTTGTGTATAGAGTAAATGTGTATGCAAATATGTATGCGATAGAGGGGATACTACTTGTAAACACTTGAGTTATTTTCAAAGTGTGTGAAAATATACATCGAGTAGATTGTGATTGCTATAATCAGGATTCTAATATCAAATACGTGAGTGATCGAATTTATACCGAATGACATGTGCTGCTGATTAGGAAACATGTAGCATTTTTCGTACTGTGATATAGGATATAAAAAAAAAGCAAAATAGTAATACTATACATCTAAAGAAGGAAGGTTTGGATGGCAATAATTATCTTTTGGCAAATCACATTCACAAGAAGCGTAGCGCAGTATATTTAATTGTGATTTATTACAATTTAGATCTTTTTATATTGTGCGTCTATAATACATATTTTTTATTTATATATATTATAGATATTTTTAAATCTATTTATGTTTTTATATCGCGCGCGCGCGAATTTACAATCAATTTTTACTTGATTGTTTCGACCAATTAATAACGCACACATATCATGAAATAACTTATATATCTATTTTTAATTTTATGTTTATTAAAAAAACATGTGTGAGGAAAAGATTAGATTGAAATAGTAATCGAGTATTAATTAATTTTCTCTTGTAAATAAATTATTAAATCGCTTCTTTCGATTTGCCTACATTCACATTGTCAATAGTAATGTGAGTTACATTCTTAAAACATGTGTCTGAAAAAGATATTGCGTATGATTGTTGCCAACTAAAAGCTAAGTGAAAATTCTCTTGTCCGCCATACATTTTCATCTGTACAGTTGTTCATCTTAATCGCCTTATAAATTTCTCCCCATTCGCTCCATTGATACATTTTTTACAGCTCAATGTATAATTTTACAAATGTAATATAAATGAATGAGACAATGTTACGAATATTATAGCCATGATGTAAAATTGAAGTACGATACGATGTATAATATAGGCTGATTTTACGATGCGTAAAAAAAAAAAGAAAAAATAATTTTATCGATAAAAAGATCTTTGATGTTTAGAAATTGATACTATTGTTTGATGTAGCATGGTCGAAAAATATATAGCGGGGTGCGACGTGAGATAAAATTTTAACAAAGCTCGTCGAGACAAATATCATCGTCTGATACTATTAAATGGCGTTCAATATCACATAATTTTATTCAAAAAGAGACGAAACAAAAGTAGAAATTGCATCAAATATATCAGCAGCTCCGTGTTGCGCAATCTTGTTTTCTTTTTCATTTGAAGAGGAATAATGAATACATTTGTGACAGAATTTGTGTACAATATTCTGTTAATATATATTAAATGAATAATATAAATTGTATCATGAGAATGTCGCGCTATTTGAATTGTACAGGCGAATGAGTGTTACTGATCTCACTTTTAATCTTATACTTTGTGCTCATTGTAAATGCGATATGAATGTGTAATAATTTGCAGCGTGAAAGAGTTAATTGTTAATTAGATTACTCGTAGGATTTATTGCTACAAAATGGATTTTTAAGTTACATGCGTGCGCGACTACTATTTGCCAATTTATCGTCAATTTATTCTGGATTTTAGTACACGTTATTTTTTTAAAGTAGAAAAATTTTTGAGAGATACGTAAATGCCTATGTTATCTCCATTGGGTTATTCGAAAATTCGCGATACATTAAATGACAGTCGAGAGATCGAGTGTTATTTAATTATAAGGATCATAATATTCAAATGACTTTCTTTTAAATATTTCGTTTAATTTATTCTTACTAAAAAAAAGTTTTGTTATATGTTATATATTTATATGCCTAAAATAATGAATTCTTGTATTTTATATTTACATGAAAGATTTTGCGCGTACATGTGTGTCTTGTAGAGAAACTTTTAATTCATTCAAACAGATATCTTATGCTGTGTAATTTTATGCCACTGCATAAGATATTTCAATGCAAATAGTTGTCTTATGTCTTAAATATTATATCGTATAAGTTTTACATGTATACTCAATTTAGCATTCTAAATAATGAATGAGTAATCTGGTTAAAAAAATATCGAGATAGAAAAAAATTGTAAATGAGATTAATGTGTATAAGATGATTTTAACTTAATAACAAACAAAAAAAATGTATAAATCATCAGTGGAATCGCGTTTGAGTATTTCATAAATTAATTTGATATACACATGTACAATAAATATAATCCTTTTATATATTGTACAATGAAAAAATAAAAAGAGATTAATTCATTCAATATTAGAGATATTTGTTGTTGTCGATACATATTCTTATTCCATTTATATTGTAAAATACGAATTTTACAATAGATACTAATCTTACTTTTGCAAAGAAGAAATAAGAAATGAAAAATCTTGATAAATTATTTTTATTATCCCACCTTTTTCAATTCACAATATATATCTGTACATTAATGCAAACCTGCAATTCTGACCATAATGTGCGAATGCGTTTGCCATTAAATTATCACCTACAATTCCAGTATAAGTTGCTACACCTTAATCGGTTGCTCTCTCATGCCACTGCCTACTGAACCATGACGACGTTCCCAAATCATACGATGTTTCTGCTTCATATATGCATGTTTAGCGTTTAAACCTATACCCATATCACCGTCTGCAAAATTTGTATAAAAATATACTTAAGTAGAGAGATGTTTAAAGTTTTTCTCATATTATTTTCCTCTTAACTCCTCATTATAATAACACTTACATTTTGTAAACCATGCACCTGCCGCGTCGTCGTAAATCTTCCTTAGATCATTGCACAAATAAGCGTCTTCGCCGTGATAAAAAGAACACTGTTCGAAACGACTTCTCAATATGAACAAAATTTCATCATCTACCGATCTGTTAAAAATTAAAAATTGATTGACATTTAATATATATTCGAAGAAAATTATTTCAATTGCAATATTAGTTGTCGTCAAGACTGAAAAGGCTCTTTCCTTTCTTCTTTATTTTTTAATATTTCATAAAAACTTACTTGTCGCGCATAAATTGACAATTTGCCTCGGTGTAACAGACCACATCGTCGGTGTAACATTCGTCGATTGTCGGCACGCGACGATATTTTTGATGATACCATGGATATTTCTTTTGATTCGGCTCTACGAATTTTTCTGCAATAAAAAAAATTGTTTATAATTATATATATATATATATAGAGAGAGAGAGAGAGAGCAACATATAACCAAACAAATGATTAGATAATACCTCGGACATAACTAACTGGAGCATCTATAATATAATATACGGCAGCTGCCAGCTTATATAAGGGATTCTCCTTCTCTGCCATTCTTGTGCAAAGTAAATCAGATCGAATCAACAGTAATATATTATGAATAAAATTTCTTTTACAGAGTTGCTTTGCGGTGCAACTCTACGAAACTTGCATATTGAACGACCTATGAACTAACAAATAACTAGATGGAATATACCAAGTCTTTTCGCGACAAGACAAGATGGAGTCTGGATCGAAAGGAATTGGCTGTGACATCTTGTTGCTCTCATTTCTAATTGATCATTCAAGATAAAAATTGTTTTGATTATAAAATAATACTTTTCAAATTTAAGTATATACACACGCGTATATATAACACATTTTATATATCTCTATATATAAAATTTATATATATATATGTATATAAATATATAATTGTAATATAAATTGTAAAAAATATATTTATATATAAATTTTATATAAAAGTTTTTCAGATTTTAATTATAATTATATTTTAATTATAAACTAAGTTGAAAGATGAAAATTAATTTAGTATAAATTACTTTTGAAACATTTTTAATCGCAATTTTTAAACAAGTTTTTACATATACACGGGAAATATATACAAGGAAATAAATAAGACAGTCTTATATAATTTTTAAGAATTTGTTTATAGATGCACTATACACAGCGAACACATGTGCATAGTAGATCAATTTTACTGCGCAGCCGCGGTGCTCGGCGCCGAGGTTGTGGCTTGCGCTTGATCCTCGCGCAGACGATCCTTTTTGAGTTGTCCCATGAAGGAGGCCTTGTCAGCGGCGGTTTGGAAGCGACCATGTCCGAACTTGGAGCTGGTGTCAATGAATTTGAGGTTGATCTTCTCCAATGCAGATCTCTTTGTATGCACCAACAAGGACTGAAAAATACGTTTCAACATTAGTAGTTTTATTTTTTCACAGATAAATATCAATAATATTAGAGGTATTTAATCAGTCCTATCATTTGTAATTATCATCGTGTTCAGAATAATACTATATGCTCTTTAGAATTTCATCATGGATATGCAAAACAATAACATCATTATTAATTAATATTTGTATTTACCTTCCTCATAGTAATCACGCGTTTCTTCGGACCCATACAGCATCCTTTAAGCATGACGAAATCATTGTTCACTTCACCATAGTGCGGAAAACCACCCATGGGCGTGATAGTTTTCTCCGTAAGATCGTATTCCGTTGAGGCATTATTTTTTACGATCTAGAAGTAGATAAACGTGATAATAATAATTTTGAAAATAAAGAATTTGATATTTAATTTATATTGTGACTTATATTGGAGACCTAAAGCATAGATATGGTACTTATGCATTAGGCACTATGACTAATAAGTAACTTTTATTTTGCCTCTACAAAATTTAAGAATCAATCGTTTAACAGAGGTTTCAAAGATCGACTTCGGGTAAGAGGCGCATATATATAAATTAATTCTCAAATATTTAATCACCTTGCCATCCTTGGTGTGGATGCCTTGTCCGATTCTATAAATCTTCTTGTTCATTTCAGTACGATGGTGATATCCTTTCTGACCAGCGCGAGCAACGGTGAAGGACACGCGACTTGGATGCCACGCACCGATACAAGCGACCTTCCTTAGACCCTTGTGGGTCTTGCGTGGCAATTTCTTAGTATGCCATCTGGATGTAACACCTGTGAGAAGCACAATGAATGTTAATTATTTAAAGATTAAATAGGCGCTCGTGCTCATACACAGGAAACTAGATTTAATTAACAGTTAGTCTTGTATTTGGTCGAGGACTTCAGTAGGAAGGCAGCATGGTTATATCCTCAAGATGATCAGATAAGTGCACATCATGCTTTTTTCATCATACAGTCCTAAGTAGTTTTTTGAAAACATGCTTCTCATGGGCAGAGGGGGGGGGGGGGCGCAAACGTAGTTTCAAGGGGCAGGGGGGGGGGGCGAGCAGCGAACACACACAAATATATAAATATGCATAAGTATATGTACCCTTGTAACCCTTTCCCTTGGTAACTCCAATCACGTCGATCATTTCATCAGGGGCGAACACGTTATTAATGGGAACGGGTTTTTCCAGATGTTCGCGCGCCCATTGCACTTTGTCATCGATAGTTCCGCCATTCAACTGGATCTCCATGATATGAGCTTTCTTTTGACGCTGTCTCAACAGCTTCATCTAATGGAAAAGGTAAAAATAAAATTGATTTTTTTTCACAATTATAAAAGTATGATATCTGATACTTTAATATTAAAGTTGCACTATCGTATTACCTGAGTGTGAGCGATAATGCGAACAACACTGCAATACTTTTTGATCTTCTTTAAATCAGCTTCAATAGATTTGCGGCCGAGATCGTCTTGCCACTTCTTCGAAGCTTTCGTAAATGCCTTCTTCTTACTCTTGTACCTGTCGGAAAATCAATTGCAATGCCCATCTGTGTGTCTGCGTATGCCGCCACCTGTATACTTCTGTAACGTGTCAGTCTCATCATAATGAGCGGAGACTGGGCACATTTTTTGGATCAACCGTGTTAAAGTTCAAAGATTCAACGGCTATATCCAAATGATAACTCTCATCGTACGAGCGGAGAGCTGATGTGATATTTTTAGTACCATGTGATATAAAAATGTACTTGTAATTTTTAAAAATAGAAGAGCTGTACTAGGCATGGTTTGTCTCAATGATCATTGCTCAATGAGCTCCAAAGAGAATATGGAATATACCTTGCTTCCATGCATTCTGCGCGAGCAGAGCACGGTGTTGTTCTTTGACATGGCAGATTGAGAACATACTGCATTAAAGGCAACTCTCGCACTGCAATCCGGATGAATCAATGCATTTGTGCATCAATAAACATCCGGATTAACATGTCGCAAACTCGTACATATAATTTTAATATTAATATATAAAATTATCTTTAATTCATGCAACACCAATGATTCCTACTAACCAATTCTTGTAGAAACGTCTGCGACAATCCTCCGACAAATGTTCCGCCCAAACAGTAGCGAGTGCTCGAAGTCCATGAGGTGTTTCAATGTACCCAACAAGACCAACTACAATCATTGGCGGTGTTTCGAGGATAGTAACCGCCTCTACAATCTCCTTCTTATTTACCTCTGAAATTGAACGATTGATATTTATATGAGTATTTTGTAATAAAATAGAAGAAAGAAAATGCTTATTTTAGAAGTGAACTGTGCTAGGTATGGTTTGTCTCAATGGTCACTGCCTAATAGGCTCCAAAGAATTTATGGAATATACCCTGCTCTCATACTTCTGCGGAAGCAGCGCACGAAATTATTTTTCGACATGGCAATAATGAAAATGTACTGCATCAAAGGCAGCTCTCGCATTGCAATCAAGGTGAATCAATGCATTTTTGCATCAATCAACACCCAGATTAACACGTCGTATACTATTGTACTCGGATCAAATGTAAAAAATCTTCAAGTTAAACAAACTTTAGCATTCTTAACATTTTACTTAAATTATGTTATCGCATTAATTTTCATTCGATAAAATAAACTCACTCGATCCAGGACGATCGGCTTCTCTAACAACGTGAGTCATACCGGCTTTGTAGCCGACAAAAGCCGTTAAGTGAACAGGCTTGGTGGGATCATCCTTCGGGAAAGCCTTTACCTTTCCGCGATGTCTCTGAGATCTCTTTTTCGGATAGAATCCCATCGACCCATGTCGAGGGGCGCTGAATTTTCTATGCGACTACAACACAAGATGGAGAAATATGAGACACGTGGTCCAAGCGTGAACATTTTTTTTTTCAACAAAAAGAAAATCAGACCGCCCTAGAATAGTTTCTTCAAGGTTATTCAGTTGAAAACCATAAACTTTTTAATCTAAATCATCATATAAGAATAAATTGAATCGAAGCGTAATCGTAAGGGGACAAGCCATGTGTGCGCTAAAACCATGCATACGCATCGTTATCTTATCGCGAAAATATTGTGAATATTAATTAAAATATTATCGTAATATTTGTTTTAAAGTTCGAAGAATATATTTAAGAATGCGATTATATATTATAATACCGTCGATGCTTAAAAATGTTGCAAATATTAATGGATTCTCGACTATACGTCCAACTTACCATGATGCTGTTGACGAAAGAAATGGAAGAAACGGAAGAAGAAGGCTTCTTTTATACCCAGATAAACCCTGACATAAACTTTGGGAACTTAAATTCCCTATGTTTTTTCTTCCTAGGGATTATTACTTTCGTAAAGGTGCCTTTTCATGCTGACGCTCGACGCTCATTTGTAGCGTCAAAAGACGTCACGTGACCAAAAATAAAGATACCAATTCGTCAATTTTGGTCACGTGACGTCTTTTGACGCTAAAAATGAGCGTCGAGCGTCAGCATGAAAAGGCACCTTTAATGCGTACTTGAATTGCGTTTAAAAATCTCGACGAGTATATAAAATTTGATTAATTTGATTAAATTTTTAATTATAATTAATAATAATAATTAATAATTAATGATAATTTAAAAAAATCACTAACAATCAGAATGAAAAAAGCAACATTTTCTGTCCTGTCAATCAAATGTTATTCCGACAAATAAATTTTTGGACAATCTAGAAGATATTATATTGGCCTAATTTACATCGAGCACTTGATACGCGTATTAAGTAGTGAATTTCAGCTGATCAGCCAATAACTGAACCAATGTACTAGTTATTTACTATTTGATACGCGTATCAAGTGCACGATGTAAACTAGGCCTATGTATTATAAAGATCAAAATATATATATACATTTTTATATTATTCGATAAGATATTTTAAAATATTTAATTTGCAACAGGCTGTAAAAAGAAAAATATATTTATGAAAAAATATTTTTCTCGTTTTATATTATGTATCAATATATTATATATTACATTATACAATACATTACAATTACCAAATGTGGCATTATATAATGCATTTTATTAAAAATTTTATCACAAAGGTACTTGCAGTGTTTTATAAATTTTCATTCCAATATATAATCATATATTTTCATCTCATACTTTTAATATCATTATGCAAAACATTATCAGTCTGTTAATTTTATATTATAAATGAGTAACGAAATTCACAGCTTTTAATTCATCAAAAATACTTTTCATAATTTCAATTTTCTTTTCTTTTCGTCTAACTTTTTGTTGTAAAATTTTAATCTTTTTTCGTAAATGTTCAATTTCAGTATTAGTTTTTTTCTCAATTATTTGTACAACTGGGCAATTCCGAATCCTTTGAGGCGAAACACTTGTTTGTTTATCACGAGTAGGTCGTCGTATTTCTTGTGATAATAAGAGAGGTGATGTGTTCGTTTCTCTATCACATGTTGAATCTGCACAATAAATTGTCATTATATTATATAATAAATTGTCATTATATTATATAAAAAAAATATTTTTAAATTACTTAAAAATATATATGTGAAGCTTACGATTAACAGAAACGTATGTAGCATCATCTTCCATTTCCATTTCCATATTTACATTTAAAGAATTGATTGGGGTCAATACTAAAATGGAAATCAATTTTAGTATTTTTAAACAACTTTAAAATACTATGTTATACTAAAATATTGTAAATTTAGCTAAAAAAAACTTGGAAAATATTTGACATAATACGTTCAACAATATAATAATTGTGCAAAGGTAATATATATATTTTTCTATTTTATTCTTCATACCTGTTTCATTTTCACTTTCCATTTCGTCATAAAATGTATATTCAGGTAACTGTAATTATATATATTGATTATAAAATTATAAAGATACAAAATTTGTAAACTTTATCAAAATTTTTGTGTAAAATATTGTTTTGTTATTTACTATTATTATTTATATACTCATGCGTATATTTATATATAATATATTCATATATAATCTTTGTATACTTTGCATGTCATTCTGCATACCTAAGCATTATCTTTTATATGTATAATATTAAATTCTTTATATAAGAAAAATTAAGATACTTACATATGGAATGGCATTTTCTCTCAATCTTACACAAGTTAAAGATGTGCGGTCTATACATTTCTCTTCGAAATGAAGAGAACAAAGAAAACTCTTTCTAGAAAGAGTTTTGTTTTCAAGTTTCATTATTTTTATCCACTCTGCTCTTCTATTGGGATCAGAAGGAAATCTGAGAAAGGAACAATAGCATATATTTTAAATTGTATAATATAAAAAATAATAAACATATATAGCAATAAAAAAATTAATCTTATATTGATATCCATTTTTAATAATTTATAAAATTTTATATTATACTTTTGATATGTGTGTGTGTGTGTGTGTGTGTCAATGTCAATAAGTTATTTAATTTAGCATTTCATAATTTTTTAAATTATCTTAAAATTTTTAATTAACATTTCATAACACTTTAGGTTATGTTGACATACACATGAAATGTTACTTTGACTGTTTTTTCCAATTCCATTTGCGCTGCGGTTTTTCTCTTACTATCATTTGTATTTTTACATCCAAGAGCAGCGCAATATATAGGCATTTTTCAAATAAAAATATTTATTCTTACAATAAACAAATTTTATTTCGCTTAGTCTCTCTAGAAATCAAAACAAAAATCTTCAACCCTCGTATAGGGAAAATGGCGGAGCCAATCGGCAGCAGCGTTTTACAAATCGACCAATCACACTCGAAACATTACTAGTGAGTTTGAGAATACTCGACTGTGATTGGTCCATCAGCTTATGGAAACTCTTTCACCCACGTGGACCTTCTTTTTCACATCGATCGGCGCTTCTCCCACAACATCATACTCTATGGTCCGTTTCTGATTGGTTAATCGAACGCTTGGAAATATTTCGTAAGTAACGTCAAGTGGAGAGAGCAGCACTTTTTTCAAAGAGAGTTGCGCGCAGCGTTTGATCGACATCCGTATCGACGCGATCTAACGACGCATTACTACGTATTTATTATTACTATTACACGCATCGTCACGTCTACATTTCTCGGAGCGTCCCGAGATAATCTCGCAATTCGCCCTCGCGGATTTCGAACGTGGCGAAACACCATCTTGCTCCACCAGCTCGGGCCCTTTAACCTGCCTGCCATTTTGCGCGATCTTTGAGCCCGTGAGCGACCGAGCGTCTGGCGGCGGAGCCCGCGATAGGTCGTTGTAAGAGCAGGTATAATCGTCCGCCATTTTCCGTCCAACCGTATGTAAAAGTTAGGTTCTCGCATATATAGAACACGTACGTCAATACGCCTTTCGGTCTCGCGATTAACCTAAAAATTAAACTTAAATATTTATTTTGTGTCAATATAACCATAGACTGCTTCCGTTGAAGACACGTTAAACTCACCAAAAAAAAAAAAAATTAAATATTTATTCCTTAAACGCGCGACAGTAAAATTCGTGTTATAAGGGTTGTATTTTTCGTTAATCAACGCTTCGTGTCTCGATTTCATTGCCGCATAGTCCTACTTGGATTTTTTTAATTGTCGTCAGTTGACATTTTACAAACAGCCAAAACTTAATCTAAAAACACAAAATATGAAAATATGACAAAACTGCAATATGAAGACAATTTTTTGCGATGAATATTAATTAAAAATAACATACCTTCGGCCCTTGAAATTGCTCCAAAAACGTGCTGATCCAAATACGTGCAATAAAACGGAGACACGATGTGTTGATTTACGAAAAATACGACTTATAAAACAAATTCTACTGTCGCGCGTTCAAGAACACACCTCTAATCAATTAAAAATCAATCAATACTTATTTTGAGTTTCACATAAGTTAAATTTTAATCGCGAGACCGAAAGGCGTATTGACGTACGTGTCCTATATATGCGAGAACCTAACTTTTACATACGGTTGGAAGAAAAATGGCGGACGATTATACCTGCTCTTACAGAGCCTTAGTTCTATGTTCGTTTCGCCGCGGATTGATCGGCGTGTGTGATTTGTCGGGCGAAACCCTCGTCGCCCCGGATGCGCGCGCTCGAAAATACGGAGTAAACCACTTGCGAGTTTAGGCATCTTTCGCTCGCTGTGCCGCTGCGCCACCAATTTTTCTACGCGTCCGCTACATATTTTCTCCTGCTCGTCGTCGGCTAGGGTGACTCATGATACGGTAATGACACTTGCGTTGCGCGCAACATTACACACATTTCGTCCGCGAGTGTGTTTGCTCGAGATCTGTCAAGAATTATCGCCAAAGTCTCTCCACTGTGTTTTTACCTCGCTCGATTTTTTCTACTTGATTGACAAACACTCGTTCGCTAATAGAAATCTTAGCGAAATGTTAAAAGATTAAAGGCTCGAGGAAACTAACTATGTATATCGCGAGTAACGTCAAAGATACTTGAGAATAACGATACATTGTCTAAATGTTGCGCCCTTCTTCGTACCTTTATTTTGCCTTCTTTTAAAGTTTCATAAAGATTTGTCATATTCTTGCTTCTTTGCAGAATGTTAGTGTGAGCGATTGTCTGTATCGTATTTTGGAAACTAACTATGTATATCACGAGTAACGTCAAAGATACTTGAGAATAACGATACATTGTCTAAATGTTGCGCCCTTCGTACCTTTATTTTGCCTTCTTTTAAAGTTTCATAAAGTTTTGTCATATTCTTGCTTCTTTGCAGAATGTTAGTGTGAGCGATTGTCTGTATCGTATTTTGGAAACTAACTATGTATATCACGAGTAACGTCAAAGATACTTGAGAATAACGATACATTGTCTAAATGTTGCGCCCTTCTTCGTACCTTTATTTTGCCTTCTTTTAAAGTTTCATAAAGTTTTGTCATATTCTTGCTTCTTTGCAGAATGTTAGTGTGAGCGATTGTCTGTATCGTATTTTGGAAACTAACTATGTATATCGCGAGTAACGTCAAAGATACTTGAGAATAACGATACATTGTCTAAATGTTGCGCCCTTCTTCGTACCTTTATTTTGCCTTCTTTTAAAGTTTCATAAAGTTTTGTCATATTCTTGCTTTTTTGCAGAATGTTAGTGTGAGCGATTGTCTGTATCGTATTTTGGAAAGACATCTAGGAAGACAGCAGGGATTATATACAAGTGTAACCATCTTCAAGAACAACAATGGATATAGATCTGCCGGATTTCCCGTCAAAGGACGATGAGATTCAATACTGGATGGACTTAGCGCATCAAATGCATCAAAGGTAATATATGTTATGTATCAATCAAGCCTCGTTAATATAAAAGAAATTACACAGTTATTTGAATAATGATTAAATGGTTATCGGAATATGAATTAGAGAAAATATTTAACTTGGGTAATACTTATAAAACTGTCACGTGTTAGAATACCTTAATATATATGTATGTTACTCTATTTAAAAAATACTATTTTTTCCATATAATGCAAATTTGTATTACCTTATATAAATTGACTAAGAAATTATTATAATTTATTTAATGTGACTAGACATATCAGTATAACAGCTGCAATATTTATAATATATAATATAAATCGTTACAGTACATTAATCTTTCATTATATTATAATTAATGTTTGTATTATTTATATACAAGCATACATTATATGTGATTTTATAACAAAGGACATTTAAAGCATTTAAAAATTGTTTTATTACATTGTTACAGAAAGTATGATGTTGAACGTGAACTGGAAGAGTTTCAAGAGAATTCACAAATGTTGGAGAAAGAACTAGAAACTTCTTTGGAACAAGCAGAAAAAACGAATAGGGAATTGAGACAGAGAAATGCAAGACTCGCCACAGAAGTTGAACAGTTGAGAATGCGATT
Organism: Prenolepis imparis; assembly: GCF_030444845.1. Lineage (NCBI taxonomy): Eukaryota > Metazoa > Arthropoda > Insecta > Hymenoptera > Formicidae > Prenolepis > Prenolepis imparis. Next base: position 3,794,180 of record NW_028141162.1, read on the forward strand.
GGATCAGCAGTCTTCAGATTGCGCCATGTTCCAAGGAAAGGCGCAAGATTTACAGCAACAGCAAGAGCATCTTCTAAAATATATAAGAGAACTTGAACAAAAAAATGACGATTTGGAAAGAGCACACAGGTATTTCATATTTTTTCACTCTGTGGATAATAAGTCAGAAAATTGATGGAATTAATAGTAAATTAGTGGGTAATAAAGCAATGATGTATCTTTCACAGGATAAATAGGGTCACGGAAGAGGAGATAGAAGCTAAGTTTAATTTAGCTATAGAAAAAAATGCTTTACTCGAGTCAGAACTTGATGAAAAAGAAAGCCTAAAAGTTATAGTGCAAAGACTGATGGACGAAGTTAGAGGTTAATATAAGATTTTTTCTTTACTTAACACATTATATTTTGCAACACAGTGGCTAATATTTTATATTATTTCAGATTTGAAGCAGGAGATACAAGTACATGAAAGGCATCATACTGATAATAATAAGATCGTTGAGAGAGTTCGTAACAACATTGTCGACAGTAATAAGCTACAGGCTGAATTGGAATCAAATTCACCCGCTAGCCAGATAGTTTCACAAACTATACCTCCGAATAATACAACGACTTCACCGATAAAACGTAGGTTATTTAATGCTTTTATTAAAGCATGTTTTCCATTTTGCGTCAAAAAAACGATTACCGAGATTAATGAAAACTGCAATCGATCGTGCAAACATAAAAAATTGAAAAATTTTATATGGCTTAGAAGGTGGAGATATTGATATAAAAATGTATCGCATAAAAGTAGAATTTTTTTTATATATTTAGAATAATTATCAATTTTCTGCAATTTCTTTTCATGATTTTTACTGTTTACTTTTACTATTTATACTTTACTATTTTATTTTTAAAAATTGTTAAATTGTTTGATAATTCTTTCTCTCCCTCGCGCCTTTCCTCGTTTCCTCTCTTTTCATTTTTCTTATTACAAAAGAATCAATGTGCAGTATTATCACTGATGTAATACTGAATAAATATTTTTGACAATATTTTTTTCTTTATTTTGATTTTTTAAATATATCTTTTGTAAATATAAATATATAAACATTACCGATTTAAATCTATATATTTAATGATATAGATTTATAATTTTATTTAATCATAAATATTAATATAGAAGTACATCTTTTATATATTTATGTAGAAAAAGAGAGAGAGAATTAATCTTTTTTCCTTGTTATTCACTAGTTGGACATGGGATGGTAGGGGGTGTTATTGGAAACAACAATAATAATATAAGCCAACCATTGCCACCCTGTACCAGAATACTGGCAATGAATATGATTGGTGATCTCATGCGAAAAGTCGGGGTAAGTTCATAATATTTTTTTTATCTCATTAATAGTCTTTTAAGCTTGAAGCATGGCTTGTATGTTTTATTGTACCCTTATGCATAGTGTAAACTATGCCATTTGTAAAATTATATAAACTATATGTATATATTAAGCACCCTGATCAGTCAAACATCATACTTATTTGCTTAGCGACACTATGTCACGGATAAATCAATAGAATGTAATTATGTATATAGCAATATATAATGGAAGGTTGTAAATATTTCCTGTACATGTTGTAAGAGCAAATCACATTTGATTTGCGCTTGGAGTAGTTAGTGTGATGTAGTCGGTGTTTTGTGGTAGCTTGACAGATGGGTCTGCATGGACTGTAGGAGAATAAAATGCACTTGTCCGAGCGGACAGATGTCAAATACCACCTCATCTACCGTCTTATCAACGGCCCAGACTCACACATCTACTCAATGTATAAGGCAGCAACCTAGACCGACCGCGTACAAATCTTCAACGTGATTTCTCGACATTAGATTATTTTGCATCTCCTTGAAGAGCAGGTCTCGATTTGATTTTTGTTATTGCAGTGCTTGTAATAATTCACTGTGCACCTAATTTATGTATTGTCGAGAAACCATCCATAATCCCATGCTTACTACTTATAATAAATTTAATATCCTTGCTCTCTCTAACATTCTTGTCAATGTAATTTTGTTGTGTCTATCATAGCCATAAGATATATTAAATAGCATGTTTTTAATCATAATTATTCTTCTCTGCAGGCGTTGGAAAATAAACTGAACACAAGTAAAAACGCGGCACGAGAAGATCAAGTTCTCTACAGGTAACACAGCAATCACCTTTTAATCACATTAAATTGTGTTGTATTCCTGTTTTTATCGTGCAATCTGTACTCACAGGTAGATATCATGTAACTATTTTGATATACTTTACTCGATATTAAAAATTAATCGCCTATATTTCTCGATAAGTTTTCCTGAAACAAAAGTGCAAAAAAGAAATATGATACATGATATTCTCACTGATTGTACTTATTGTTATATATTGATTGTGTTTCCATTGAATATGTTTGTATAGTTAGCGCCAAAAGACATCCATAATTTATATATTTATTATTTAAGGCTTTTTATGCAATATTAAGTTTAATAGAAATAGATTGCTCGCTCTCTTATTTGATAGATAACTGCCCTTATTATTAAAAGCGAAGATGTCTCTTTTATATTTTATTTTAAATTTGTACATTGCAAAGAAATTCTTTAATATTATACCATACTGGTTTCAATTTGTTCAATCAATATTCCTTATATATTTATTTTATTATATTATTATTCTCTAATATATTAAAATCTCCTTGTTTGGTAGCAAATTTACAGCTTGTCTGTTCTTATGCTTCGTAAGTTATTGTTAAATAATTTATATATGTGACAATGACATAATATATATAATATTTTCATTTTTTCCTTTTTATAATAATATTTCCTAAGCATATGCCATGTTTGAATATGTTTCAAAATAAATGTATAATTACATTTTATTGGAAACTACATGTGCATATGCATTTGTTTTTATTCTGTTGTAACTTGATAATAATTTTATCTTGAAAGAATAATGAAATAATAGTTATTTCGCAAAATAGATATATATAGTAATTTTTTATATTTAAAAAAAAGTGTCGCATGCATGTGGAAGATCTTAATGCAGTAGACACATTTCAAAATGCAATAATACTTTTTTTTTTATTATAAGTCACATATATATTTGTACAAATTCAAACACAAACTAGACTTATTATTAAAAGAATGTACATAATACACACACACACACACACACATTCTATAAATGTAATTGATGCTGATTGATAATTGTGTAGTCTGATTCCTTGAAACAAAATTTCATATTGTTTCATTGGAGTAGATATACATATTTATATTGCGTACATTTTGTGATGTTTATTTGTTAATATATAAATATTACAAAAATTTTTTACATATTATACTAAAAGTTTCTCTTGTGAAAAATTAATTCTAGACATTAATTTATTACAAAAAAAGACACATTATAATTTATTCAATATTTGAATTTTGTGCGCTTTGTGTATAGAAAAAAATATGCAATTGCATTAAAAGATTGTTGATGTGAAATTATTCGTGGCTCAATTATTGGAAAAAAAATATTGATTGATATAAAAGATATTATATACATATAAATAGCAAAAAATAACAATATATTTATGAATCTTTTCTGCATGAATGGCCATTGTTATTTTATCTTACACAGTATAGTAAAAATATCATAACACATTATTATAATATGACATTTCCTGATATAAATATATGTGTTAATAGAGTAAAATTTAAGAGTAAACTTTTAATTGCGCAAACAGTATTTAGCTAATTTATGCACAAAATCAATCAGTACACGCATATTTTCTATTATATACATATGTATTTAACACACATATATGTATGTATATTTATAGCATTAGATAAAACGCAAACTATAACAAGAGATTATTGCATTTGTTCAATTAGAGCTAGACGGCAAGTCAGAAGCCCAGCCTCAGGAAACAACAACCACATTCGATTGTAAGCGCAGGATAATGTCGCAGTGCAATCATATATTCGCACATCGTCATATTGTACAATCCCGAGATGTAATGCGAAAATTTTCTTAACAATGACTTTAAGTCTTATTATTAAGTTATTTTGAAAATTTATTTAGTTTATTCGTAAAATTAGAAAATACTCTATCATGCCAGAAATGAACAGTCAGAGGCATAAAAAATAAACAAGACATAAATCTTCTTATATTTCTTTCGGCTGTAAAAGTTGTCCAGTAGCGGTATTCCGTACTTGTGCGTTAACGAAATTTTTTCCTACAATATTTTGTTTATTAAAAAACATCGTGTAGAATAATTATATAAATAATAAATTGGCAAGTTGATGAGTTACTGTACACTTTTCGATCGTTTCAAGTACATATGTCGAATGACATTAATTATAGTCGCTGTAATTATCGCAAGCGATAATTTTTCAGTGATGCTGATAAATGCCGCAAACGGAATACCACTATTTATATATATTCCTATACTCTATACTCTATACCGTTCGCATTGTAACTCGTCCAGTATTTTGCGTTTTTGTTACGAGAAATAAATGATTTATTTTATTATGAAAACACTTACATGTGTAAGCATGTCGTTATAAAAAAAAATATCGGTATCTCCTGATGTGACTTCAACCGACTTCTTTATCATGTTAACTCTTTCAAGCCTATTACGCTACATTAATATAATATATATATATATATATATATATATTATATATATATATATATATATATATACATATATATCACCACACGCGCAATATATAACTATGTGGTATGTAGTAAATATTAATTAATTTTCATGTAAATAACAAAAAAATAAGATAAAGTATATATATATATATATCGTTATTTATGATTTATATAAAAAGAGACGTATTGTTTTTTCTTTATTTTTCTCTGCATTAATTGTCTTGAGACAATTTGTCTCTTTTTTTTTTTACACTACGCGACATTATGATTATTTTAAAAATGAAAATTTGCGAATCTATATATATATGAATGAAGAACTTGGGGCAATAACATATTAAGCCATGTAAAAATCTTAGTTTATGTAATTTTGGATGGCCTCGACAAAAAGTTCAAATAAAATTTTTTTAACTAACGCTTTAAAAACGAGCGTAAATATTGTAAAACAAAATAATGGCTTACTTATGTGATATACATTCTTTTTAGTTCTTTATGATATACTTTTTGCTTATTTATAAAATTTAATGTGATTTGTAATATGTGACATATTATTGCCTCGAGCACTTTGGATATATTAAATATAAATAATTGTAGTAATGGAATATCTTATATTTATTAAAAAAGAAATACTTGTGACGTTTGTAGGTAATTACATAATTAATAAATAATTTATGAAATATTTTTTAATAATATAGGTATAATTCGTAACTATAACAGTTTATCATTGTTCATAAATAATTTGTAGATATACTTTGTAAAAATGTATACTTTCTAGCGCTTTTTTAAACATATTTATGCACATATAAAAAAAGTTCTTCTATTTTTTTAATATTTCATAAAAATAAAATTGGTAAAGCAAGTACCTTTTATGGAAAACGATTGGATGAGAATTCCAATAATTATATACATTATAACAAAATTAGCCAACAAAATAGCGTGTTTGCGCCCAGTTACATCTAAAATTTAGCGCTTTAAACTAATATATTGCGAGAAAAATGGATACATTGATAAAATACAAAATTGTTCGTCAATGAAAAATCATGTTATACTATGAATCTGAGAAAATTTTATTCAAATAAAATTATATTAATTTAACGACGCACACATGTCTTTATGAATATAAAACCACAAATTTGACAGGAGCAGTTTTAGATAAAAATATGATAACGCAAGGTGAGGTAAGATAAAAGTGAGTCGTGTGAATTTAGAAGATTTATTTATACGAAATGCGTTTATTTTTACACAAATTTTTACACAACGCTTAGGTGATTAAAATGACATATGTAACTCGAGTACAGAGATCTAATATGTTAAGCACTACATCTCAGCTTTACTGTGAGAGTATCTTATTCTAGTGCACACTTTTTGCAAGTACTAATAATGATAATGACATTGTTATGTATATTAGTAGTGAGAAGAAGATAAATAGTGAAAAAGAATCGCCATCTCCAAACGTGGCTTAATCAAAATTATTTTACTTGTATTTCATTACATTAAACTTTTAGCACGGAAAACTTGCAAATTAAACTTCATAAATATATGATATGAACTGAAGCGTTATCAAAGACAACAGTTCTGAAAAAAAGAGCAAAAGAAAACTTTTATATCTCTCTAATGACTTGTGAACTTGTGTTTTATTAATCAGAGAATAAAAAAATTATCAAACAATAACGCGCGCTATTAAGCGCTTAGTGTCTCTATATGGATAAAATATGTGTTTAAACTTTTGGAATGAAAGTGCTTCATCCATGACGCGACTGCAAACAGTAATGTATGTAATTAATAATATAATAATATTAATATTAATAATAATAATAATCGCAGTAAACGGTATGTATGCGTTACAAAGCGTCTCTTAAGCACGCTCGCCGCGAATTCGCCGAGCCAGCTGGATGTCCTTAGGCATAATTGTGACGCGTTTCGCGTGAATCGCGCACAGATTGGTGTCTTCGAAGAGACCAACGAGATATGCCTCGGAAGCTTCCTGAAGAGCGCCTATAGCTGCGCTCTGGAAACGCAGATCGGTCTTGAAGTCTTGCGCGATTTCACGAACCAGTCGTTGAAACGGCAATTTCCTGATAAGCAATTCCGTCGACTTTTGGTATCTTCTGATTTCTCGAAGAGCGACGGTACCAGGTCTGCGGAAGAAAATAACAAAAATGTTTGTAATAATTCGTCGAGTACAGTGAAAAGTCAAAGCGACGCGTTGTATTGTTTTTTTAATATATTCAATATTTTCCGATAGTTTTGATATTTATATATGTATGTAAATATACCTATAACGATGCGGCTTCTTCACACCTCCGGTGGACGGCGCGCTCTTCCTGGCCGCCTTAGTAGCGAGCTGCTTACGGGGAGCTTTTCCTCCCGTTGATTTACGGGCCGTCTGCTTGGTACGCGCCATGGTTTAACCTGTCGCAATAAGAGATATCGATTAAATCTTTTTTTTCTCGACATATCGGAAAGTGTGGAGAGAGATATTTAATCGCACGTCGTGTCGTGAGAAAATTTCAATCGGTAGGTGAAAAAAAAATTCTCTCGATCCTAGTCTACATCGCTCTTAATTCTATTTCTTCGATTACGCGAGACATCCTTCAATCATCTGTCATCTGTCAAATTTTTGACAATCGGACAACGCGCGATTGAATACAATCGACTGCAGCGCGCGAATGATGCATCTACGGGTAGATTGGATGACAGAGGAAGAGGGGGCGGGGAAAAGCTTTTAGTAGAGTAAAGACGAGGTGGGGGTAATCGTCATCGCGCAGTGGGGGAACAATCCGTTGCTGTTCGCGCGGAGGAAGCGCGCGCCGAGGAACGCCGCGCGTTGCGCAATGCGCGAACTTTCGTTCCCCCGCGAGAGACGAGGAGGCGAAGGAATGGGAGAGGAAGGCAAAGGAGAGAGAGAAAAAAAAGCGCGCGTTGTCAGGCGAAGAATTCGCGTCGCTTCCCGGATAGAACCCGTGGGAAGGGCGGGAGGGGGAGGGGGGACGACGATGCTCGCGGAAACTCGCGAGAAATCGGCTCGATCGGATTTTCCGGGAAAAACGTCAAACCAAACCGAGCCAAGCCAAGCCGCGATGCATCATCGTTCCCCCCTGATATCCCGACGAACGTCAGTCGGCAAAATGGTGGCGGCCTGCCGTAGAGAGACGGACGCGAGACGAGAAACGTCGTCCGCGAGGAAACTCTTCTCTTTTCCCCCTCCGTAGAATCCCCGCGATCGGGATATCATTTCCACCGTTTTTGCTCGCGATTTTCACGTCTCACGCGCGACGAAATGAAGTTCTCTCGTCTCTTTTATTACTCACCCACCTCGAGCGGATTATCGAACACGAGCGGACGCGAGTGAACTAGGTACACTATCCCGTATCCTCGCACACTCCGATGGCAGTGGACGCTCTCGGCTCTCCCCGAGTCACGACTCTCTCGCGTCCCTTACCCTCCCCCTCCCCCGCCCCTCTCTCTCTCTCCCCCTGGAAATTAAATCGTGCGAGAGGCATATAGAGCTCGCGGTGCGCCGCCGGCCAATCCGACTGCGAGCCTTCGGTCGCCCGGCGCGCCGCATTGGTCGCCCGGATGCATCGAGTGCGGCGCGAGTGCCCTGTCAATCGCTCGAAATCTTACTACGATACGCTCTCACGAGCGCATCCCCCCTCCCGCCCCCTCGATTCTCCGAATCGTCGTCCTCGTCGTGCGCTTCTCGCTTCTCTCGCGCGGAAGAACGCGAACAATTGCCGCGAATGGAGAAAATTGTCGTTCAACGGTGAGGGGGGCGGCGGGGGAGAGGAATTCGATCGATCGGAACGCGATGGAAAAACTAACTAGTTTAAAGAATGTAAATATCGCGCCCCGTGATTATTACACGGCGATTTTCCCCCCTCCGCGATAGACAAAATCGATACAAAAGCCGAACGCTAAACAAACACGACTGTACACATAGCACGTATGACACATACACACGCGCTTTACACGTCGCGCGTCCTTCGCTATAATGCTTTGTTCCGAAGAGAGAGTCGCCGAGCAGACTCGCGTATTCAAGCCCACGTTTGGGGCTATAAATATCTCATTTCATTTTATATATATATATGTATAAAAAGTAGAGATAGCACAATTAATCGCTTCGACTTACACAGCCACACATAGCGCTGAATGTGGGATATGACTGCTGCAGTACGAAAGGCTTTGTCTTCGAAACAACCCCGCGGTCATTGACAATCTCGTTATGACAAATATGTACTTAAGCCGAGTTCTCTCTCGCGTCTTTGCACAATATTAAGCTCTCTTGTCCTTACGAATGCGAAACGTCGTTTTAGATCGAAGAAAAGTTAAATTACATCGAGGTTACTTCAAGGAGATATGTAACACGTCAAATCACAACCGCGTACTCGCGAAATAGTCCCGAAATATGCGTGCGATTTCTCGACATATTAAAGAGAAGAAACAATATATAGTACTTACAGCTCACAATTATTCGCGCGTCGTTTTTATATCGCCTTAATCTGATGATCTCGTGATCTCGTCATTCGATTTTTCAATATTACGCGATGAGAGATCGAAATACGTGTGTCAAAAAGCGATGACGCGACACTACTGTTTACGCGGAGAAAGGCGGCTATCGCGCGATAATAACGCCTGACGTAGCACAGGACTATCTTCCGATGCTATATAGCGTCGCGGGTATCGATCAGCGAAATCTTGAGATCGATGTCCGGCCTGTAGCGGAAAAGCACGCGCACGCACGCACGCATGCACGCATATACAAACGCATGTCGCATTTGCGCTAGATTTTTGCGCGCAATGTGTGTCGTGCACACATATACAGTGCGCGCACATGCACATATCACCCTCGTCGCAAGCATTTCGCGACGAATCGATAGCGTCGTGCAGGACTATGGAAATGCGTTTGCTTGCACAGGCGCGAAAGTGATTGTATACTTGTGGAGCTCGGATATAGTATGTGAAAAAAAATTAATTATATATATATATATATATATACACACACACATAGTGTGTGTGTGTAGTAGAAACAAAATATATGTAAAGAAACATTACAATTCGTTCTCCATTACATCGATTAGAAAATGTATTTTTACTGTATTGTTGTTACAATTATCAATGATGCTATATAATTATTTATTATTCGTAATTATGATAATTACAACAACTTATGATAATAAGATTTGACATCAAAAGAGCTGCGTAGATGACAGAAAAGCAATCCTTCTGCATAAATGAAAACAAAAAAAATTATACACTTTTTTCACATTCCTCCTTCCTCTTTTAGACATACGCACACACATCTGTACACGTCTTTAAACACATACCAATATTTGTATTAAAAAGAATTTTGCAAAAAATGCAGCCCTTTTCTTGTCGCATCTTTAATATAATAAAGTATACACGAAACATATTATATGACATCATAAATTTTTAAAATTCTAGAGCATCCAAAGAACGAAAAATGCGAATCGATATCTATGTGTGTTTATGTGTCATATAATATTACACTATGATAAACTAATAAACTTATAATGAATTTTTTCACCGCATTCTCGATAAATAGACATGCATATGTATGCGTGTATATATATGTATATATACACACACATACAGGCGGTATGTATCTCCAGTTGCTTTACACTCTACATCTTATGAAAGTCCGTATAAGTATTAGCAATTTTGTATGTAGACAGTATAGATTTGTGAATAGGATAACAATCTGTAAACTACGACAAAGCAAAATCGGTTAAATTCTAAAATAAAAATGCTACTCTTGAATTTGTTTTCTAGAAAAGGGTACACAAAATCTATATACAATATTGCTGTGTATGTTATTTATCTACCCAGATATGAAAAACTAATTATTGGTTCTACAGTGCTTTTTCTTGATGAAGACAGATAATTTATACTTTTTTTTGTCTTTTTATATTCTTTCATCATTGTATCATGAATCGTGTCATCATGTGTCATGTTTTATCAAATTGGAATCTATTACAGACTCGCTCGTTATCCTTTTCTTAGCATCTCTAATATGATTGGCAGTGTGTAAACTATCGTAAATATACACAAGAAGAAAGTTAAGAATATATAATTTTTAGATCGTTGAAAAACGTACAATGTCCAAATGATAAGAAAATGATGAGAAAGACCGACGCGAACGTGAATGATTTAAGCGCGTTCACCACGAATTCGTCGTGCCAGCTGGATATCCTTAGGCATAATTGTGACGCGCTTCGCGTGAATCGCGCACAGATTAGTGTCTTCAAAGAGACCAACAAGATATGCCTCGGAAGCTTCCTGCAGGGCGCCTATAGCGGCGCTCTGGAAACGCAGATCGGTCTTGAAATCCTGAGCGATTTCACGAACCAAACGTTGGAACGGCAATTTTCTAATCAGCAACTCTGTCGACTTCTGGTATCTTCGAATTTCTCTCAGGGCTACAGTACCAGGTCTGAAAGAGACATGCAGACGTAAATAAATGAAAAACATTCTTACAAACATTGAAAAATATTTGTTTTATACTTTTATATCTCGTCTATTTAAATTTAAATATTTTATATCTTGTTTTATACATTGTTTTTAATTATTGTTTTATTTTTTTGCAAAGTGATAATATAAAACATTGCATTAAATTGATAATATTGTTGAAATGTTTTAGAAAATTGCTTAGGCTTTGACGTATCACATCGACATTTGTATTATTCTTGAAATAAATGGATCGCGATCACACGAATCGGAATAAACATACCTGTAGCGATGCGGTTTCTTGACGCCTCCAGTGGACGGCGCGCTTTTACGTGCCGCTTTGGTGGCGAGCTGCTTCCTGGGTGCCTTTCCACCGGTCGACTTACGAGCCGTTTGCTTGGTACGAGCCATGGCTGTAAATATTTATGACACTTAGATCCTCGGAAAGCTATCACACGAAAGGTGGGGCAAGAAAGAGAAGGGGGGAAAGGGAAAGGGAAGAGGAAGAGGGAGGGGAAAGAAAGGAAAAGAAAGGGCGGAACGAATAACAATATATTAGCTAAACGGATTTTTTCCGAACACGAGTGAACGATACTTCCAGAATATTCGTGAAATAACGCCGTATGAAATAGCGCTAATTAATCGCGAGGTCGACGAAATAATTGTGACATAAATGTATTATTATATATAATTATTTGTATATATATATATATATTGCCATCGGATATATATATATATATATATCTCTCTGACAAGTTCCCTCCAAAAGTGAACACACACACAAAACAAAATGGCGGACACGTCTGGATGCACTTTTCCAAGGCGTTTGAGAAGACGTGGAAAACGATAGCGATTTCTCACTCACGCTCGACAAATATTTTCGCGTTTACGCGGGCTACTATCGCGAACCGTGCACGCACATTTGGCTGTTGATCGTAGTCATTTTTCGAGAGACACGATCATCTTACCTGATTATTCACGATATTTGACGAGAAACGCCTTCGACAAGAAAACTGGTTCGATTAGAAGCGAACTTCTCAACACGAACGTCAAACGCAAATGAACGCGGACGCTAAAAGACCATAGAAGACTGTAGAAGACTGAGCGTGCGTCAAACTGCGTTTCACTGTTTATGAAAAAGAACAAGAGCTACGTGCCTCCCTCTCCAGCGTTCCTGTTCAAACCGCGCGATTGGTCGACGTTGCGTAAGGAGCTCGTGATTGGTTGGAAGCATCGCGAATAGCGTTGCACATTAGGCGATTTGTTCAACGCCCAAGTATTTCCATTCTCTATGCTATCTATGTACTTTATATATTTATTGTCAAGCCCGAAAATGAAGGCATTTCTCTCATGTCCCTTCTGTACATCAATTTGATTTGTTTTTGACTATTATTTGTCTCTATTAATATATGCCAGCTATTATATTTTTACATACGCACCCATATCACACATATACATACACACACATGCGCGCGTGTGTATTAATTAATATGTGTATAATAAATCAATAAATTTTTTCGCAGATTAATATCTTAAAATAACTACAAAAAAAAAGTATATAAAAAATGCTTAAAATACTTAAAAATTAAATAGAAATACATAAGATTAATTAAATTGTTATATTACAAATTGTAACTTTGTTTTTCATATTTTGGAACATGTTCTTTACACATGACATGCATATATTTCTATATTACAATTCCCCCCCCCTCCCCTTTTTTTAGCGTATAATAAATCAAGAAACAGTTTTATTTTAATATCATAAATTGCATATTATATAAAATTAGCTTGTTAGTCTATTGCAGATTCACGCATGTTATCGTGTCATCATATATCTTGCTATTATAATTGCTATTAATATGTAAGATTCATATTTTTTATTCTATCTTTTTTAGAAATAGTTTCATATTATATATCAATAATCAACAGATGCATAAAAGTGTGGTTTTATTACCAGAAGCAAAATTTCATCATTTTAACTTTGCAATGTCAATGTTTTAATTTAGAAATAAGAATAAAGCATTTTTATCATTACCTTAAATGCATTATACATAATGTTCAATCGAAAGAAATCAATTCTGCTGTCTTGGGTTTTAAATTTTCAACATCTTGCAAAGCTTCACTGGCTGTAACTGGAATTGGAACAGCTTGGAACGACATTGACTGCGCTGCTGGAATTTGAGCCATTCCTTGCATTGTCGGTACATTAGCTGCTTGAAAACCGGGTAAGGCCCGACTAGTTGCAGGTCTGCTGCCAGTTCCCGCAGGTATTTGAATAACGCCCGAAGGTTGAGACGAAATGGCAGCGTTGGAAACGACATGCGCTGGCATCGAGGATCCTTGGGTACCAGGTAGAGTAGACGGTTGCGATCCTATTTGCGGAGGTAGGCCGACCACAGCTCCGGTAGATACGAGACTCCCTGGAGCTACCGGACCTGATGAAGGACCCATGTGACTCTGAGGTATCGGAGGTAATCCTATTTGAGCCGAAGGAGGAACTGCTTGCTGTGATATTTGAGATGGAACATTTTGTTGAGGCGGTCTACCCGCTGAAGTTTGTCCTGGTGGCATATGTATCGGAGGGCTTTGTTGAGGTCCTATCTGATGGTTGCTTGGTGGTTGAAGTTGTTGAACAGGCGGTGTCATTTGGGAAGGTATCTGGGAAAACAATATTTTTAACAAATATTTGTGGATTCCTCTATAGAAAAATCGACAAAGATATTTTTAAATTTAATTTATAGACTTACTATTCCTGGGCCTGGTATAGACACGCAACTTATATTCTCCTGTCCTTGGATGGATGGATCTGACGATTGTTGTTCCGGATTAGGAAGCGATGTCATCATATGCACCGGCAATGTATTCAGCGGTGGCATGTTGTAACCCTGTATAGGATATTGATTCATGGATGGTTGCCCATACATGTAAACTCCTTGATTCGTGGGTGACATGGGATTATAATTAGCTCCAGGAGTCGGATAATGGACATGACGTACAGGTGATCCTTGAGAAGGCCCCATAAAATCTGAAACTGCTTGATAACCTCCTGCAAAAATAGAATGGATAGAAAAGAGATATATAATCTCAATGAAAATAAAGGTAGAGACTTATAAATATCTAATAATAATTTTAAGTAAAATTAAAAATTATACAAAGTGCTAAATTATATATACCCATTATATATTGCTGTTTCTGTTGCTCTTGACGCATTTGCATTTCCCTCTCTTGTTCTTGAATCTTTCGTAAAGCCAACTGGCGTTGATACTGCAAGTATTCTTGCTTCTTTTTTCGCATAATCGCTAGCTTTTGTGCCATCAGCATTTGCCGCTGTCTTTCAGCTTCTTCTGCTCTCCTTCGTAACTTCTCTTTATGTTCTTCTCGAAGTGCATCTAAAGCAGCTCTAGCATCCTTCATCTGAGTTAATTTATCTTGCAAACCTTCATAATACACTCTACTATCATCCTGCTCTTGGATATATCTTAACAATCTACAAAAAGATATTTTATGTAATACTCACATATATTCATATACATTCACATCTAAACAACTTAACAAAACATTAAAAATAAAAATGATAGTTTCATTAAACAAACCTAGAATGCATAGCTGTTATATTCAAGAATAAGGTTTGAACCGAACTGTCATTAGCGATCGATCTTCCTCTCGAGGAATTACTTTTCATCCTGTTTACGAAAATTTCGACCTGAGATCTCAGACCGCTTACAAATTCTTCCATTTGAATATCGATTTCGCCATTTTCCTGTTTTACAAGTACGACCCTTTGAGGCATCGGACTGCTTATGTTAGGTGCAGATGGACTAGTCACATCTACTCTTGACGCATGCTCTTCGCTTATAGTTTGTCTTTGTTCCCAATATTTGCGATTCAGATATTTAGCAAGCTCAGGTTCAATCTCGTCGTCATCTTGTATCCGTGATGGACTAGGACCCTAATAAAATAAATAAATCTTTATATATAATTTTTGAAAAATTAAAAATAATAATTTCAGAAAATATTACTACTATTTTAACAATCTAATTTATAAAAAAAATGTAGATTATTGTTAATGATTTTACACAATAAAAGATATTATTTAATAAGAATTATGAAAGACTAACAGGTGACGGTGGTGGCGAATATGTTGTCCTAGATATAGGAGTAGGATTGGATTTTAAAGCACTCGTAGCCCGTTTTTTCTCTTTTTCTTTCTGTTCAGCTTCACTTTGACTCAAAGCTATTGCTAGATTCAATTCTTCTTCTTCTTGCAATTCTTCTTCTGTTTTTCTAGCTGGAACCTAAAGATATAAAGTAAAATAAGTATTGCAATTATTATCTAATATTATTACAAAAAATTAACTTAGAAATCAAATTAAAGTTTTTAGAAAAGTTTCTTTTCCTTGAATTCAATATTTGATGTAATAATATGATTATACAATGTGATAATTATTATTATACAATTATATTATGAATAAATCATAATATAATTTGTAAATGTATAATATATATTTAATTATAATTAATGTATTATTTTTAATCATCATACAAATAATTATTTCAAACCATGAGTAACAATACCTGGTGCACCGAGGAAGCCATGTTTAACTAATAATTTGATTATATGAATGAATAATCTCTCGAAGTTGAATATATAGTACAATAGATGACTTAATTTAAAAAGATTGAGGCATAATTTGATTACAAGTTATTTAAAAAGTAAATGTAATTAGTTTTTTTATACTATATATTTCCATGTAATCCTATTGTTATATGCTCAAAAAAAGTTAATATTATTATCATGTAATATCAAATATAAATATACATACTTGTTGCTGCTGGGCCAAAGTGCTCTTGAGATATTCTGCTGGAAGATCTGTATCTTTAGTTTGTATTGCAGATGGTCTGAAAAAAAGAAACTACAGTTTTAAAAATATCTACACAATATAAATTATAAATAAAGAAAATGCAAAAATTCTACCAACTTGTTAACTTGTTCATAACAAGCTTCGCAAACTCGAACTTCTTTTTCAATCCCGAATTTTGGCAGAGTAGAAACTTTGCTCGAGCACTGACTGCAAAAGACTTGACCACATGCTCTGCAGTGATGCTTTCGTTGAACCATGCTAAAAGTCACGCGACACCGATGACATACTTCGCCGTCTGCCCATACAGGTGCAGTATCTGCTCTGAACATAGCGTCGCTTTCTTTTAAAGCAGGAAATTGATATCCTTCAGCTTTCATTATATTTACGGTATCCTAGAATTATAAAAAGATACAAAAAAAATAAGTACAAATGAAATTATATATTAATAATTAAAAAATTTTAACAAGATACATTTACCTGGACTGTTCTGTACTTTGGACTATGACGAAATGCATGGGCCCAAGCTTGAATTAACTCTAAAGTTTTCATTCTAACATTTTCATGCGGAGAAGTCTTGACTAATTCTTTTAGTTGTTCCATATATTGTTTGCTAGCTATCTCATCATGAATCAGTGTTCCACAATTTTTCACACAAGATTCCAGTACCTGTATGAGTGATGATTGGGGCATTAATAAATAAGAAAGTAATAAATGCAATACTTTTCTCTTTTACTATGATATTAAATCATATCTTACCAGTAAAGCATATAGCGCTACATGTGGATTCATGTTTATCATTTTCTTTCTTAGAGCAGCAAGCGCAGCTTTTGGCCTAAACAAGTAAAATGCTTTGAAATAAATACAGCAATATAGTGTGCGCACACAATGATCCGATACAGTTTTCTCTTTCTCAAGTATAATACCAAATATAATTGACAATATATATATATATATGTTATTATTCAATATTACGTTCTAATCATTGATAAAAGATGCAAGTATACTTTTTACAAGAATTATGCTTACTGAACATCGCTTTGACGTATAAAGTCGCAAATTTGTATGATTGTAGGCCAATCTGGTTCTAATTGCAGATGGCTCGTCGCCTTATCTACAAACAATTAATAATGACTTAGAGAAAGCTCCGACATTTTGGACGAATTTTAAACTCTCAAGAAACTCACCTAGCAATTTGTCAAAATTTGTCGAGCTGCGAAACATTTTGTTAGCGCGAAATGAAACTCACGTTTCTATCCTTTCTTGAAGCTTTATCGCGTATAATCACGCAATTATTACGATCGGCTGGCAACAGTTGCAGTGTGATTTTGACAATTGTTCTTATCACTCATCTCGCATTTGTCCCTTCCTACCCCAGATGTTTGCAAGATATGAGTCAGAGCAGTAGATAAGAATCGACTGTGCGATAATCGATTAATCGAATATCGAAAATTATCGATACCAAAAAATTTGAAATCTCGGAATGCTTGCAATTTTATGAGAACAAAATTTTGCAATTTTTATATTATAATTTTTTGCATTTTATTCCTTTGTTAAACGCTCGCAAAGCGACGAATCATTCTCTCATTATTCAGTACATATATAATTACGCGACTATATAAGAGTAGGTTATAAAAATGACGCAGCGCGCGCGTACAATCGCATTTTTATTTCTTAGCTTTTATTAATATCAATCTTTTCCCTATTAATAGTTTTAATATTAATTATTACCTATTTCACATCTGTGAGAAATATTTTTAGATATTTGAGGATATAAAAGTTTATTGCATTATTAAATTATGTATACTAATAAATAAAAGCGATTTGTAAATCTTGTTTTTAGCAATAAAAGCACAAAAAATAACTTTCTTTATGTAAATTAAATTATTATATACGTTTTTATCTATATAAAGTTTAAATAATTATCAATATATACATATATACATCTTATTTATGTTAACATATATTCAATTGAGCAACTATAGATCTAAATAATTTAACATGTTGCATCAAAATTCGATTAAGTTATTCATGTTTATATTTCTCTGTGAATATAAAAAATAATATATTTAATAATAGAAATAAAATCACTGAACATTAATTTGAGAAATTGCCTGTATTTATTTTAAGTTCATTATTGTTAAATTAAATAAGTGGTATAAAGTAAGATAAATATATGTACTCGAAAAATTATTATACAATATTATGGAATTAGTTTCTAATATGTATAATAAACAAAATTTTATGTACACTGACGGTGATTCATTCTCTGAAGAAAAGGGGAGGAAATAGAAGTCTGTGGCATAGATTAGTGATCACAACACTGATTGACTCGATCGCCAAAATATACTTCATTGGATCGATAAATAATACACGGGATTACCACAAAAGACAGTAAAAATAATATTAAATTAGAAACAAAACATTGAAATAATCTTTAATTAGAAAGTATTTTCTCAAAATAATTATACTAAATTTAATGTATTTTTTTTCTTTTATTGTATGTAAATTCACGATTATATGCAACACAGATTATATGCAACCTTACCTTAGAGAACGAATCAATTTGATTATTTTCAAGATGAATTTTTTGAAATCGACAAGTTGGAGAAAAGCTAAAATTCCCTAAACTTATTTGTTTCTTTTATAGAATGGATTGATTGGACTCGATAGAGGATTCATTTTCAGTACACCAGCTAACGGTTTCTTTTTTGCATCAAAAGGGATAGTCGGGCTTTTACGAACTTGCTGAAGATATTCCGATGTATGTTGCGCAGTATTTCGTAAAAGACTGAAGACTACTTTCTTTTTACCCGCAGAATTGTTTAAATTAGTTTGTTTATTTTTCTGATTTGATAATTCCTGTAATGTAAAACAATAAATAATTTTATATATAATTTTCATTATGCATTGTGTTGTAAAAATATCAATCAGAAGATAAAAATATTGATACTTACATCTTTCAACTGCATCCCTTGATCGTTGTGCATAACGTTCTTTTCCAACATTGTCTGTTTGAGGGCTAAGGATTTTTTATTCGTAGCTTCTTTAAATGAATTTTTCTTTGAAACTGGTGAGACAAAAGAGTATTGTTTTTTATGTTTCTCATGCAATATCGTTTTTTTTGGTTTACGTTTTACATTATCTGTTATAAGCGTATCATCTATCTGGCTCAATTTAATTTTCTTAGATTTATTTAATTCTTTACGCACTTTTATTTTTTGCTCTGTTTTGTCCTTATCTTTGATAATTATATTATCAAGTTTATTATCAAGTTCCTCACGTGTTAAATTACTCTTTCGTTTTTTAGATGGCACTATATTTGCATCCGTGTCCTGCAAGTTAGGCTTCATAATCTCAGTTGTATCAATTGATTCACTTTTTGAATCAATAGTGTCTGTATTAGAATTTAACTCTAAAGATGTATTGCTAGCAATGGCGTCGCCAATTCTTTTCCTTTTTTGTTTTTTGTTAATATTGTCAGAATATAATTTTTTCTCAAATTGAATGAGGCGCAATGTAGCCTTTTTTGATTCTTTTTTCGAATCTCGTTTCTGCAAATTTGGTTTCCTAACTCTCTTTATTCCAAGAGGCATTTTTCCCTCTGATAATTCTCTAAATCTGGATATAATTTTTTTTATAAGGAAAGTGTAATTCAGAATACATGGAAAAATATCTTAGTTTGATAGATTATTAAAATAAAATAACACAATATACATACTCTTGAATAAGTCTTGAAACTTGTCTTCGTGATTTTGCCTTAGATAATGGATGAAATTGATGTAATGAAAGCATTTCAATAATTTTTGCAGCATTGAAAGGTAATTGTGGTAGTTCCACATCCACTCTACCTGCTCTTGGGTCTAAAGGTTTTTCAATTTCATTATGTATTTCGCTTTCCAAAAGCTTACTTTTATTTTCATCAACATTTTCTTCTGTGTCTTCTTCAATTTTTTGCATATTATCCACATGTGCGCAAGGAAAACCAGCCTATTTATGCATGTATATGTTTATATTTGTCTCAAAACTATATATCTTTAATGATAGATTTCTTGGAATGTTCTAAGATAAAAATCATATCAATTATCCATATACATTGTACAAATGTATTGTATAAACATAAAAAAATTTTTTTAAAATCTTATTGCATATTTCTACAATAACTTCGATATTGTAATAAAATTGATTTATAGCCCTTTTATTATTAGTTATAGCACTTTGCAATGCTCAAATATACAAAATATTAGCTATATGATTTGTAAATTTTAATGGGTTCCAATTTAAAAATTATTATAATCTTGATATTTTCTTAAAATTTAGAATACTCCAAAGAATCGATCATTATAAGGTTTTAAAACATTATGTATTACAAAAATGTTACATATTAAATATATGTATTAAATTATATTTTTATATTTAAGGTATACTTACATTTTTCCAAGCTGTAAATTTTTCCGTATAATCTAAACCTACATCTGATTGAAATATCAAATATCTAAAGACATGTTGCATGATATGTTTCATTTGTCGTTCATCATCTGTTGTCACTAGATATACAACAAATGGTTTAATAAATTCATGGACAACATGTTCCGGTATATTTCCATTGCCAACCTATTATTTAAATAACAATGTCTTATTAAAGTTTAGATAAACAATTAGAAACTGAAAATCTTATTTTTATCTTATTTATATAAGTCTTATTGAATCAAGTTTTTAGAGTACCTTTGCAAGTTCTTCCAAATATATTTCTGTCATATGCAAATTGAATCCTAAACCAGTTTTTGGATGTAAAAACACTTGTAAAAACATTTGTGACATATCTGTCACAAATTTAACATTCCATGTCTTATTTTTATTACAGATCGCAAATGTTTGACGAAGAATTCTTCTAACCAACTAAAGAAATAAAAATAGATAGGTATAGATTATTTGTGTATAAAATAATACCTTAAAGTACTAGATACATAAGAAAACTAAAAGTACCATTAAAAATTTGTCTAATCTATATTGATCTATGCCAAACCATTCGATAGCAAGTGTCTTTAAAGCACAGCTGGTGTAAAGTAACATAGTATCCTCTGAATTGAAACAAAGTACAAGTTTACTAATCGAGTCGGCTAACTCTTCCTGAATCATCATTTTGTCAGACATCCACATGCAATAAAACAGACCTTTCCACAAGTTCATAAAGTCTGTTTCCGTAAAAGCTGTAAAGAGTACAGTATCGCATATAGTACAATGAGTTTTAAAATATCAAGTGTTAATATTTAAATCTGCACGTAAATTAATATATAAATTTATTTAACAAAATGTTATGCAAACTTACCATATGAACTTTGCGATCGTACTGTTAACCACTTTTTCAATCTTTTTAACACTTTATCCCTTATTCTTTTATCATTATTGGTTAATAGTCGCGCCATTTTAATTTCTTGCGCGACGATTAAATTCCTTTTAATTTCGCTTTCAGCATTTATGGGTCGCATCTTGTCCTCAACCTTCAACGTTTTCATTTTGTTATATCTTCTTGTAGCGAAACACGTGGACGACGCTATTTTCTCCATTGAATCCGAAAGGCTGACGGAAAACGAATGAAGACGAAAGCGGGACGTGAGCTAATCGACCAATCACACTCGAGCATTCTCACAACGTAGTAAGAAGGATTGTGATTGATCGATTTGCTCAAGACCTTAAGGCTGTTTTTCATTACGTTGTCGCGGGCTTGATTGACGTTTGAGGACGACCAATCAGAGCAAAGCAGCTCGCCAGCTGATTGGTCAATCCGCAACTGTCAACCGAAGCACAAACTGTAGTGTGGTAAGGGCTTTATAGTTAGGACTAAAATTTGTTTTCACGTGAAAAGGCCTTTATTGCTGTCATTTTCAGTTGTGTCTCCTAACGTCAAGAATTTACGGCAAAAAAATGTTCGGTAAATATATATATCAATAATGCACATTACCGAAATTTATTATAGATATTCGAAGAAATGTTTGCCACTTGCATTATAATCAAACAAATATAATCTATCGTTTTATTTTCTTTTTATTAGGCTGCTGTTGGTGTTGCTCTGCATTACGTCCGAGATATAAGAGGCTTGTTGATAATATCTTTCCAGTTAATCCTCAGGTAATATTTTTCACCCTTCTTAATTTGTTTTTATCTGGTTTTGTGAAATTTTAGCTTCGCTTATGAACAAATGTATAAATCAATATTGGAACACTGTCCTTGACAATTGATTGCTCTATTTATATTTGAATCCGATTGTGAGATATATATTTTTTTCAAACAAAAAACCTGTCCATTTAACAGAAAATCTCATTTATGTATATTTTGCGTCTATTTAGCTATATTAATGGATTTCTCTCATTTTCAGGATGGGTTAATTAAAAATAATATGGAAAAACTAACATTTTATTCATTGAGCAGTCCTGAGAAGTTAGACAGGATTGGAGAGTACTTATTCCAAAGAGCTTCTAGAGACATTTACAGGTATCACAGTAACTGTATTGTAATATCTGATCATCTAAAATATCTAAATTATATAATCACTTTATGTAAGAGATACAAAAATTAATTTTAATGACTCTTACAAACTTGATTAGCAATAATTTCAATAATTATATATAAACTATATAGCTTGCCATATGTGTCTGTAATTAAAATATATTATATAAAACAAAAATTGATAAAATCTGATAAATATTTATATCGTAGGAGAAGGAATGGCTTTGTCGTGATTGCTATGGAAGCAATGGATCAGCTCCTAGTGGCTTGTCATGCGCAAACTTTGAACCTATTTGTCGAAAGCTTTTTGAAGATGGTACAGAAATTGTTAGAATCCACTGATCCTCAATTACAAATTCTTGCAACACAATCTGTAAGTAATGCTCACTGGCAAACTCAAACATTTCTGCTATTAATTTTATTGAGTTAATATATTAATTCTGTTTCAAAGTTTGTCAGATTTGCCAATATTGAAGAGGACACACCTTCGTATCATACACGTTATGACTTCTTTGTATCAAAATATTCTGCAATGTGCCATTCTAATAATGACGATTCTAATATACGCAAACAAATTAGACTTGCTGGTATTCAAGGACTACAGGTATGATGCCACTGAATACAGTGAAGTATCAGTTTATTTAAATTACAGTGACTTGCACATTAAAAATTATATGTTTATGTTATATTCAATTATATAAATTGTTATATAGGGTGTTGTGAGAAAAACTCTGTCTGATGATTTGGTCGAGAATATTTGGGAACCTGTACATATGGACAAGATTGTACCATCATTGTTGTATAACATGCAGAATTCAAGGTAGTTTATACAAAAAAATTAATATTATGAAATATACAAACACTGACACTGAGTTTGTATTTGTAGATATGTTGACAAGGAACACGCGATGCCAGATAGTCCGACCGAGGAACGATTGGATCCGCCACAATTTGCGGAAACTTGTATGCGAGAATTGATCGGACGTGCATCATTTGGTCACATTAGATGTGTCATAAGACCTGTATTAAGGTATAGAAAAGAGATAACTTCTAAAGAATTAATGTGTATAAGAATATATTTTATATATATATTTATAAGATATTAATAAAAGACTAACTATTTGCAGACACTTGGATAATCATCAATTGTGGGTGCCTAATTATTTCGCAATTCATACTTTTAGAATAATTATGTTTTCTATCCAGGTATATACGACAACATAATTTTATTTGTAAAATAATTATACATTAACATTGGGTAATCAATATTTCTTTTATATATTTTTCAGTCGCAGTATTCTTACACTGTAGTAGAAGCCCTAATGACACATCTCGACGATCATTCAAAGTCGTCTCCAAAAATTCGCACTAGCATAGCGGACACCTTGTCTAAAATTATATCGATTGCTGCAGGTGAAAGTGTTGGTAAGCACATAAGATGATAAAATTAAAAACATTCGGCATAAATTCAATTATGCAATTAATATATAGTTATAAATATAAGTAATAATTATCAAATATAAAATGAAGATTATCTCAATATTCTTAAGCTCTTTTAATATATTACATGTACTTATTTTAGGACCATCTGTATTGGAAATTATAAATTCTTTGTTATCTCATCTTCGAGTAAGTGTAACGAGAAATCAATCATCAAGCAGTGATGAGCAGTTATATCAAGAAGCTCTCATTAATGCTCTTGGAGAATTTGCAAATCATCTTCCAGATTACCAGAAAATTGAAATTATGATGTTTATCATGAGTAAGGTTCCATATAGTCAACCAGATCGTATAGTATCAGTTGGCAAAGGAGATGTATTACTCCAAAGTATACTTCTAAAATCGCTGTTAAAGGTAAAAATCATTTATTATAATTAACTAATACTAAAAATACTCTTAAAAAGATTTGATAGAATCAGATTAAAAAATGCCTATACGATTAAATTGTTGATATAGACATTTTTTATTTTTGTAAATATCCAATTTCTTGTACAATATATTTGATAAATTTTCCATCTTTTTTATATTATTTAGTACATAACATTTTTAATTAATGTTTATCTAGTTGTGTTTTTAATTATTTTACTATGGCTAATCTGAATGCAGAATTCTATCACGAAACGTGCTTTATAAATATATATATATATATAAAGCAGATATAAATATCAAGCAAATATATATATATAAAGCAAGTATAAAGCTTATATAAAGCGAGACGCGATCGGTTTCTATCTTTTTTTATGAGTTTTAAACAAGGTAATGACAGACACTTCGTTTGTACATAGGTTGGTACCAAGTATCAAACTATTCATCTGAACACGACATTCCCACCCAGTTTCTTGGATCCATTACTGAGAATGTCACTGGCAGCAGATGCTGAAATGAGGCTTCTAGTACAAAAAATATTCCACACTCTAATTGACAGACATAGAAATATTATGATACTTGCTAAACCAACGTAAGTTTATCTCTTGCTAACAAACATTAATTTACTAATATTTTATTTATTATTATTTCTTTTTTTTATGGCTTGTATTGTATATAATTCTTCTGACAAAATACATCAATTTTTCTCTCTTTTTCAGTGTGAATGTAGTGGAACTTGGTCTGGTTATTGAGAAAGCATCTAGACCCGATGTAATTTTTATTCGAAAGCATGGTCCTGAAATCTATTTAGCATTATATGAATCATTAGAGCTATCTAGTAACACTGTAGAAAACGTGGAATCTATTTATACTACATTGGCATTACTTGCCATTGAATTGGCTTCTGAAGAAACTGTCTTAGAATTATTGAGATTGGTGTTGAGCCTTCAAGATTTAGCATTGACAAGTAGTCAAATTAGTCTTTCACTCAAATTTAACTTACATGGAATAGTTATTAGCTTATTGATTTTAATATCGTACGTCTGCAATATTACTGTACTTACGGACTATGCAAAAAAGGTGGGTAAATTTTCGCCTTGATCACGAATTTATTTATATTTATTTTTTTATTTATAATATCTTTGCTAAAGTGTAAAATGCCTAATTAATTGGACATATTTAAATCCGTTTTAAGGTAGTGGACGCGCGTCGAAAGGACAGTCCGCATTTGTTACCAGATTTACAATCACAATATGATACTACTCTAACATCCAGATTAACACCAACTCTGTTGGTTGATCAAACTGTTGTCAGTGAATGCTTAAAAGGAGCTGGTTTTGATAGTGGAAAACTCCAACAAGGCTCTGGTTATAACAGCAATTCTTTACAACATAGGTAATTTAACTGTATAACGAGTATAGCACACACAATAATTAGCTATGAATATTAAGTACTAAAAAAGCAGAGAGAGTGCACATAGTTTTATACATAAGTCATACATAAATAACATAAATATTCTTTATTAGGCATTCTTGGGTTGACAGTGCTGGACGAAATTCATTAGCCGATATTAATTCTGGAGGTCCAGAATTGGATAGTGAAGGTTCATCACCCAATGTACAAAAGGTTAGGCTTTAAAATTAAAAAAAAAAATTAACATGTACTGTAATTTCTGCTAAATTAACCAATATATTTATCATTATTTAATTAATATATTTATCATTATTTACATTTTGCTTATACTTTTTTCTTTGATCTGAGAATTACTTCTATTATTATTATATTATTATTTTTAATCTTTAATTAATTTTTTACAGAAATTACCTGGAGAAGAATTAACATTTGAAAGCATGAAAAGGATCTTGACAGAAAATAATAATAATCAAGTGGTAGAAGAAGAGAAACGAATGCAGCTGTTTCAGTTTTTCAAAAATGCACCATTCCAAGATCTCGTGTCAAAGACACAACCCAAGGTATAAAATTTATTAATTAAAAATAAGTTAGAATCTTAAAAATGTAATATTCTAATATCTATATTACATGTGATATTTTAAAAATTATTCCAACTAATGCATATATTTTTCTAATCTTTTTGATTTACAGCACGATGTTTTACAGAATAAATTATCAGAAATATTTAATACTTTGTCTGTTGAGCCGCGCAACACAGTTTCTGCAACTGGACCACAAACAGATACTAAACCAAGTCAAACCCCATCTTATGAAATTCACTTCCCTGAACTGTTTGTATATTAAATCACTATTGTATATTAAACTACTATTCTTGTTGCAATAACATTAGCCAAATATTAGCTGCACTGTATTAGATCGTGCACCTGTTACAATAAGAGCAATAGCTCGTATCCTTTAAAAAATGACTCTTAAGTACATGTAAAGATTAGAGTAAAAAACGTTTTTGTTTTATATATAGTTAAATATATTTTTGTTATTGATGTTAATAAGTTGTTGTGTATTCGTATAACAAATTCTCTCTTCCTCCTTTCTTTTTCTCCTCTCTCTTTCTCTTTGACTCTTTTTCTTTCTGTATTTGTATTTGCTTTTAATGAATAAAGATCAAATGTTTTAAATATACGTATATGTATCATAGAGAGTATATTAAACTTTTTAATTATTTTTATATTTGATATAGCAATTTTATAGTATAGAGAATTAAGGTAAATGTATTTGCTTTAGATGCGTTTTAAGCACTTATATTTTCTGTTGTAAATTAAAGATACGTTAAATTCTCGCGGAAAAAATATATGTATATATACTAACTTAGTAGATAATAATGCAATCAATAAATAAATACATATAAAACACACACAATACTGTTAACATTAATAATTATACAAAATATTTCTTTAAAAAAAATTACAATTATTTTATGTATATTATCTAGAGAAATCTATAATAAATAATAAGATAGAATAAGCAATGTCTGAAGCAAAAGGTTGCATGATATATATTTATATGATGCACACAGCATATAGATATAAAAAGCTTTGTTTCAAATATTTTACAAATATATTAAAACATATATGTGTTATGCGTATACTAAATTAAAAAAAATTTATTTTGTAATATATTTATCCTTTTTCACACTTGCCTTCGAATTTATTTAGTCACATAATACATGTGAAAAAAGGATGTGTACTTGAAAACAATTTTTTATTGTACTTTATTGTGTAGCCTGTAACTGTTACATTAATGTAATTATTTTTGTTAACATCAGTGGGTTCTTCTATAAAATATTCGAAAAATTGTGAAATATATAATATGTGAATGGAATGAACACAGGTATTGTATATTTGGTGAATATTTGAAAGGCCCCTTTATTCAATTGCTCATCATAGGAACATGGTCAGATTTTAAATCAAGTTTAAAATGTCTTGTGTGTGTGTGTAAAGAGCTGATAATTAAACTACACACAGTATAAATTTTACATACAGTTTAACTTTATCAAAAATGTTTGAATATTACCAACTCAATAGCTAATATGAATTGTACATTGCTTTTATGTAATGTTAAAATAATCTTAATGTGTCTTATACATTAATTTGCGAAAAATGCAGTTTTTAATGTTTGAGCGATTGAATTAAGGTATTAGCACAGGATGTCATATTTATGTAACGACTACTACGTAATACAATTTGATGTAGTTTTTTATTCTTTTTTTGTTTGTATTGAAATGCATTTGGTCAGTTTGGTACATTCTAAGAGGTATTTCAG
The DNA here is from genome assembly GCF_030444845.1 of Prenolepis imparis. Classification (NCBI taxonomy): domain Eukaryota; kingdom Metazoa; phylum Arthropoda; class Insecta; order Hymenoptera; family Formicidae; genus Prenolepis; species Prenolepis imparis. Next base: position 3,822,265 of record NW_028141162.1, read on the forward strand.
GGTTCCACCTTAAGTAACTCCACATCAAAGGTGAGAACTGCATTTGGCGGAATAGTGTGTCTTTGTCAAGGCTAATATAATTAATTATTTGTTTTATAACAAATAAATTAAATAGAATAATTATATATATATATATATAAAATTCTATTTAATATATTTGATTATTCTGTACTTAATATTATTTTGCATTAAAGGATATACTCCAGGATGGCCTCGGCTGCCATAAGCATAATCTGGAGAACAGGTTAGCCTGGCTCGTTCCCCGACGCACATTCTCGCGACTCCTTGGTCCCAACCTTTGATTACTTCACCCTTGCCAATTTTAAACTTAAATGGCACACCGCGGTCTCTGCTAGAATCGAATTTCTTCCCATTATTAAGAGTACCTAAAAAATATATTAAAATTTATTAATTTATCTTATGACATCTGATACACACACACACACACACAAAATTATTCATAAGAATAATGTAATATTGTAATATAATCTTTTCTCCTCTTATTATGTATAAAACAGTAACACTAAATTTGTTTCTTCTCGATTCTCAGATACATATATACAATTATATTTTATATTATATATTATTATACAATATGTATAAAATTCAGAATATTAATTATATTCACACACATCAAAATAAGTACCTGTGTAATGTACAACTACTGTTTGCCCAGTCTTTGGATAGGTTTGACCTACACATATACAGAAACTCGTGATAAATATTATGATAAGTATATATGAATAAATGAAAATAGTTTATAGAGAGAGAGAGAGAGAGAGAGAGAGAGAGAGAGAGAGAGAGAGAGAGAGAGAGAGAGAGAGAGAGAGAGAGAGAGAGAGAGAGAGAGAGAGAGAGAGAGAGAGAGAGCATTTGGAATTGTAGTAAATAAAAAGAGAGAGGTGTATATGTGTGTTGTTTTGCGGCATAGAATTTATTTTATCTGAATATATAGAAACCACGTCAGTTATACCATGAATGTAAATTATGTTTGTTCGCGGTCTTCTAGGCCGTGACATATTAATGAATACATCGAGCGAGGCACTAAAAGTTTTGGAGCATCAAAACGTGATACGGCGTTAAAAGGAGCATTTCAAAATGGGAGAGAAGGTTCTCGAAAGAGACACGAAAAATTCAGAGAGTTCATAAAAAATAAAACATTTATTTACTACCATCGCCAGGCTGCAGAACTTCGACATCCACGCCCATGATTACGTATTTTTTATCAGCGCAGCGATCAAGTTCTCTCTTCAAGGTAGCAAAGGTTCGTGCGAGAATCGGTCACGTTTCTCGACTCTTGCTCGGAACGCTTGGAACGTAGAACAGAATTCACATAAAACGACACTACTCCATACAATCCAGAGACAGTGATTTCCAGATCGTGGGATTTTCAGACGCATGCGCAATAGTGTATAAAAAACGTATATATTTTACCGAATAATTAGAATCGTTAGGGCCCGGACCCCGAACCAGTGTTGCCAATTTCAGGTCGCGCAGTTGCGTCACGCCGGTCACGCGGTCACGTCGGAATTCGGAATCGGAAATCGGAATGCGGTGCGCGGAGTGGGGAGTGGGGTGAGAGAGTGGGGATGGTTGGAGAGGGGAGGTGCGCGCGGCGCGCGCGACTCACTGGCGCGCGCACCCCCACCCCCCTCCAACTATCCCCACTCGCTCTCCCCACTCCCCACTCCCCACTCCGCGACCGCATTCCGACGCCGTGACGCTGCGTACTTGAATGTCAAAAGTCGAACGCGCCGCGCACATCGACACGCGCTCGCTCTCTCTGTCTCTCTTCCGCCGCCCCGGACACAAAAGAATGGAACGGCTATGATTGGCCAGTTTAATCTTCAATGCGTAATCTGATACGAGTTTAAGGAACCGGAAGTGTACGGGACAGATGAAACCGCGGTTGATGGAAAATGGCTAGGGACCACGTGTTGACATATGTGTGAAGAAACCCTATGAGACATGCGGTACCTGTGATTTTCAAATAAACAATTTATGTATGATGAATTTTTATAGAATATAACGCGCAATGGATTTACAATACAAGTGTGTATTTTATTTTTCAAATAAGCTTAATACAAAATATGTAATAAGTAAAGAAATTGGAATTCTTTGTGAAAAAAAGTTTCATCTCTCTTTGCCATCATCTGACAATTATAAAGAAAATATTTCTAATTGGATCATAAAATAGAAAGATACATTTCATGGACTTTTAATCTTTATCTTGTTTTCGAAAAATGTTATTCATTTAAATATATTTGCAGAACGATTCATCCTGTGAAATATTTACAAGATCATCTTGTGAGTATTTAATATATATAATTAAGAATTTGACAGGATTTTGAAAAATTTTCTATAACACACACACATATACAAGTATGTGACAAGTCTATAAACAATTTTAGGAACAAGGCATTCGCCCAGACGGTAGAAAATTTGTATCATTTAGGGCAGTAAGCGTAAATGTTTCATCGATTGTCCAAGCAGATAGCTCAGCGATATTTAAGTTGGGTGATACAACTGCAGTTTGTGGTATTAAAGCTGTAAATATATTTTACAATATTTTTTATATTTTATAATTAAATATTATATAACTAAGACTTTTTAAAATAAAGTTCTTAATATGAAATACATATTTATATTTAAACAGACTGAATATTATATAATGTGTAAATGAATTGTGTGTGTATTAACACACATTAAATATTTATTTTTATATTTTAAAATTTATATGTATATGTTACTTAAATTTAATATTTTCTCTTTACATATATATATTTTATATAAAATTTATATTAAAGAATTTTAATTATAAGAACAATGTCTTTAAACTGATAAAGTAGCAATTAAAAATATGCAACATCTCAAGATATAATAATATGTTTCAGGAATTAACGACGCCAAAAGCAGATTTTCCAGATTATGGTTACATAGTACCAAATGTAGAACTATCTCCTCTGTGTTCTTCAAAGTTTCGTCCAGGCCCACCAAGTGAACAAGCGCAAGTGCTTTCTAAATCGATAGATATTATATTAAGCAATTCGAAAGCACTCGATTTAAAAGATCTTTGCATCTGCAAAAATAAATTAGTATGGGTCTTGTACTGTGATATCTTATGTTTAAATTACAATGGCTCGGTTGTTGACGCTTGTATTGGAGCAGTGATTGCAGCTCTTAAAACATGTAAGTTACAATGTATTGTTGTCTGAGAGCATGTGTAATAATATCTATTGTCAATTTCTTTTTTACTATTGTATTTGACAAAATATTTCCTTTGCAGTGACTCTACCTGAAGTAAACTACAACAAGGAAACAGGAGTAATTGTTGTACATCCAAAAAATAGAAAAGAATTTATTGTAAGAACACTTCCAGTTTCTGCATCATTTGCAATATTCGAAAAGTCAGTTTTAATTATTATTATAACTAAATATATTCTTAGTTGTTTTTTTTTTTTACAATTAAGTTTTCAATTGTTTCTCTTTTTTTGTTTATAGACAACTGTTGCTAGCTGATCCTTCAGATGATGAAGAAGACTTGTCATCAGCAAGATTTTCTATTGTGATGGATGATGAAGAAGAAATTTGTTATATATATAAACCTGGTGTGTATTCTGCTTTCGTAGTAGTATAGTATAGTAAATATCATAATTATCTTCTTATTATTAATGGTTATTAAAATATATTCATCTCATATAATAATTCTCTAATAATAATAATCTTAATATAGGTGGAATTGCTATCTCTCAGAATTTATTTTGCAAAGGACTAGAAATGGCAAAATTGAGAGCAAAGTCAATCAGATCAGTAATCAATGCTGCTATTTCGACACTAAATGTGAACAATATAGAAGATTAGATTACTTAAATAAAACAATATCTATTTTTTTTATTGTGTGTGTATGTATGTCATTTTTTATATTTGGTATTATTATATGAAGGTAAAAAACACAAAATATCCAGGATATTATATAAATCTATTTTTTTTATTCCTATTTTATTAAACTTCAGACAATATATCAAAAGAGAGAAGAATTCTAGAAAAGTGGAAAGAGAAAATAATTATTAACAGATATTATACTGTTAGTACTTTTTATTTGAACATTTATGGCATGTTACTGAATATATTCACACAAATATCGTGAGAAAATATTTTTGATAAAGTATACAATTGTGCTAATACATATATCAGTCTTTCCTTTAGGTACATGAATAAAACACATATTTAACTTAAAATCATATTATGTACTTTAACAATAACTTAATACAAACATGCCTTTCTCATGATTTTCAAGAATTCTTCTTGGGATATTTCTCCATCTCCATCTTTGTCTGCTTCATCAATCATTTCTTGTATTTCTTCATCAGTCAGATTTTCCCCCAATTCATGCGCAACTCTTTTTAGATTTTTGAAAGATATCTTCCCTGTATCATCATCATCAAAGAGACGGAAGGCTCTTAATACTTCTTCTTTTGAATCTTTTTCTGACATCTTCACTGTCATTATATTTAAGAATTCTTCATAAGATATTTTGCCAAGACCATCTGGATCTACATCCGCTGCAAGCTTTTTTAATTCTTCTTTTGTCGGTTCAATCCCCAGAGCTCTAATTGCAACTTTAAGTTCTTTAGTGGCAATTTTTCCAGTACCATCCGGATCAAATAAATCGAAAGCTTCTTTTATATCAGCTTTTTGCTCTTCCATTAGCTCAAATTTTATTGTATTCTTCTTGCGGACAGCACCAGTGGCATGCTTTTTGGATGTAGATGCCTGTAAGAGAGAAAAACAGAATTATTGGAGAAACTTTATTTTGAAAAATATAAAAAAAAAAAAGAATATAGAATAGTGTCTTAAAAACACAGGAAAAAAGTTTTGATAGTTTCAAACGAATAGGAAATAATTTTAATAAATTAGTATAAAAAAGTAGAAAAATATAGATTAATAAAGAATGATAAAAATAGTAAATTAATAGAAATATTCATTAAATTCAATAATTATAATAATTACCATATTCACAATCTGCAATTTTCTTATATACTAACTGTATAAAATCACAATAATTGTTTCTCTAGTTAGGTAATTGAAGTGCTATTAAATATCGTTGCGAAGCTGCTTCGTTATTTTCACCAAACACGCGATTGTGAATATTACTTTCATCATATTTATATCGAAAGAATTTAGTTTGATCGATATATGACGCGGCCATACGTTATTTTTTATGCTTCTATGACAGAATGATTGCAATCTAATCTGAACTCGATCGAAAAATTTAATATACTTGTACAAAATACCCAATTAATATCAAAACTTTATAAATCCAGGAAGTAATTTCTGAAAATTTAGTTATACATCCGCCAAACCATAAGTTATGATCGGCGAACGAAACGAAATTATGAATCGCTAGGTTAGGTTAGGTTATATCACTATTATTGTATCATATATTTATTCTAAAGAAAATTTATATTATTTATTGTATTTTATACATTTTATTCTTGCTGCTTTGAATCAAAATATAATAATTCTTATATTTAATTGCCAGATGATGAATGCTCTATGATGTTATTTTTGCTTTAAAGCATTTGATAGTCTAATCTGAGGATGAAGAATATTGCACTTCAAAGCAAAAATAGCATTAAAAAAAGTGGAGCTCACCTTGTTATATTTACTTTTAATGTTTTTTTTTTCATATTTACATCAATAAATTTCTATTTTAATGACTAGAGTAAAAAGTTTTAAACCAGAATATTTTGGGATATTTTTAGATCCAAGCATCGATAGTATCAGTAATGTTCGCTTCAGTATTTTCCATTCTAGTCACTTCATCTTCTTGTATTTTCTTAATTTTCCTATTTTTTTTTAATATTTCCATTTTCTCTGTTCTCATTTTTCACTCTTTCATTCAACTGCTTTATTTCTATTTTCTTTTTCTTTCTCCTTTGGTCTCTCTTCTACATTTCTTCTTTTATTTCTCTATCTTCCTTCTGATCTATCTGTTTCCAATCTTTTATTTCTCTATCTTCCTCCTGATCTATCTGTTTCCAATCTTCATTTTTACTATTTGTTTGATCGTCATTCACTTCTATCAACTTCATTTCTCTTTTCTTACAATATTCTTCCAGAGTTTCTTTATGGACTTCAGCAACTTCATTAAGTATATCAGCTATCCAGCAAGCTATTATATCAGCTAAAAAGCGCAATTGTTGCGTCGCTCGATCGCCATTTTGAGCATCCACTGTATATCTGTCAAGAGATGTTAAGCGTCTCAATATCACAGCCGTAATTTCGCGAATATCCTTCTTTCGCGTCTGACAATGATGTCCCAGAATGCTCTTGACAAAGTGTTCAGCCATCAGATATTGACACATTGTCGCATCTCTGTCTAGCATTGTTGTACGTGCATCTTTAATTGTAATCTCTTTCATCAGTTTTTTCACGAGCGGTGAAAATTGTGTTATCTTCTTCTTTCTACGTTTCTTCCGGCGAAGAATTTGCGCAGCTTCCCTATGAACAATTAATGATTTGTTAAAAAAATTGCTAAATTACAAGTTAAAATTAAGAAATATTCATATAACTTTCATATAAAATTAAATTTGAAATTTGAGAAATACGAAACACATATATGATACATACTCTGGAGTTAAACAAGATTCAGCCTCGATGATCTTGATAAGATTATTCACAAATGCTGGTGGCAGTATCGATATTTTCTCTTTTAACGTGATCAACACGCGTTGTTTTGTGGGTCGTGCTAGTTCCTCGATCCGAAGAGATGCAGATTTTACAGTAACCTGTGGTACATCGTGCTAAATATTCACATGTAAAAAATATGAAATTAATAATGAAGTTACAATACTATATTATAAGTTATTATAAAATTATATGAAAATATATTATATAAAATTATATACAGAGAAATAAGTATATATTTGTAATCTGTAAAGATAATAACATGTCCTTATTAATTTTGCTATATATACGTACATATTTTACAATTTCGAAATATCAGATTACTTTCATGATCTTTGATGCTAACATCTTCGGGCGAGGTTTTTTCTGTATTCTCTTTCTTCTCGATCGTAATTGTTCTTCCAATACATCATCCAATTCACCCTTAATGATTTCTGTTTCCACTATATCCGCAAATTTATCCTTGTTTGCAGCCATGGTGTTTCTTTCTGGGAGAGAGAAAACTACAAAATGTCAAAGAAAATATAAATGTTCTTACACCGAGAGCAAATGTAAATTATTTCTCGCAAGCAAATCATAACATACATATGTTGTACTCGGTTAATTTGTTTTCTTCCTCAAATTATCGAAGGATTACATTTTTTTGTTACATTCATCTTGCGTGCTTAATAAACACACGACAATTTGGAAATATTTATACGCGTATATAAACAAACATGCGAAAAAATGGCTGTCAACCTCATTCGATATATTAGAGATCTGCTTTACCGATCGCAAGTAAAGTAAATTTTCCCCTTTACCCAACAATCGTCTCCAGAATCCAATAACTCGGCCGAAGATGGCGCTAGCGTGGCCGTGGTATTTCGCTCAGCGGAGAGGCAGACAGCCCGTCCGTTTTATTAATCGATCATTCCGGGAGTCGCTGTGCGTGAATCGCGTCGGAGCTGGCTCGCGGCCTCGAGAGATCCGAGATAGATAGATAATGAGACGCGCCTAGATACGTCATCGGGGAAAGATGTAGTTATCAGGCGAGTTGGTGCGTGAACGTCTCCCACACGGGCTGGCAACAACATACGTCCTTGCGAAGCGAAATGTGATCACACGACACGCACTTTACATAGATTACGTACGTCTCAGGTTCGCTGCCGATCGAATAATTGAGGAGAAAAACACCGCCGAGGGAAAGGATTACACACGAGAGTTATGACGAGATAACAGATGCAGAATGAGGCACAGCAGCAGCGGTAACCTATTCGGTTATGCGGTCCTCACGTTCACCCTCACTCGCCTCAAGGGTGAGTTCATTACACGATCGCGAGATACGTATGCACATACGTATATATATGGGCAGTTATACCTCCACATCTCTGCGTGTTCTATTTTAACTTTTATTTATAATGTCATCGATTTTGTGCGAACGCTCGCGTATTGTAATGTACCCGCGCGCGTGTTCGATTAAACTCGGACATTCTCGAGGGTTGTCAGAAAAATGGGGCGAGTTGTATATATGCTGTACGTGCGTAAAGGGCTCGGACGAGGCAGCGAATTAGAGGCAGAGAATTAAACGTCAAAAATTATCGGATTAAAAGCATTCAAGATTGGAGAATTTGATTAATTGAAACGGAAGGATTTTAAGTTTTTTTTTTTTTTTTCTTCGGATTTTTAATCCGATATGGGCTTAATTCCTCTTAATTCCTCGTGTTTAATTCGGTATTCCTTCTTCTGCTCGTTGTCTCTTAAATAAAGCGTGTATGTATATATATATATATATATATATATATATATATTATTGTGGTATACATATACTTGTATTTTCAAGTATTATTATCTATTCTGATTAAATTAAAATGTATTAGATCTAAATTAAATTATGTTACAGTAAAGTTATTAATTAGAAATTATTAATTGGTAATGTTTAATGAAGTAGGATTTTATGTCATGTGGAGTAAATTTTATATATGTATATCAAACCTCTTATTTAGCTATTTGAGTCTGATTCATAGCATGCTTTATAAAAAGATAAATATTTAATAGCTCAGATGGAAGAAATAAATTTGCTTATTGCTAATTATATTAGTTTTTTTAGCTCAATTATTTTTCATTTTCCTCCTTGTTTAATATCAAATATTAATATTTATAGTACTCGCAGAAAGCGGAATTGTTTGTAAAGATCAAAATGGACGCACTTATAATAATGGTATCTATTATACTCCTGGACCTGAACCATGTACTTTTTGTATTTGTGATAATGGCAATCCAAAGTGGTGTAAAGCATTTATTTGCAAATTTCTCGAGGTATGTAGTATTAACAATATATCCTAAATACTGTAAAAGAGCATTTAAACTTAAAGTTTAAAATTATTAATAAAATTTGGAGAAAAGAGTTACTTAAAGACTCGTATAAAATTAATTTTCTGCACAATATAGGAGAATTGCAAGTCTTTTCGTCGAGGAGATACCTGTTGCGAATTTATTTGCTTGGATGACACATTGTCAGCGATACTTAATGACAAAGATGGAACTAATGGAATAGATGGAAATGCCAATTATGATATAGGTTTACGATCGGTTGCCAGTTTTGTGACAGCAATATTTTCACTGAGTTTGTTATTCTTTCTGATTCATCGTTTGCGTCAGCGTAAAATACAAGGTAATATTATACAATATCTCTATATATAGTTTTGAGTTTTAAATTTTAATTTTTTTGAGATGTGTGCAACAATACAGTATTACTATCGAAACAAAAATTACATTATTGAACTGTTTCAAAAATAATGTAATTTATTTTTATTTTATTCAGTTTATTTTATATTTATTTTATATTTTATTTTATATTTTATTTTATATTTATTTTATATTTATTTTAATATTTTTGTTTCAAAATATAATCAAAAAATAAGTTACATTATTTTCGTTTCAATTGATATTATAATAAGAAATGTAATATATAGTTACATATTAGTTTGTGTAGCGGGTCGAGAAAACAGGCAACTCGGAGATGATCAGAGAAGCTTAGGCAGTATGGGATATTTGGACAGAGGATTGCCTCATGGGGTTCCCATGGATGACATATCTTGCGGGACAGGTTACTCATTGTGGAAACCACCTGGCAGCAATTACTTTCCGCGCGGCGAGGCGCCTCCGCCCTACGAGGAAGTAATCGCCGCAACGAGGGCGGAACAGCTGCTATCGATGAATCCGCATACGCTACTATCGATGAACTTCTCCGACAATTACATGCCAAATATTAACAATCACACGAGCATGTCGGTCGTCGCGGACGCACAAAATGAATTAACCGTGAACACGCAAGCTTCATCCAACGATAATCATATAAATACACCCCTGATGTCTTCGTCGAGCAGACCACTTCCTAGTCCCAGCGCATACGCGTCTGGCAATTATCACCGACCGATGAATCAAAATATCAATGCAACGTCTACCATTGGTCTGAATACGAGCACATCTACCACAAATTTTACAATGGGAACAAACACATATGAGAATCTACCCATCTCGTCGATCGGTACGATTAATTTCAATGACAGTCAACAACATTCTGGAATGAATAGCGCTAGTACGCAACAGCCACTGTTACCGATATCGCATTCCACTATACCCAAGAATTATCGTCAGCACACGACGATCTTTCCGCGTCAGAACGACGCTGGCGCGTTCACGATATCGGCGACCTTGTCGAATTCGGACGTGTCTTCCCATCGCACAATCTCGCGTACCTTGACATCTCGCATTACTGACAGAGCGAAAGACATTCTGACCGATTGCTCGGCGAAGGACTATCTCCGCTTATCACCGAGCAACATCGCGACGCCGCATAAAAGCTTGTCGCAGTCCATACAACTGTCCGCGGTTGCAGCTTGCCCAAACAACTACAAAACTACTACCAAAGATGCGGATACGTTTTATACGGATGATACGCCAACAGCATCAGCGTCCGGCTTACTAGCGCAATCCGAAATGTGTAAGACAGACACGGCAGAGGTATCCGAGAAGACTCGCGAATACACAGTATGTACAAATAATTTGTTATAATAATATAAGTCTCATTGGGAGGACGTAACATTTATTAAATACGAAATTTTATCTGCTTTAGCCTTCATTAAGCGCAGCTAACGAGATCAATCAGAGCGGCAGCTTCGAATCGATGACGTATACATGCAGCATGCAAGCGTTACCGACTCTGCACGATGACACGGACGACTATCGAAGCGAATGCGAGAACTGCAAGAGCGCGACGGGTTCTCGTTACTATCTGGATAACGAGGACGAGCTAGTCACCTCTCTTCATGAAACCATGACGTTACACAGAAGACCGGACGAAACAACAAGTGCCACACCACAGTATTATAGAACTTCACTTACACTGCCGACGAGTACACGCCAACGTACAAGGTGATATATGTTTGATCAATATAGATTTATAACCTTTTTTTTAGCATTTTTTATTTGATACGCATTAAATTATTTCCAAACAATATTGAAACTATTTTTATAAAATTATTTTTATGTCATACTTACGAAGATGAGTTATGTGCATGGAAAATTTCGTAGATGAATTTTTAAAATGTCTTTATATTTAGGATTACCGGGGCTCGTGAAAATTGGTTCAACACTATGCCAGAAAGTTCTAGCGGGTCTTCTGATGAAAACTAAGAAAATAGTGGAAAAAAATGTTTAAATGCGCAAATAAGATTATTATACACACACACACATACACATACACACAATACAGTATCTGTATCCAGTTATTAAAATTATCTATACAGAGTGTCCCAGAATTTTCGCGCTTCTGTTCTCGGATAAGATCGTTGGTTGAATGTCAGTGCAATAATAATTTTTGCATCGTGTTAAGGCAAAAATATACAGACTTCCTATATAATGTTTATCGCGATATAAAGAGAGCTCTCTTAAAAAGCTTCACAAATCTTTCCATTTCTTCGATACAATGGCAGTTTAAGTCTTCCAAAATTCCCTAGCTTCCTTATACTCTCAATGTAATATTTGAGAGAAACTGCCAGTTTTTGGGACATCCTCTATAGTGTGTGATCGCCATAATTATCATTATTCTACATTATAATCTTCACCGTCATTATTATCATTGTCATTGTCATGAAGCAGTGGAAGTTTGTGAGATTTTATATAGTGAAACCTCTTAGTCCAAAATGAATCAAGCAAAACCCAGTGGGAAATTTCGTATTTAAAATTTTGCAAACTTTCGCACTCTGTATCAGTATTATTACTACATCACTATTCTTATTCTCTTCCGTGTTATTTTTTTTAAATTTTATTTTACTCTCAGAATGAGAAAAATTTAGTTACATTGAAAATAATTATACAAATTTTAACAATAGATCTTTACTGTAAAAAGTAGAATAAATTCATATCTGTATATGTACATGATATTAAGAGAGAATCACACATAAAAAAATGTTTAACAAGTCATGAAATTAATTCTTTCATGGAATATCTATAAAAGCAAGATTTATACATATATATATATATATATATATGTGTGTGTGTTAATAGGTTTGTTAATATAGGTATATAAGTTGCCTACGCGCGCGGCACCGATGAGGTATTATTGAGGCGGTCGTGTGATGAATTTTTGTGAGTACTAATCAGTCCGACGCTCCCGGAGATAATTGGAGAGTATTAATATTATCACCGACCGCTTTTGACGATACAAATATCCAAAAATGCGCATTGTTAACTTTATAATTTACAATTGTGCCCATATTTTATAGATATATATCAGAGACGCGGACCGAAAAAATTCATGATTGAAATGATTCTCTTCATTGACCGAGATCGAAAAACTAATAATTCTTAAATATAATTTTATTGCGAAAGGTAACCAAATTGAATATTATTTTGATCCAGGTCTCCGATGAGTATTTACGCAGCAAAACATATATAGATATATTTTTTTTTATTTATGTATGTTTATTTATATAATTGTTTTTATTTTGGTTCTTATATTTTCTGGTAAAATGTAAGTTTCAAATATTTTTTTGGAGGGAAGGAAGGTTTTATTCAAAGCTCTATCAAAAATTTAGTTTGCTAGGATATTTGAGATTGAGAAAAGATTACTATGTGAGCGACTGATCTTTTATCAAATTTTCGATAGGAAACAAAATTGACTTTACATTCATCGAAGAATCTGTGATTCTTTATGCTTTGCTACTATGTAGATATATGTATAAAAAAAAAAAAAAAAGAAAGAAAATTCGGCTACATATTGTAACATTCAAGTCGGAAAGTAACAAAGACTGGAAGTGCCGAAGTGTTGACATTAGGCGAGCGAACAAAAATAAGGAAAACAAAATTGTAAGAAGTATTTTAATTGTAAATTGTCTAAAATTCAAGTAGAGAGAAGGAGAGAGGGAGCAAAAGAGATACATATAAGTACAAGTACGATAAGCTGCGTTTTATTTCGAATTTAGTTATGGCATTTTTTAAAATGGGATATGAACAGTATTGAGAAGCTTTTATTTTTCAGTATTTACGATATTTATGCATTCTCTCGATAATTCACACAACATTCAACATCCGAACGATAGTTCTTTGCAATTGTAACATGAAACTTCTTTAGGTTTCTTGGAATCTCTTGTAACTTCTTATTCACGATATTATGAAATACAAATGATTAACAAATAAATCTTTTCTTCCGATTAATCACAATAGTTGTAAGTGAATCTATATGTTCCTCGTTCTTGTCGTTCATGTGTATCTCGTTTTTATTTTATTATTATACTGTCCCGAATATTTTAAATGTTTGAGAGAGAGGGAGAAAGATGTGAAACGTGAATATATATATGAATTGTGAATATTATTTCTACTATGCGTTCCGATATGTTTTATTCAATATTAAGAATTATATTAAACTAAATATAATTGCAAAAATTAACTTATTTTCAACAATTTTTAACATATATATACGTATAATGTTAATTTAAATTTTATTTTTAATCTGCGAAGTTAAATGTATATAGATTTTTGTATAAAGGAATTCTTGGATTTTGTTTGACACAAGTGCATAACAATTTGTATAATAATTGCGTTATATATGAGGAAGGCGAAAAAAAGAAACGGTATCTTATAATAATAGACTCTCGTCTTCGCTACAGTCGTTAAAAATCTTTTATTTGTTTCTCAAAGAATTCATCCGCCCGTATTAGCAATTACAAAACGGCTTTCACGGCAGGCACAGCTTTCAAGATCCCGTCGCGATTCGATGGAATAAATCGATGCGACTCTACGGAATCCCGTAGCGCTGTCTTATTTAAAAATCACTATGCTCCGTCAGTACGGAGCTGTATACACATGACATAAAGTTATTACGCTTACACGCTATTTATGTATATATATGTATATGTATAAGATATACATACTTCTTTTTTTTTTGTATTTATTAGTATATAATAGCTGTGTTCTCTCTTAGCCCTGACAAAATACGTAACATAATAAAATATATGAAAAACTGCTATAGGTCGAAGTCATACGCGGTGTCATACGAATGCAAACATTATTCTGTTATAGATAAGAATCGTAACTTTTGTTCTTCCGTGTTTTACTAACAAGACAGGTTGAACGTCTAATAGCAAATAATGCCTCGAAATGCAAGTTATATATCGTTCAGAGTTCATGTTCACAAAGAGATACAACTTACTTTCTTTGTAAAATCTTAAAAAAATATAATCAAAATTAACAAAATTAAATCTAGATTAATTTCCTCAAGTTCTAAAAGTATTGAATTGTTAAACAACTGATTGCACATGGAATCCTCTGCGAATTACTGACGATTTTGCGCATTTCGTAAGATGTATATCTTTTTACAAGAGATATAAGATATATAACTTGTTTGAAATTATTGAAAAATGGAAAGATACAATTATTCGCATTTTCTTTCGTCTTTTTTCCATCTTTTTTTTTGCGATTCTTATCTTGCATCGACATTACCGCGAGACCTCGTCAAAAATCGCTCATCACAATCTGATTTTCTTTTTCTCTCCATGCACACGTGCACATCACTTTGCAGCGGCGAATTTCCGACGTTTTTTGACCTGCGAATCCTTTTTGCTGCGATATTTTCATAATAAGCCATTTGAGAGCTGTTTTGTATGAGAAAAGAAAACAAATATATTCTTCTTTTCTTTCAAAGATGATCAAATCGAATCCCGAAATGTAAATAGATAATACAGAATAAAATAAAAGATATATTTTTTCCAAAGGAAAGGGACAAAACTAATTTTTCAGTTCATTTTTAAATAAAAAATAAAAATCCTAGAGTATTATCTATTTACAGGATTCGATACATATACATACATCAAATCAAATCTCGAAATGAAAATAGATAATACTTGATAGTTTTTTGCTTTTCATTTACTGAAAAATTTATTTTGTCCCTTTTCTGGAAAAAAAATATACAATATTTTTTTCCAGAAAATAAAAGGCAAACAACTAGTGTATTATCTATTTCTATTTCGCAGAGTTGAATATAAATACGTAATCGTTACTGGAATTTAATGAAACTAAAAGTTTTCGGGACTTTTCGCAAACTATCAAAGTTGGAAATCGCCGCTGTGCCGCGAATATATCCTAATTTACAAGGAATATCGTGGTTTCTGACGCGTTGACCATCGTCGTCATCATCATAATCATCATCATCATCACCAAACGCTGATCGTGGCAGAGCAATCGCCATTTTTTCAGGTCCCAATTGCTTCAACAGTTCGCTCGATCAACGCTTAATCAGCTCGCAATCACAGCACTTTACTCACAATCCTTCATCTACTCTTGACGAAAATTACATTTACAAACGCATCGCGCGAGGACAAAAATTCATAATACAAAGGTGCTTTGTGTCTACGTCGGCAAAATACAATTAGCGATCTATCTCATATATGTATATATATATATATATATATATATATATACATATACATATATATTTGTTCTTATTTTTATTGATTTACCGAATTAATTGTATGACCGCTTATAGATCGGGAATTAAAATGGCGCCAAGAATAATAGATTAATGAAAGTTAATTTCGTAGAATATATATTTGCGATCTCTCTCTTTCTCTCTCTTTTATTCTCTCATTGATAAATTGTATCGAATTGCACGAAGTTAGAAACTATGAAAAATGCAAACTTGATAAACTTTAATCGGCATGTTAATGTTTCGTGAAAAAAATTTTTTGTGACGAAATTGTATTTTCCCGACAAATGCGGGAAACAGGAACTCGATACGAGTGATTTAAAACTCATTAATCGATTGTTATAAGCATCTTGTTTTTACATTATTAGATATTTATGTATAAGCTTGAAATTGAAGCTGTCTGTGAAAGAAGGACATATAAATGATTTTATGAACAAATCCCCGCAAGTAAATTTCTTATATTTTGAATATAGTATATTATATTTTCATTTAGGAAAATAACTAATAAATATTTCTATCATCTGGAGATATTTTAAATTAAAATATTTTTTTTCCAACTAATAAATTATTCTTCGGAAAAAGAATATTTTGCGCTATATATCTTTTTCTCAGATAATCTCAACTGATATTTCAATTACGAATAACATAGTCAGTTCGATAAATCACAATCTATGGAAAGAAGAAGATAGCGCATTTGTTTTCAATCACTCGTCCAAGCCCGATTATTCGAACGCTTTGATAGTTTTATAATAATTTTCTTAAACATTACTCTGTATTCTTTGACGAAATTGCAATCAACCTTTGCACCACGAAAATTTACTAGGTAGCGCGATCATTTACGTTTCTAATTTTCAATGTTAAAGCTATTTTTAGTAAAAAGCGCGCTTTGAAGTTAGAAAACACACCTTTAATCATAATATCGTTCAATAGAGATTAACTTCCTATCAAATAGAATGCCCAAACGCAATAGAATGCGATTAGAATCTTCACCAATTAGAATCGCAATAAGATAACAATTAAATTGCTATTAAATCCGACTTAGAATTTACTAAAGAGTTTACTTAAGCTTAGCTTAATTCACCAAGGTTCTTTAATCGTCAAACAATGTTACAGGATCCTAATTGGGCTCCTTGATACAATTTCGTGGAATAAATATATAATGCCAAAGAATTCATCAAGAAGAATTTCGGATTGCAATATTTTTCCTAGCACGGGCAGACATTTCTGTATATCTATCATGCACTCGGTTTCCTTAATACGCATATTTTCGACGATTTTTTTCTTATTGTAGTGATAGGACATGTCATCACAAAACAAAAAACAAATAACAATATTCTTGTACATACAGATCGATTACGGGATCGTTTCATCGCTTTGCGACGCCGGTTGCAACTTGCTGTTTCTTAGATTAAGAACGAGTCGGTACGATCTATGTTCAAGCGTACACTATCTTCTATTTTATATTAATTACATTGTTGATCGGAAATACTAAAGGCACCTAATGTTTCACTGGATGCTCTTTGCGTTGCGCATTGACAATTAATTAATCGACAAGCGCAACCGAGATCAATCGCGACGGAAATTCTCCGCTTCTTCTAAATCCATTCCTTCTAATTTATTTCTTTTTTTTTGCGCTCATAGCTCGTCTTCATAATATAAGAGACGAAATTAAATTGATTCCGCAAAAAAATCACAGTTACAAAAAAAGTAAAGTATACAGAAACCGGAGAAGTTCCATCTATACGCTTGAAATCTATACAACATTCGCGAATTCTATTGTATTTCGAAGCGTAACAGCAAACCGGGCTCGATTCTAAAACATCGTGAGATTATATAATACTATATAATTAATCGATGAAGACGATTCACAGTCCGCTTCGTTAACATCGAGGGATGAGTGATCGACTTTCCGATACCCGATTATGCGATTTCCGCAATCTTGTACATCTCTGATTTAATTCCTGATTTTTTTTTCGCAAAAAAAACACTATAACGAGCTATTTCACTACGGGACAAAATTCACATTCGTTCACTGTGCAAGTTGTAGACTTTCATTTCATAAGAAATATAATGAAATATCAAATAATGAATATTTAAATATCACTCTCTTGCAAACTTGTTTTTATACCGAGAGATAATTGTATTTGTACCGTTTAATATTTCTTCCTTTTTCTTTTCAAAACCGTATCTGCGGATCGCATATTACAATGATAATATAAAATTGATTTGTCTATCGTGTAAAAATCGTGACGCAAGTAATAGTAACGCAATAGAGACAGGATCAAGATATACGTGTAGAGAGGGCCTTATCGAGGACTATCAATTGTCTCCTGAGAGTATTTTATCGCGGAAGATAGACGCCCAATATATATATAAATTATCGTTCTAATTTTTATACGAATTTTTATATAAATCTTTATATCGTACTAATCATATGCATCGCGCATCGGAGCCTGCGGACTCTCATCTCCTGCCTAATTTCGACGAGACGCTGTCGGAACGTAAGAGGTAGAAAAATATACGTGTGGCGCGCATCACTTATCCATTTGATTCAGTAATTGATTACAGCAACGAGAATGCAGTTTAATCCTTGGATGCATAAAGGAGGGAGGAAGAAGGAGAGCTCAAAATATTTTTACTTTGTTCTCTGCAACTCTTCTTCTGGATAATATTTCAGAGAAGAATCCTTCGACAATGTATTTTATGTAAATTTACACACTTCTCTATTTTTTTTAAAATTTTTATTCGAACATTTGTGCATCCAAGGATTAAGAAGCTGTTCTCAGTTCAATGACTGGTGACATACAGACGCGCGCGCATATACATATCGCCCCAGATATAATATACTACTCTTTATCAAAGTATGATTTGAAAGTACGAAATTAAGTCTCTATAAATTTAGTCTCTATTAATATTTTCTAACAATTATTTTTTCAGCTTATTTTTCTCGGATGAAAAGAGAGAAAAACGATTTCTCTGAAAAAGTACGAAGCTGGAAAAATCTATTAATCGGCGCCATAAAAGCAAACGGGATAATAATAGCGCCCTGTCGAGAGAAAACCTGCTTCTAAATGATTTTTTCACATTATTTTTTTCGCATCATTAACGACTGCGAAACAAGATAAAAGTGAGAGAAGATAGAAGATTTCATATGATAGAGAATAGAAAGTTAAAGGTAGAGAAGATGAGAAAAATCTGGACAAAGAGAGTTAGATCATTCAAGAAGCCTTTGTGCTTCGAATGTATGGACGAGAATATCTCTCCACTAAGCGATCCTTACATTTTACTGTACAAATCGCGAGTGACAAGCGGGGGATGTATCGTCGCTCGCTCGTTGTTCGACTAAACTGCTCGTCATTTTTACACGTATAAACGATGGGAATAATACTACGGAAATTCCACACGCATTATCTACTAGTGTATAATCTAAGCTATCTTCCGCTTCTTCTTCGAGTCTTCAAAATGGCACCGATCGCGCGCGCTATTGATGAATCATTTAATCTATCACTTAGAAAAGAGAAGAATCGCCGAGCATCCCACGAAAATCAGGCAAATTATTGCGTCTATAAAGTTTCGGAAAATCGGCTGCTTACGTTTCTACCCTGTTTGCACTGTACATCTATATATGTTAGACCTGACCCATCAACTATCTATAGTCTCTCTAATTTGCTTTTTAGCTTTGATATACTTGAGTGAAGCTTTCACCGTCAGATTCATAAAGAAATTTGCGGCGAACGAATAAACAGGATCTATTCCTATAAACATTTATCGATGACAAAGTTGTGAGATTTAAGTCGATGTTTCTTACCCTGTTACAACTTGCTTAGAGAGGCAAGATCATACGTAAAAGAAGAAATTTCTAAGAGATTATATACACATGAGAGACAAAAAACTAAGATTGACAGATTAATAAATTTTTTTAATGGATTATCTAAAAACTCTTCTTTTTTTTCTAATAATAACGATAAAGAAGAGTGAAGAGTCAGAGAAGTAATCAAAATTCAATTCCACAAAAAATTTAATTAAATGATATCACTAATATTCACGATCCTCATACGAGATCTACGTGATTTCTTCAAGAGCAAAATCTATACATGGATTGCCAAATTTTCGTGGTATACTCTGGAACGCTATATCTTACGTTTCTCAAAATGTTATTGAGATCTGTATGTATACTAATCTAGTAGCTAAACCGATCTCGTTCACACGTTTCTTCCTGCTGCTGACACTTTGAAACGTCGAGAATTCTCCCTTCGATCTAAAATATCGTACGATAGATAAATTGGTCGCTTACGAACGAGTGATAAGAACGAATTTGAAGAAATTTGATTTGTTTCGACGCGGCGTATTAAAGCTGCCTCCGGACGATGCGTCTGCCATTCATATATGTATTTCAACGTCATTCATATATTCACGAAAAATGGAAAAATTTTTTCTTTTTATCTACATATTTAATTAATTTAATATAATTCACGTTGCATTTATTTCATCCAAATTAAAATTCATGTATTTGAAATAAATTAGAAACAAAATTGAAGAAAGAACATGTACATTTTTGTACAGCAATTATTTATTTTTAGATGTGCAGAGACTATAATAAAAAAATTCTGTTCTCTTGCAATGGATAAAAAAGCGAATCTTTTGTTCGATAAAAAATGACGTTACCGCTTATTATATGTAATTGAATAACTGCATTTATAGAGCAAACTCATCGTTTAGAGGCTGAATCTGAAATGATTGATACGCCGATGAGAGAACGCGAGAATAGAGCGGGGAAAAAACGATGCGAAAATCATTAAAATATATATTCAAATGATACGTCGCGGATATATTGCGTACCGACAAATTACACGAAAGGGGTGTACAAAATACAATTATCACGAATGAGTAGACTACCTTGGCAACGTACATCGAGTGTATATGTGTCCACGGAGAGAGAAATACCAAAAGTATAAAAATAGAGGGATTAATAATTAGAGTAACTTTATCGTAAAATAGTCTCTTAAGTATATTAATATAGCGTGATAGAAAGATGTTTAAAAACGGAATTTTATCGTGGCTCTCGCGGAGCGTTTTTCTTTCTTTAATTTTTATCTCGTAAAATACGCGACATAGTAGCTTACGAAAGTCACTTTCATTCCTATGTTACAGAGCTTCCCGTAAAAAAGTTGTATACGTATTAGAAGAAAGCGTCGTACATCCGCGCAAATAGTAAGAATGAACAAAGTATCAGCGAAGAGATTAACGAGAGGGAACAAAAGATACTTAATGGCAAAATGCGAGTGACTCTCTCGGAAAGAATCGCGCGGAGAGAAAAGAGGAAAGAATTGTGCATTTGTGCACTGTACATGCTTCGTAGAAAAAGTCGCGGCCGGGTTTGCGATTCTCTCTCCTTATCGTCTATTTTTCCTCCTGTTCTTTCACCCCTGATTTTTGACATCCCCCATCGTTCATTCAGAGTTCCGCTAAACGTTGTGTCCCCCATCCCACATATATGTGACGCGTGTCAGCGGAACTTTAGAGAAAAAAAAAATACAGTTTTGTGTGACCGACAGATTGGAAAGAGCCGATCGCACATCGCACAACAAAGCAGTCTTCCGTCTTGGAGCAAAAACTCTTCTTTCGCGAAGAATTCTTCTTCTTCTTCTTCTTCTTCTTCTTCTTCTTCTTCTTGGTGCTTTTGCTCTGTCTTTACCTGAGACAGCGCAGCCACTTGGGTAGCATGGCCGCGCATCTCAAATAATCTCAAATGGAGCCACTGCTGTCACCAGGAAACACCATCATATTCTCCGCTCCGTAAGACGGTGTCGGCGAACTCCTCGCGTCCAGGGACGCCCTGCTGGCGGAGCTGAAACTGCTGGAACTCAGGTCCTCGTAACTGGCCACGGATTGACTGCCACCTGAAAAAAACAGAACGAGTCAACAATGCTCGATGACGAGAGAGGCTTCCTTGGGCACAAAATCATCGTCTCATTAGCACGAAAATTCATGCGTTTATGAAGAAACTTATGACTTAAAGACAGATTTATGACAGATCGTCATTGGTCTTAAGGACAAAGTCGTTAAGCTCGGTATGATAATGATAAATTATCTATTTAGAATGCAAAATAAAGTATCGTATATATATTAAAAGTTTTTATTCGCGAATTAATAATCATCATTTCATACAAAGATGACGCAAGTGAGATAAATTTGTATTAAAGGAAAAAGGAAGAAATAATTAAATCAAAATTTGAAAATTGAATTTTTATTTATAGTCGAGTTTTCAAGTCATCTACTGAATGTTAGTAAATTTCTCCTTGAGACCGATGACATGTATGTGTTAATAGATGCTTCAGATGTTTAAGTCGAAAAAGATCCGTAGTGATTTGTACTTATATATGTATATTTAGCGCTGAACATGATTACTCGATTTTAATATTTTAATATAAAAATTAAAATATCGAGCGCGTCATAACAAGTTTTTATTGGGATTTCCATTGTATGGATATATTATAAAATTATATTATGTAGACATTATACATATAGTTATTACAGAATATTAATTTTTTTTAAACAACAATTATAACACACATTGTATTTTTTGTCCAATGTATTATTTATATTATTATATAATTTTTTTTATATCATCTATATTTTAAAGAAAGGCTCATAAATTATAAAAATATTTCAGAAAAATCAAATTCATTCAGCGCTAAATATACGATGCGAATATATACACAGAGAAATCCACAAGTATATATATATTATTAATGTAATAATCGTAATTTTTTTAAGAGGACGAGAAACTTTTCAAGAAAAATAGCATGCGTATGCGGTATGACTGTATACTTTTATTTTCGTTTTATCGTTTTTGTCTTTTTTTCCTTATGTATCATATCAGCAATTGCTCGCTCATGGAGAAGAGTTTCTTCCGCGAACTAACATCTCGCATGATATCTCGCGTGCGTCAGACATGATTTTTGTTTATTTTTTTTTTGTACATTTGTCATTACAATTAGTAATATCGTTAGTGCATTTTACGATACATTCCTGTGTGTTTCCGGCCACAATTGATTTTACACCGTGGAAGAAAACAGCATTTGCGACTTGTTCGCTTCCTTTTTTCTCGTTCTCGTGGACGATTCTCTCTCTAATAATTAATTGAGATCATATTGAGCGACGTAGTTCAATGTTGCTCAATCTAAACGAAAAGAAATGTCGATTTAACATATTTTAGCTGCTCTCTGTTTATAAATTGCAGGAGCTTTCGAGTAAATTCGATATTTCCAATTTTGAATTAATACCAAAAGTGCGTACCTGAGAGTGTTCCCTATATTTATTGTATGGATAGATTATTCTATGTACTTTGTAAATATTTCCAGAACATATTCGCAGAAACTTTGTTTCTTGGAAAGAGTGTCACAATTCGAAAAAGTATTGTAATAAGCTCTAAAATGTTTCTTAAATCTAAAAGTTAGATTAAAAAAAAATTTATATGACAAAATATTATAAGCTTAATATATAATTTTGCAGGTTTGATTACCAAACACATTTTGATTTGCGACACTCTTTCTCGCAAAATGTAATATGTGCAACAGCGATTTAAATTATTTTTGCATTTCGCATAGAAGAGTCAGTTGTGTCGTGAACATATATATGTATAAAACTTGGCTAAGAATTGTACAGTGATTTACAGAGAAAATAATACTGAGCACCGTTATTGTGCACTGAGAAAATATCGCGCTTAAATCAGTGGAACAAATTGTAGAATTAATGTGATAAATTTATTTTCGCATTTGTTTACAAAATTTAGAATTTAACGTAAGAAAAACATTTTAATATTTTTTATTTCTACTTTGTTCGTTCAAATAATTTTTTTTCTCAATGCATGTTTAAGGAAATAAACAAGTTGATCGCGTAAACTTAAATCAAATAAATTAAAGCTAAAATGTAACAAAAAAATTGTGTTCCACAGACTTTGGCATTGTAACATCACACAAGCGAACATTGTATACATTTTTACATTTAATTTCACAGCTGCTTCGGCTGTGCAATTATCAGAATCATTTACGAGAATGAGATAAAGGACTAACGAACGAGACTGACAAAACTTTTACACCAAGCACGCTAAACGATTCTACAAGCTAAAGCTTATCGCAGAGAAATAGAGCTTCCGCGCACCTTCTAAATCGTACGAATAAATATGAAAGTAAAATCGAATTAATCTATCAATTATCAACGGTGTTACATTTACGTATCGGCGAAGGCAGTCATTGCACGATACATTTTTGAACATTTTCGCGATTATTGCCTTCTATCGTAACGATATAGGATGTACAGTAACGGCCGAAAGTTTATCTATATTAAGATTCCTTTAATAGGAAAAAAAGCACTTAACGTTCAATTAACAAATTCGTATTCATATCTCGAATTCATATTCGATATTTCATGCTTATATATAATAATGTTCACTAATATATAAGCTTAAAATATTTGCAATTTATATCTTAAATAGAATCTCTCTCTAAATAGAATTTAGAAACTAATTAAATAATCTAAGATGTGATGTAAATATAATGCAATAATAAATATATATAATGATATTTAATATAATAAAATAAATAAACGTATAAATAACTTATATAAAATAATAAATAATTCAGTTTATATTATCTTCAAATAAGAATACTTGATAATCTCGGAGGATCCTTTCAAGCCCGATGATATTTTTACTATGTAATTCTCATTATTTGTTCAATATAATTCATGTAGATTGTCTTATCATAAATCTAATATAATTACTGTATCGATAAATACTGTATCTCTCATTTTGGCCGCTACTGTACATACAAATCGAAACTAACGGTATTCAAAAAGGTTTATTGCAAAATGCCGATTTGACGAATCGTGATAAATAATATATTATTCTTCATCGGCCATTTCCCCTTCTTTTGTAAAAGAACACCTCTGCCGCAGAAATACGGATTATAATTGCTCTTAACTATTCAGGTAGACAACTAGGTAAACTGTAATTCGATTTACACAGAAAAAAAAAAAAGAAAATAGAATCATTTAAATTTACAGATAGATTCGGCGCCAAATGTTTCTGTCGGTTAATTATTATTAATCTCTCATACGTTTAGACCCGGTTGCACCAACGTCGCGATTAATAGCATTAATCCCAGCTAAAATTTCTCGTCTATATTCGGATAGGACTTAATAATCTAGAAAATGACATTGCGAATCGTTAATCCAGGAAATGACTCTCGATGCAACGTAGCCTAATGTTCCTCGAACAATTCTATAAATAGATATACATATACACACATACATATAGCATTATAGAATAAATATTATCTACACGACATTAATAACTTTAAGGAAAAAAAATAAATAAATAAATAAACAAATAATAATGCGACACTCTTTTTCGACAGAAATCGAAATATTTATTATATCGATGATTCGAATGTGATGGTGTATAAAGTGTGCTTTTAAGAATTTTGATGATTTTATTTCGAGCTTTCCATTTTGCATAAAATGGATCAAACGTGAACGGAAAAAAAAAAACCGCAAATACTATCCAGAATTGCAGTAATAATGGAGCGAGACAAAGACTCAATCTCCCTTTTTTTATCGCAATTTGTTAATAAGAGTGATTAAAGACCGAGGATATAGAGACATCCTTGGAAAGCGTAATACATTACTTATAATTGTCGATTATATTCGACACTCTCAGCACTTATACATATAATACATGCATCGCATTCATCCCTCTCGATTTACATTGCACGCAGTAATTTGTCATAAATCATAAATCGTAGATTTTTTTTTTTCTATCTGTGATACATGCCTGCATGTAACGATATAGAATAGTCGCGACGAAGATCAAGCGAGACGACTTTCGTAATTAAATTAATGTATTATACGCATCAAGCTGTACGCATAAATTATCTAATGCCGTTTATATAGATCGAGATCACTAGCAGTTGGAGAGACATCACAGTTTGATGAAGAATTCTTTCACGTGAAGCAAATCGAATGTGAATGAACTATATAAACTCTCCCTCTCTTTGACAATTTAATTCTCGAAGGAGCTTCACAATATGTATATAATACTTGATAAATTATTATTCTATCGCGATATATAAGGATGATTAAAAATAAGCGAATAAAAATACCTGTAACAGAAAAGTCCACAAAAAATTAAATAAATAATAAAAAAAAATAACAAAAATTAAATAACAAAATATTTTTGCAATTTATATAGTTCATCCTATATGTTTCTTTTCATTCTTGCTTAAAATAGATTTTACAGTTAATCTTCGAGCCAATAAAAGATACGCTTTTTCCCTCGAATCTTTCCACAATTTTTCTACACCGTAGAAATTGTTTTACAGCGATCGTAATCGACGAGAATCACTGCTGCAAAGCTACTGAATTTACTGAGTATTTTTCGTGTTTTCTTTTACACTCTCAAACATACAATATTTATTTTTTTTAATCGCTAATTACAATATAAGAAACGCAATTTATTTTACCTACACACATATTTTTTATACGTCATCGGCAACACGTTGAACACGTTTTATAAGCTTTTTTTTATTTTTCTTCTCATTTCCCGTCTCGCATATTCAACATATTTCAAAAGTGAAATTTTTACGGACTAAGCATAATACGTGCATAGGCCATTTTGACGTTTGAAAAAAAAAAAAAAAAAAAAAAAAAAAAAAAAAAAAAAAAAAAAAAACCAAAGAGAATTATATATAAATAAGAAAAATTAGAAACAATTATAAATATTAATTGTAAAGAATAAAAATAGAGCAAAGTAGAGAAGAAATTTATATATGAAAAGTGGCGACCGCGCGAGTTTTATTTTATTCTTCCCTTTCTTCACTATCAGATATACAAACCAAAGTTATTTTTAGTTTAATCTGTTTTTTTTTTTCAAAGCATAGAATATATCTTTTGCTTAAATATTTTTTCATTATTATAAAATCTCAATTTGTCTTACGGTGAGTTCTTTTCGTATCTCAAAATTACAATTTTGATGCACTTAGAATTGTTTAACGCAAGATACAAATAATCAAATCAATTTCCATTCTTATGAATAATGTTCGCTGGTTTTAACATCATATCGCAAAAACAACTGTGATATCTAAAGAGTTATTGCAAAATTATTTATATTTTCAATCGAAAATGCGAATTTCCTTGTATGTCTGTGGTTATTACGGATTTTTCTCTATATTTAAATGGCATTTTTGCGAAGTTATTTTAGTATGAGATCGAAATGTCG
Organism: Prenolepis imparis; assembly: GCF_030444845.1. Taxonomy (NCBI): domain Eukaryota; kingdom Metazoa; phylum Arthropoda; class Insecta; order Hymenoptera; family Formicidae; genus Prenolepis; species Prenolepis imparis. The sequence goes on from NW_028141162.1 coordinate 3,849,195, forward strand.
ACTTTATACACACGAATCAATGTAACAATATAATGCATCACAAATCATTTTATATAATTTTCCATATTCTTGTAATAAATAAAAAAATTACTCGTGCACAATATATGCTACATAAATTATATAAATTAATAATAAATATATAAATTATAAATTAAACCAATGTTTAAATTATATTATATATAGTAAAATTATATAAATTAACAGGAGAGAGAAAATACTGTATTCTTTACAAGATCAACTAATTAAATAAAAAAATATTTTGTTTTATAGAAAATAAAATTTCTTTAGAAAGGAAGAAAAACACAAAAGAATATAATTAAAAAAAAAGAGAAAACAAAATTTTAAAAACAAGATTTAGATAGATTATCATGTTAAGTCTTAATATAGGCCATTTCCTAACATCCCAGTAAACATTGTAATGTTAATGTTATATACGTACAACAGAATTGAATATTACATATAATATATTGTTATCAGAATTAGAGTTATAATTTTCCGCTCGATAATATAACATGTAATATACATATTATATTGTTGTTACATTATAGTTACAAATAAAATGATTAAATCAAACGTAATAAAACAAATAATAAAATAGATTATATTTAATTCATAAAACTTTAATTTACACAATTCTCGTCAATTTATTATGCCCATTTTAATAATATCAGCATAAATAATTTTTTTGTTTATATTTATTAAATGTTGAATTTAAAAAAAAATTATATTACATAATTATAATAATATAATATAATTTTTATAAAATATATATATATATATATATATAATAAATAATTTTTCTAAAATATTATAAATATAAGTATTTTATAATATATTTTTTATAATTATAATTGTATAATTTTTATAAAATAAAATAATTTGGATGGATTCTTTTCCTTTTTACAGTTTTACAAAATAATAGTTGTTTATTTGATAATTTCTTTAAATGATTGTAAGAAATATCAGCAAGAATATTAATTTTGTCTTTTAATATACAACTTTATATCATGTTGCTAACTTATATTATTTGTTATTCTATCACGTTATATTACTGCAACAGTGTTTACTGGGAAATGAATATTTTCATATGTTAGGAAACCCTGTATAAATCGAAATGTTTTACATACATGTATTATTAAAAGTATCGAGAGAATTTCTTGATTCTTTGTGCACTACATACACATAATATATTCTTCTATACTTGATATATCCATTAGCTCCGATTTTAAAATTTAGAAAAAACCGATCAATCCCGATTGCAAAAAAAATTGCAAAGATTTTAATACTCCGATTATCGTTTCTCATCTCTGGACGGTACACGCAGTCGCGATGACAAATAATAATATAATAGTGCACAGCCTCTTCATTTGCGATCTGTTCAACAAATGCTACAATAGATCGTCGCATTTTAGAAGAGGACACGTGGAAGGATTCCATGTACAAGATTGTTGTATATGTATACAGAGATGAGCGCACATCAAGAGATCGCCTGGTGATGCATATCGCGAGTATTCATAGATACACAATCTTCTACCATCCATTTCCTACTATCATTATTACTAATTATTATTTCGTCGACAGATCGTCACAGAATTCTCTTATCTGCGTAACATTACGCAAATGTAATCAATGATAGAGAGAGAGAGAGAGAGAGTCTTCTTAAAAAATATCTCAAAAATAAATAAATGTTATGGTGCATAAATAATACATGTCAATGAAGAAATATTGCCTATCGCATATACCGAGAACAATGATCGTTAATTGGCTAACTAGAAGATTAATCATTGCAAATGAACACCTAATGTGGTCGATCGTCTGTTAATTACATTGCAAACGATCAAATTACCGATACCCTGGGCAACGATATTTTAAATAAGCAAAATTCCTATTTTGCTAACGATGAAATTATCGATACCCTTTAGGCAATGATACTTTAAATAAAAGTATTTTACTATTTCGGACTCGCTCTGATCGAACAAAGTGTTGTGATTTAGCGAAATAATACTATCGTCATTCGATCGAAAGCCTCTCGCGGCAATAAACGTTCGTGAATACTAAATAAATTTAACGAGATAATTTGTACTAGAAACGAAGAAATACATGGCCTATCGCATTTACCGAACAATAATCGTTACTCGGCTAGCTAGAAGATTAATCCTTGCAAATGAACACCTAATGTGGTCGATAGTTTGTTACATCATTAACAATCAAATTACTGATAGTGGGAAATATATAATAAGATATACGCGTTTGCGTCCCACATTGAATTCAAACTTATCACTTTTTTCTCTTTGTTTTTGTTATTTTTTTTTCTTTTTGTTACGATTTAAGGCAGTCAAATCGAAATTGCTACGCGGGAGTTGCCAAATATAGTTGCAATAAAGAATCCTGTTTTAAGAGCTACCTTTCCTTCTCTCTCGTTAATTCTACACCCCATTAAAATTAACGTCGAGAAGTGTTTCTAATACAACAATCCGCTAGAACACAACCTTGCCCGCCACATTTTGCCCTAACGCTTTTTATTCGCGCGTGTCCTTGTGAGAGATAATGATTATTAATCGAAGACAGTATTTTTCTAATCAGAGATAGATTCATCAAACCTGCCGCAAGAACGTGCCTTTTTTAAATAAACGATACAAACGAGAGTAACATACACATATATGTAACTACACATATAACGACACGCTCTCAATTTTTCTCTTACAAATTTTCTTAGCGATTCAGTTGCCGCAGTCATTTAAAATTATATATATTCGGAAACTCAAAGATATATATATATTCTTGAAAATTAACAGCGGTTTATATTTCCTCGAAAGCGAAATTTGAAGAGAAGAAGATGGCCCCCGTCGTTATTGTAGCGAAAACACACGCCGATTTGCGCTGCCCGATGCAAGGTCGCACTCTTGCAAGGTCAACGCAAGGTCAATCACAGTTCGAACTCTGACAATTTTCCTCCCCCCCTTCCCTCTCACATACGCGGGAACGTATTAATCTACTCCCGCTACTTGCATCAGGAGTATGTAGAGGGCAAGGCTGGCCCTAGGCACGTCCATGCAGCAATCCTCTACTCATCTGCGCTTTTTCCTCTTGGATCTATTGCTCGTTTTCTTGGCGGTGGTCGAGCTCTCCGTTTCGCTTCGCTTCTCGGCGTGCTTCGGACATGCGTCGGATCCCGCCGGATCTTCGGACACGGAGAGAGCTGGAGTCGGATCATTCCGCTCGGGATCGCCTCCTTCCGTCACCTGCTGTGCCCGAAGCTGAGGCTGAAGCTGCAAAGAAGATTCTCTTTGCGATTCTCTCCTCTCGGCTGGCACGTTACCTCGACGTGTCTTGTCGACGACGGAACTTCGTACTTCCGGGACCAGAGGAGACTGTTCTTTGTTATCCTCCCCGTCCTGATGGGGCGACGTCTTAGCTCGCGCCATAGTTACACCCACGAGATCCCTGTCCGCGTGAGGTTCTTCGTCTATCACCGGTGGGGGAAGATCTATGAGGATAGTCTCTTCCACCGTTGTCGTCCTCGTCCTCGTCATCGTCGTTTCGTCGACGTTATCCTTTTCGTCCAGCAGCTCCTCCTTTTCCTTCTCCTCGACTTTAAAGGCTCGTCGTCGTGAACTGTCATGTTTGCCTGCCCCGGATTCGAAGAACGGGAGATCGTCCCTGTCGCAAAACTGCAAAATTTTGCTTTTCAACTTTCTCGCGTGCTCGCCGGCCTCCGTTTTCTCCTCCACCTCTATCAACGGCTCGAGATCCGTTTCCTTGCAGCCCTCTTGCGAATCTGATAAGGAGATGCTTTTCTTGACGATAGAGCTCCACGATATCTCCGTCGAGGGAGAGGTTTGAGCTTTCTGTTCCTGAAGGCTCCTGGAAAAGTCTACGAACGACTCGTCTTGCACGGCCTCTCGCAGATCCGCCATTTTCACTCTGGAGGAACGGAATGAAGGTGGAGGAGGAGCGGAAGAGGAAGAAAGGGAGAGAGGCTCTGTCGAGCTATTTTCCTGCAACTGGCCGTCCGCCTGCGATTTCTTGCTCTTGCGAGACTTTCTAACGCGCGTTCCGGTAGAGGCGGGCAAAATTTTGCACTCCGGCGTCGGGTCAGCGTCTGTGTCGGCCCTTTGCATCGCATCAAGATCGATAATCTCAACGATATCACTGGCGACAGCCTGAGAGGCCCGCTTGCCGGATAACAATGAGGAATTCGCTGTCGTTTTTGAAATGCGACTTTTGGCCCTTCTAGTTGGACTCGTTCCCTCTGGTTTGTCCTTGAGATGATCGGCGAGACTATACTTGTCGGCCGCCGCCGCCTCCTCCTTTAGCCAAATCTCTTCCAGCGGATTGTATATCACGGTGATCTCCGCGGTCTCCGCGTCACCCTTTTCGATCACCATAATATCCTTTCGTTTCTTATTCAATCTGGATTTTGCTTCTTGCTGCTCCGTCTCCTGCGGAGAGGAACTCATCGCGCCAAGTTCCAGCTCGCAAATTTCCGAGAGCTGGACGTGTTCCAGATCATCGTCGGACGACAGAGCGTGCTTGCTGTGCCTTCTACGTGAGCTTCTGTCACTGCACGTCTTTGTCGCGGACTTGGCTGTATAGCTGGCGTCACCCAGACTCGCGGAATCGAGACCGCTGAACTCGGCGCTGTGTATGTATTCCAGGTCGTCGTCCGAGATTGTGCTCTTACTGCTCTTTCGCTGCTCCACCGGGGAGAATGATTGCGCGACCATGGAACCAAAGATCGCGTCGTCTCCCCTGCACTTGTCGTCGCCCGCATCGATCCTCCCGCGCATCAGCGTCACCTCGGATGCGTGGATGTGCTCGATGTCATCATCAGATTGAGTGGCTGTGGAAGCAGCGTCCTTGCACGGTTCCACCATGTGATACTCGATGGAATTGAAGTCGTCCAGCGGCGGGGGATCCAACGGCGGTAATTCGTCGTCATCGTCTTCAAGTAGTAGTCCCGATTTTCCCGCTTTCGGGGCGAGTTTAGCGAGATTCTCTTCCTTCGCGATTACGTCAGCGGTCGATTTCGTCGATTCAACCGTGGATTCATCGAAGGATTCCGCTTTCGCGCATTTAAATTCTTTATTCTCGAATGTTGTTGTTGTTCGAGCCTCGTCGAAAAGGTCTCGCGGAGCGCGACTCTTCCATCTGCCATTTTTATGCGCCTGCGTTGTCTCCCCGTGTCTCTCTTTCCCAAACGTCTTATAAACATCCTTCGCACTTTCGGCCTTCTTCTTACGAACCTCGCCTTCCTCTTTCTCCGTAAAAACGCTCGACGTCGGATCCGCGCATCCTCGCGCATCTTCGATCGAAGGATGTTTCTGCGCGGTGGCTTCGAAGCTCGACGCTTTTTCGGAATCAACAACGAGTGGCCTTCTCATGTAAGATCTCTTAGCCCTCTCGTCCGCGCTCGCGGACTGCATCGACTCGATATTCCTCTCGCCTCGCATCGTTTTGTTCTCCATCAGGGTGACGCTGTCATCGTCGTAACTGACGACGTACTTAGCCTTGGCCAGGTGTTTCTCGAGATGGGCCTCGTGAACGTGATAATCCTCGACGCGCTTGTCGCCGGCAGATCTGCCGCTCGCTTTGCTGCACCACATCGCGGTCTCCTTCGCATGCGTCATCGGGCTGCTCGGGATCTCGCCCGGTTCAGCGCACAGGCTGAGACTCGTGGGCACGTCGCGGAACGCACCTTCTCGCTCGTAGTCGATCGACGTCGACGTCATCGTCGCCATCTCCGCGCACAGGGCGCGACGTTCCTGCAACTCGCGGATATTCTCGTCGGGGACGCTGTCGATCGCCGTAGGTTCGCTGGCCGCGCGCATCTCCGCGCAGATCTCGGTGTGCTCGCAACTCAGCGTCCGGCTCTCCGGCACGTCCGAGAGATGATCGGCCGCGCCGAGCGAGGCCGGCCCTTCCTCGGCGCACACGCTTCTAGGTGCGTGGATCTCCTCCGGAGCGGAATCGTACTCCTGTATGGAGCTAATAGAGTCCTCATCCTCGTCGGCCGACACGGTAATCACGGTGCCGGTGTGAGGGTTGACGACTTTAGTTACAGGCTGACCCACCCTCTCAATTACCGTACGCCTCCCTAGTAACAGAAAAAGCCGTTGGCAGGTATCAATATCACGAATAACTGCTCACGCGTGTCTCTTTCTCTCTCTCCCTCTCTCTCTCTCTCTTAAGTTTCTCTTTTTTTTCCCTTTTCTCTTTTTTATAATGAGATAATTAGCTCGCTCGCATGCTCGCTCGGGATTGTGTTATCACTCGCGATTTTGTCAATGAAAAATCACGACGGAATCGTCAAGATTCAAAGAAAAAAATGTATGTAATGCGAATGAGTAACTACAGGAGTCGGTGGTGCTCGACGTAATAATCTCGAGCATCCCAATGATAAGTATGGATAGAGCTAACGGTCTAATCTTTTTTTTTTCGATTTTCTATCGCATTCCGCATTTACATACTCCGCGTGCGTATCAATAAACACGGAAATAAAGTCAAGACAAACTTAAGAAGAGAAACACATCCGTTCGTATTTGTAATTGCAAAACAATCTCTCTCTTTCTCTCTCTAATAAGATGTACACAAAGCTAAAAGCTCGAGCAAAAAATGTGGTGAATCTACATGGTTAGTACACAAGACAGTACATAATTCTGTTTTTATCGAACGGTTCTTTTTTTGTCTCTTGATAAAAGAGCAGACCTCAACGAGACGACAAAAAATATATGCTGTTAGTGCTCAAATATAATACACAGTTACAAAGACAAAAATAAAGATACCTGCCTCTGGCCAGTTCTGTATCCACGCAACTTAACGCTAAAGAGTGTGATTTCATCCTTTGTTAAACATATATATTATATATAGGAAATATATTGTAGAGAAAAAGGAAAGATTTGCTCATTTTCTCCAATTAGGATTATGTAAGATTTCGCAATGTGCTGCGACGTAACGTCGTAGAAAAACGTCGGCAATAATTATCTCTTTTGAGAATCTTATTTATTTCTCAATATTTCTCGTAAAGAGCGACAAGTTGAAATCACGTCAAATTACGTGCTGAATATCACGTTAAATTTCACGCGAATATATAACCCTGCAAACTTTGCGAGCTTGAATTCAAATGCACAATATATTTAAGAATGCACATTATATATAAACATATAAATATATAAGATTTCTAAGACTTATATTTACAATGTTAAAAATTATGTTTGTTTAATATTTGTTTAAATACAACAAAAACATATTTACAATCAAACATAAGAATGAATATGAGTATACAGTGTGGTAATGTAGAATGCAAGCAAATTATAAGTAAAAAACAATAAAGACAAAAATAACAAAATAACAAAATAAAATATCTCTGCTAAAATATCTCGTTCCACACTATCACGACTATGCTAGTTGAAAATGATCCTCATTACCAAAAATCAAGAAAATTGTAGCGCAAGTTAAATTATATACACACAAATGTAACGCAATATATATTCAACAAATACAAATACTTGTATAAATTGCACGAAATATATATATATATATATATATATATATATACATATATTGACTTGGTCGCTTCGAGAGATATATCGATCAACGAAGTGGACCTGCATTCATTCGTAAATTTGGTGCTTTTTACTAAAACGTAAAACTCCGTAATTGCATAATTGCACACTTACCTGGAGCACGATGCGACGCAATGGATATCTCGAGCATAGCTTCCGCTAGATCCTCTCTCAGCTGACTCTCGCAACTACCAACGGCTACGTTCTCGCTATCAAGGGGATCTCCGTAAGCCTCCATGAATCTCGGCGATTGCTCGTAGCTGCCTGTGTGCAAAGTCGAATAATAGATTTTATTTCTTTATAGATAATCGATTTATTTATTTTTTCTTGGTTATTATCAACACTTACTTCCTGATCCATCAATGACGACCGGCATCAACGGTCTGGATGCTGCATGGGGCATATTAACGGGCTTCGATCTCGCTGGACGCGATCCGGTGATTCCAATCTCCACCGCTTCCGCTTCGACCAAATTAACAGCAACACTAGCAAAAATTAAATCTTCGTTAAATTGGAAAAATCGCGATCGACGGGTGAAAATTGAGAGAAAACCAACCCGCTAGGTGCGTTGTAAGTTTTAAAAACGAACTGTGGCCCCATCCACAGTCGCCTGTGCGGTCCAGCGTGCGTCACGATCTCTACTTGACTCAACCAACGATCCTCGGCCGTGTCAAGTTCCTGGTTGTTCTTTGGTGCGAACGTGACACTGAGTAACGGGTTAGACAGAGGCAACGGTGGGACGAGTTCCAAAGAATTGGGGGCCCTGCAAAGCGGCCACTGGCCCTTCGCTTCGACATCCAATTCGATCATGGTATCATCGCAGACTTTTTCCTTTGGCACTCCTGAAATAAAATAAGGAGAAAAATAAATTTTTTTTTTTTTTTTTTTTCCATATGCTATAAAGTGCATTTTCTGCAACGTACCAGCAACTGGTTTAGGTTCCAAGTCATACTGTATCATATTTCCATGACATGCCATGATGAACAAGGAATCAACTGCTCTCTTAACAACCTTGCTGCTGGACTCTCTCTGTGCATATATCCAAGCTCTCGGCGGAGCGAAACACGCGCAAATCTTTAACGGTAGAGTCCCGCTATCGTCAGAATGTAGCCGTTGTCTCTGCTGCGGCCTACAACTTTAAAAATATACGATATTTTTTAATCGCATTTTTATCATTACAACTGATTGTTCTCAATAAAAATTAGTTCTCTGCAAAACTGATAGTTACCTCGGCTGCGACGAATTGTTGACTTGATTTAAAGACGACGGCTGCCGAATCTGCGATAGAGGATGCAATATTGTCGGATGAGGATACGGTGGAAGTCTCGGATTCGAATACGGATACACGGACAAAGGTAGCTCCGCGTGAGACACGGGAGAATGAGATCGGGTACCGTCGTCCGTCAAACCCGCGCTCTTGTGAAATCTCGATAGCCTGTTGACTACGTGAGGCGTGGAATGCGTTCTGACACCAACAGAACCTCCATAAGGCGCAACAGGAAAAACATGCGTGGTACCTCTCACAGTTGAGACTGCAGCCCAGCGTGCGTCGCTCGAGAATATCATGTCCTGACACAAACATATAAATGCTAAACACATTTGTATAAACTTAAAGTAGCGTTGCTTGAAGAACATTGTTTCCAAATGGTAAAAACATCGCTCGATAAAATAAAAAGAAAAAGAAAATTACAGTAAAAAGCTTTTATTATATAATTATTTAATATTTAAACTTTTCAAATATATCGAAATAACAATTTATTTTTATTTGGAAGAAAAATGAGAGTGTAAGTTGCAAACCGTAAGTACAACTTTTAGTAATTTTCTGTTAATTAAATAATAAAATAAATATATATATAAAATAAATAAATATAAATAAATATAATATAAATAATAAACAATAAAATGATTTGGATACAAGAAAGATAAAGATTAATTTATCTTTTTTACTGTTTGTAAATTAGAAAGTGTTGATATTGTATCATTAATAACACTTGTATAAGATATGCAATTAACTTGTAAACGGCAAAAGTGGCAAAAACATACTTGTACTTTTGCAGTAGTATCACCACGATGTAAGATATATAGATGATGCACTGCTGCCAATGTCGGTCCACCGGGATGCGGTTGAATTCTGAATACATGAAAGTCATGTCCCCTCTTGTCGGCTGTCATCAATAACGCACCGGTCAAATCGAAGGTCATGGCAACGATCGCGTCGCTATGAGCGGTAAAATGAGCGATCACAGCCTCCGCGTTCGCGTCGTCCAACTCCTTTTCGTCTCTCGCGATCTGAAGATCCAATATCGTTACTACGCCCGGTTGCGTCACGTCGTTGCCCGCATTATTGACAGTCATCGGCGACACCGAGTTTCCGGTCAGACTCGAGGCTACGGTTTCCCCTAATCCGCGAAGACCTTTACCCAGTGACTTCGCTGCGTATAAAACTGTCGCTGTGTAACTTTGCACGCCTTCTCCTTCACAACCGCCGCTGCTCCTTCTCGCGGGTATTAATCTTTTCTCGCTGCAAGCATCACCAAGGACGATTATTTAAAAGCGGATAAAATGTACGATCTTTTAATGTATGCGTAGAATAAAATTTCCGTACCTGTAAGCGAGCCACCGTGTTCCTAAAGCGACAGGATTTGGATTTGGGCCAGGGCTGGCGTAGCAGGTAGTGATTGTTATATTATTTTGCAATGTTCTGGCATCGAAGACCGCAATTTTTTCTAATAATGTTACGACCACGGACCGCTTGTTCGCCAACACGTCGCAGACAGGATTCTTAAATCCTACGCTGTGCACCGGCTCGCCGGTCTTCAAGGAGATGAAATTGACATCGCAAAATTTTGGTCCCGGAAGAGTCGAATCCGGTTCGGAGCAGACCGCTACCATCGGCCGTTTCGCTTCGAATTCGTCGACGTGTTCATCATCAGTCTTTGGATTTGGTAGAATTCGAAGAGTACGAATCACGCCTTGCCGCCATGATAGAACTTCCGTTGCCTCTCCCGTCGCTGGTATCAGCCATACCTGATATTTATAATTAATTCAGTGATTATCGCAACAATACATTGCATTGAATATGTATAAATTGAGATTAAAATAAAAGAACAACATTGAACACATCAAATGATTAACAAAGTAAAAATCACTCACTTGAACGCCAACTGTATATCCTAGCACCAGTAATAATGGTGGCGTACCAGAACCTTCGTTATAATCAGGATATAAAGTGGGGTCATTTATATCCGCATATTCAAATCGTGCCCATGATATGGTTTCCTTATTATCAGAATTGGATGCTCCGGCGTATCCCTGTGAACAATTGAGAAAAAGAAAATATAAAAGATATTTAAAGATATTAATGATAGATTCTACAATATATCTAAAAAGTCTTATATAATTAATGCATACCTGTGGTACTATATCATTGATAATTCCAGCAACGCTATCAATAATCGATCGATCAACTATGGGTTGAGGTGAAACAACTTGAGCTCCTTTATGCACACCTCGTCTTGGTGATTCCGCAGACATTTTTTATTTCCAAATTAATTTTGCCTACCTGTAAAAATAGTACAATCTTACTACTTGTTACATGAAATACATTAATTTCTAGTACATTTTAAATAAAACTACTAAAAAAATAGTATCTTTAAATCAAAAATGTCTTGAATTTAGAGAAATTGTAAATATTAAAAAATAAAGAACTTTTTATTTCATATTCTAAAGAAATTACGGTTAGATTTAATAAGCAATATATACGTCATTTAAAATTTTCATGTATTTAGTCCAAGAATTTAATTTATGCAATAGACACTTTATAGTTTATTGCGCTTTAAAAACTTTATTTTCAACAAATTATATTAAAGATAGTGTTGTTTAGAAAAAGCGATTGTATTATATTAAAAATTTTTAATTAAATCTCTCTCGCTTTATATATATTGTCAATTATATTCAAGGAGCACGATATAAATAAACTGTCACAGAATTCGCAAACTGTACAAAACAAGTTTGACATCGCGATTATATTATACAACAATATCGACGAGAAAAGCACAGAGAGAAACGAAGAGAGAGACAAAGGAAGGACAATACACTTGGGTGCCCATACTACGCGTCTCTATGTAAACGACGAGCGATTGACGGTCGAACTTCGAAACGTCATGAAGAGAGGGTAAACTACAAAGAAAAAAGGAATAAAAAAAAAAATATCGCCCACACACGCGGAAAGGAGGAGCGGAAGGAGGGAGAGGAATGATTTTTCCTCTTTTCTACGCAGCGGACAAAGCACAAAGAAACAAACGCGATACCGAATCTCCGTTTTCACACAATCCTCGCGCGGAGGAGGACAAAGAACCCTCGTGCAAGGTGCACCACTCGGAGCTGCCCGACTTGGCGAGGAGTCGTGGACATTTTACTGCACGTCGCGACACGGCATTATATCGTCGTCGTCGTCCGATCACCAGCACCAGGCACTAGTCCTCGTCACCGACGACGAAACTCCATGGAGCGTCGTCGTCGTCACGCGATGCATTATTCAACGCGCACGAAAAGTGGGAAAGTGCATTGGCTAGAGTCGGTGGCAGTGTGTGTTGACGGTGGGAATCGGGGAACGGACGCGGGCGGAGGGGGAGGGGGGAAGGAAGGAGGGGTAATCTATTTTGCCAGCCGCAAGGTGGGAAAGAGACGGATGAATGCGTGTTATTGCACAACGCAGGCACACAGCTGTGCGCGGAATGTGCGGTCAGGGACAATCAGCGTCGAGGAAGTCACGAACGAAAAGGGGAAGGATGGACAGAGTCCGAATATATCGCTTTTGTAAAAAAAAAAAAAAAAAAAAAACGGAAGGGGAGTATGAATATCGGAGAGAGAGAGAGAAGGGACGTTTGATACGACAAACCGTTTACGCAACCGCGTTAAAAAAAGCGACACGAGCGTTCCGCTCTTCGATTTCGCATATATATTTATTATTACGGGGAGGGAGAAAGAATAAGCAAGAGAAAACTTGGAGGGACAAAGGGAATATTTTTTTTCGATCGATCGTCCGACTTACTTCACCGCGAGACTTCTCCGTGTTTTCTCATCGTGCGTGAGGAGAGAGATAGAGAGAAAGAACGAGAGAGAGAGAGAGAGAGAGAGAGAAAGGGAGAAAGAGAGAGAGTCCGCCACTGCACTCCGCGCGCACTATCGTCCGTCTATTGCGTCATTTCGCGAGCGACTGACAACCCAGCGGACGACAGTGGCTGATGATGTCACGTCGCGCGCGCGAAAAACGTCAATCCTGGAGCGATTTTTTCTCTCCCAGGGTGGAAATGCGCGCTCGCAATTTCACTGTCTCCACCGAGCTCTTGTCACAGAGAGAGAGAGAGAGAGAGAGAGAGAGAGAGAGAGAGAGAGACGCAGACTATTAACGACACACACGCACGATCCATCCGTCGAAGATGACGCGCCTCTATCCGCCCTTCCGCACGAGATGGAGAACCACGGAGATCTCTCGCAACGCGAAGCGAAATTCGCGGCCGCGGATTCGTCACTGGTTACATTATAGCGTAGCGTATCTCGATGTATATGTATATATGTCAATGCATATATACGTGTTATATATACCTATATATATGTTTGTACCATGCGCCGATGTCGCGCCGCGCCACTGGACTACGACTACCTACTGCTTCGTGTGTCGGAAGAACGAAAACAATAATCAGCTGATTCGGTGGCAGGGGAAGTCGGCGGAGAGAAGCGGAGGTGACGGAATCGCGATCGGGACGAGACACGAGCGCCGCTCGTTTCCGATCGTTCAGAGGAGACTGGGTATGATTCAGATTTTTTTTCTTATAATATCACGACGATTCCTCTTCAGTTTTTCCTTCTCAGATGATGTATATATATGTTTATGTCGGGAATCGATTTTTCATCTTCCTCCCTAAAATAAAAAATAAAAGATCATTATTAGTATATATATATTAATATTAATATGTATAGAATACAATACCACTCTTTTGCGTTTATTTAATTTTCTTTCTTCCTTCTTTCTTTTTTTCATCCTTTTTATGCTTTTGTCTCCATTATAATTTTTCATCAAAATGTAGTAAAATAATATATATTTTTTTTTTATTTTAAAAGGACAACTCTCTGGGAACGATTTCGAGAGGGAAGTGGATTTGAATGGATCCTTTCATGAACTCACATTCAAAATGTTTTTTGAATGTAATTTAAAAGAGAGACAGAAGAATTTATAATGTTAATTATAAGCTGTATTGGAAACTAATCACGATGTTGACCTGCTTCAATTTCATCGTAATTACGCTGATACATGTTGCTGCGGCACGTCCGAATTTTTTACTGATTATTGTCGACGATCTGAGGACCACCTTGGGATGTTACGACGATATTAATGCATACACGCCGAATATAGATGCCCTGGCTAAGGATAGTATCGTTTTTACCGAGGCATTCGCGCAGGTATCTTTCAAAATAATCCATTTCAATTATTTCGTCTTACTTTTCATTAAAAAGAAAATTTTGATTTTTCGTTGCAGCAAGCCTTGTGCGCGCCCAGCAGAAATTCATTCCTGACTAGTAAAAGACCAGACACACTTGAGCTTTATGATTTTTACAGTTATTGGCGTGATAAAGTCGGTAATTATACCACATTACCGGAGCATTTGAAAAACAATGGATACACTACCATGTCCATAGGAAAAGTGTTTCATCCAGGTGGAGTAAGAAATTTTATATTTTTTGTTCTTCTCCATATTTAACATTAAATCTCTGATTATATGTATTTTACATTTGTCTTATATTGAGAAGACTGTACAATATCACTTTGAGTTAAAAAATCAATCAACTTATTGTTAGTACTAAAACTATATTATAAGAATCAAAAACTATGACGAATAATATGGAGAAAAACAATATACACATATACATTGGTTTACAAGTATATATATTTATTCTAGGTATAAGTTCTAATGGATCCGACGACAGTCCTTATTCGTGGACCGAGAAGTCTTTTCACCCATATACAGATCGGTACAAAAATGCTCCTGTTTGTAAGACAAGCCCGCAATCGGAAGCAGCGACGAATATTGTAATATGCAATATAAGATATTTGTTCTATATGTGTTACAAATTAACTACACAAATCTATTATGTGCTTACAGGTATGTCCGGTACGTGTATCAGCCATGCCAAATAAAACATTACCCGATATCGAGACGTTACGAGAAGCGAGAAGATTCATACACGAACATAGAGAAGACGACGATCCCTTCTTCCTAGCTGTCGGCTTTCAAAAGCCTCATATACCACTGAAGTATCCCGAACGCTATCTAAGTACATTTTATCGATAATAAAATTAGATATTAATATTTCAAGGATCACACATTTTCTTTACGATGAAAATTTCCGATAATACTTTACAATCGTCGTAATAACGAGAGATATAAATGTATAAAGAAACATAATTGTGCAGAATATCATCCTATATGGAAGTTCAAAATACCCGAGCCGTATCTATGGTCGGATAACGTAAATAACGTCGCTTATAATCCCTGGACCGATCTACGATGGAGAAGAGACCTAGCGAAATTGAGATTGAAATTTCCATGGGAAAAAATACCAGGTATCTTATATATCCCGATCGATATTTATTTCATATTTATATAAACGTATATGCGCATCTACATTTTTCGTAATCATTTCCCAATTATCATTTTCAGAAAAGTATGGGAAACTAATTATTCAATCGTACTACGCAGCCGTTTCTTACGTCGACAATATGATCGGCAAGCTTATACATCAGCTACGAGTCTCGAGGATTCGAGACAATACTATCGTAATATTAACATCCGATCACGGTATGTATTTTTTTTTTTTTTTTTTCTTTTTAATCGATGAAGTAAAATATACCATGCAGTTATATTAATAATTTAACATTAAACGTTACGTAGGTTGGGCACTTGGAGAGCACGCTATTTGGTCTAAATATAGTAATTTCGACGTTGCTGTACACGTACCTCTGATAATATCGATTCCGACAGTCACGTTTGTTAATGCAAATGATGATAATTACGCTAAATCTATGGATCGTATGAGATATGATAC
Source organism: Prenolepis imparis (assembly GCF_030444845.1). Classification (NCBI taxonomy): domain Eukaryota; kingdom Metazoa; phylum Arthropoda; class Insecta; order Hymenoptera; family Formicidae; genus Prenolepis; species Prenolepis imparis. The sequence continues at coordinate 3,864,866 of NW_028141162.1, forward strand.
AACGCAGATTACAAATTACGATGAAATAAGAAACGAAACAGATTCAGAGTACATATTTGATGAAGAAAACATCGGCGTTTCGAGAAGTACAAAATATAATACAAGCGTATATCAAAGAATTATTTCGGAGACACACGTTCGACAAGGATATAATACATCTATGGAGAGCAGCGCGTTACATATTTCTAGAAAGCTGAGGAGAGACTACTGTCGAGTTACGAAATCTGTAGTAGAACTCGTCGATATATTTCCGACCATCGCGGATTTGGCGGGTGTTCCCGTGCCAATATGTCAAAATGATGACGACGATAGAAATAATCTGCACTCGAAAAATATTCCTATCTCTCGGAAGAAAGTTTCCGATCCTTGTAGCGAGGGTATCACGCTCCTACCGCTCATAGAGAGTACGTTAAGATGTCAGGTAAGGCATGTGTTTTTTTTTAATTCCAAGTAATTATTTTCTTTTGTACAAAACAAAGATCTTATCTTTCTTGTACATTTGCACACAATTTTTAGAACGTATCTTGGAAAAGAGCGGCCTTCAGTCAATATCCGAGACCAGGAATACAACCTACGCTTCATCCCAACAGTGATAAGCCCCGTTTGAAGGAGATAACTATAATGGGTTATACTTTGAAGACCGAAGACTATCGTTACACAGCATGGATACCGTTTGCGCACGAGACGTGCAAACCAGATTGGGACATTATTATCGCAGAGGAATTATACGATCACAGAACTGATCGGGCGGAAGATTTTAATTTAGCAGCCTCACTAAAAATGTTAAATACGAAGAGATATCTTAAATCGTTGCTAAAAAAAGGATGGAGAAACGCTCTTCCAAGATACTAAAATTCTTAGGATATTTTCATTTTCTATAAAGCAATGTTTAATATCTCTACTTTAAATATTTACGAGATTTATCTGCTGTGTGTGTATATATGTATATGATATGTAATCAAATTATTCATTAACACAAGTTATTAATAATTAAAGAAACAAATATGTATTACGAATACTTTCATTCTATTTGCCACAAGAAATGGTAAATAAATAGAATATTTTTTGCATGTGTGTATATATCTATAAAAATGTTTGGAAAATAGATATTCTATATATACACATCTAATAAATATATATATATATAAGAGTAAGACAAAAAATGAAGATTGAATAAATGTACTTTAACAATGAATTAACAAACTGTAATGTATATGTGCGTTTTCCTAAACATGCCCTATATAAAGTAAAGCCTCATTTTGCGAAGAGCTTCCGATACATACATTTCCAAATGCATTTGACTACATTATTTTGCACTACCAAGTTTGTATATACATAAAATTATAATAAAATTTTGACAATATAGACGCGTGAATATTATGGTTTACATACACATGAAACCAATAATATATAATCGAACTTATAATGTAAAACATACTTTTTTTTATATAGCATATATTTATAGGAAATCAATACGTAATGTATAAATAATATCTTCGTATACGACTTGCATTTCGCCTTATGGTGTATCAACTTCTATATCACTTACCAATATATACCACTGTGTATAATTCACTTATTCGTGTAGGAATTCTACTCCTCCTGATTCTTACTGTTATCAGTTGGTTGCATTGCTACTTGTACGTTTGACATACCGGCGTTACTTGTAGTAGGTATCATCTGTAAAAATCAAATAACATATTCAATTGTCATTGCACACAAATAATGTAGTAGCATATATATAGCAGCATATATATAAACTTCAATTACATCATTGCTTATGTTTCCACCGCCTGTATTGTTAGTCGGTAGAGAGTTCCGATATGTAAATGGGTTTGGTACTAGTTCTGCTCTCTGCTGTGTCACGTTTTGCTGTGCGAATTTGTTCGCGTTTATATAATTTCCCATTGCTCCGGATGATGTGAGTAACTGGCTTAGTTGCGAGACTTGTTGCTACACAAAACACACAAAAGTTATAAATATACTTCAATTTATATTTTATATATACTATGTATAATATTTAATAATAATATTTATATAATATATATGTTAAAAGAATATGATATATAGAATATGACGATATATATACACAAAGTTATATTTACATGTGTATTGCTGTTGCTTGCAGTATGTGGCACCATCATCGGCCTTTGTTGTTGTTGAATGTTCTGTAAAATATCATGCGTTATAACAATAATGCATTTTATATATCGTCTTAAAATATATGTATTACTTGGATTATTTAAAACTGTATTGAGAGAAAGAGAGAAGAGGAGAAATTTGATTGCAGAATATTATTCTCAAGACTCTTGCTTAATATTATTAATGTTATTAATAATAATACTACTTTAATAGAGATAGAATAAAGTAGATAAATACTGGTAGAGATGGATTTCTTATAGGTTGCTTAGTGTACAATGTAGCTTGTTTTTCCCAATAATTGTACATTTCCACTAGAGCTCGATTCGTCATCATTTTTTGTTGCTCCGCTGTTGCATTGGGATACTGCACAAATCGGCAATTATAAATAATTTACTTACAAAACAATTCTTTCATAAAGGCATATTTTTAATTTAATTGTCTTCTTAAAAGATACTTACATCTTTACGAATAAGTTGTTGGAGATTTTCATACTCGAGTTGGAAAGACATATCTTGAGGCACCAAACCAGACTGGCCAGAGTTCATCATCATATTATACTGTTGCAGTAATAAGTTATTTTGATAAGCCATATTCACCGCCGGATTTACCGGTGGTCTTCCCTTCTTCTCCTCTTCATATTCCAACCAAGCCTGCTTCCTTTCCTCCTCATCCAATTCCTCCTCGGCCTATTAAAAATGCAAATTTATTAATTTATAGAATACAAATAAGTTTTTTCTTTCTGACGAAAAAAATATTACTTACTTTGTTCTCCAATAGAGAATCGTGTTCGTGATAATTTTCTACGACATCCTTATTTTTCAGGAATATTTCCGCTAGTAGTCTATCTTTAGGTAAATTTAACGTAGGTCTCTCCTTATCAGTGTACGGTTCGAAACTGTACAACTCGTTTAGATTATGATTGCTGTAATGCCGTTCGATCTGTTGCTCGTCCACAACTCGACACGAGAGCGACAGTTTCGTGACTTGACGATTATAAATTTTCTCTTCCATCGTTCCCGCCGCCAGAAACCGATATACGTAACACGGCTTCTTTTGTCCGAATCTGAAAACCATAAAAAACGACTGGATAATGGATAATGATTGATAACTTTGTTAAGCCTTAAAGGTTACAAATAAATTGTTTCGTTTCCCCTTACAAAATAATTCATATTAAACTTATTCTAAATTTAAACCTTATTTTGCACGCACGCAACCTTTCTCTGATCTTATACTCCAACCCTTCCTCTCTCTTATAATTATCTCCTAAAAACTGTCTCTCTGTTTTTTATGTTTTTTTAACCATCTATTTTCTCCCTCCTTTTTTTCCTCACAGAATTTCTTGTATTCCTTTTTCATTTTCTTGTTTATTCCCTCCCATTTTTCTTCTCAATTTGATGGATGATAAAGTCAAATAAAAGAAGTATATACCTGTATATCCGAAATATGCTTTGCACGTCGTGAGAGGGATTCCAACTGGCGTCGAATATAATCACCCTGTTAGCCGCAGTTAAGTTTATTCCCAATCCTCCGGCACGCGTGGATATAAGGAACAATCTCGCCCTCGTATTAGTGGGTCTGTTAAATATTTTACACCACATATTTCTGTTTTCAGCTGACGTCTGACCGTCAAGCCGAAAGTAATCAAGACCCAAGGACCAACTTCCGATATGATTATCCAATGTATCCAAGGATTCATCCTTCTGAGTCTCATCGTCTATTTTTCGAAGAAATTCCTCGATCAAAGTGAGAGAGTATAGAGATTGCGAGAACAAAAGCCTGTCGAGAAAACAATGCAACATATAATAATGATGCACAATCATTATTTATATAATTGTTTGAGATAAAATATATGTACACTTTATCGCCAATCTGTTCGCATTCCTTTAGAATTCCAAAAAACAGTAATAGTTTAACGGACACTCTCATGTCTTCGAAATTCTCAGGCTGCACAAACTGTGACCACCACTCTGCCTCTTTAGCCTCTTCTTTAATCTCTTCTTCTGGCTCCTCTTCTAAAATAGGATTCATTTAACATTTTTTATTTATTAATTCTTATCTCATTACACACACACACACACACACACACACACACACACACACACACACACACACACACACACTGTGTGTATATTCACATTTAATTTTACTAATTTAATTTATTATTATTCAACATTATAAATTAAATGAAACACTATTCAAGTACATCATTATAAAAACTTACCACCAGGATTATTTCTTGTTCTACGCTTGGGAATATTTTCTTTTGCATCATCGATAGCTTCAACATCACTGTCATCAGTACTCGAATTGATGCTGCTCCCTTCTGAATTACTACTGTCGTCGTTAATAAAATCTTTCAATGATCCCTCCGAATCACTCAAAAGTTCTTTCTTTTCATTCGCTTTTTCTACCTTCTCTGCATTCAAACGTAAAACTATGGGATGTGTCCAAATTCTTTGTAACGCCTGAAAGTCCGCAAAAAGAGTTCCTCCTGCACCAGAGGCACGTCTAGAGGAAGAAATATATGAAATAATATATCGTTTAATTTGAAAGTAATTACAATCATTTTAAATCACATAAAAAAGAAAACATGAAATAAAAAAAATATAATGTGAAATACATACCTCGCAAGATTCTCCAAGTAATATTGGTACATTTTAATTTGCGGGTCTGTCAATCTGACAAAAATAACATATTCCTGTTTGGGCGGTAGGAACGGTGTAAGAACGGAATAATCGAACCTCTGTACACTACCCTCTAACATTTTATGTAACACATGCGCGCGCTTTTTCATTAATTTAACATCGTAAGCGGTTGAATCGTCAAACTGACCATTCGTTATCGGATTTACGAATCTATTCAAAAATTCTTTCTTCGTACCTAATAAATTGGGTTTAACAAACTGTACCATACAATGATCTGCAACATTGTAAATTTCAATATAATATTTGTACGCTTATTGAAAAAATATATGATCGCAAGAATCCTTTATAAAGTACTCACATTCTATTAAATTATTTTGCAGCGGCGTCCCAGTAAGTACTATACGTCTCATAGTCTTTACCCTTCTCATGCATTTACTTAACGCGGTATCTTCGTTCTTTAATAAATGTCCTTCGTCGCAGACAATGAGATCCGCGCCTGGATCAACTAGACATTGATCTATCACTTCTTTCATACCTTTTCGGATATTTTTATTCGGACTCGTAAGATTACGAAACATTTCATAACCGATGATCATCACACCGCCGGTCTTTTGCCATCTCTGTAGTTGACACTTTCTCTCAAAAACTCTCTTAAACCTGCAAGTTCGATTTTTTTTCTTCCAATAAAATATTTGTCATGAAAACTCGGCAAATATTATACGCGACATTTTCTTCGACAAGAAAAAAGCTTTAGATAAAAAAATAATTTTAATTAACACAAGTATCATTTAAATTCATACTCACTTCGTCATTTCGTACACGTTGATATCATCATCCAGATCATTCAACCACGTTCTGTACTCATTTAGCCAATTGAGTACTGTGCTTAGCGGACAAACTATCAGTACCGTTTTAATTTTTGTCTCCTCATGAGATAAAAGTGTGTGCGACAGAGCGATTACTTGCAACGTTTTGCCCAAACCCATGCAATGCGCGATTATACATCCGGATCCGGATGTGGTCTTCACCCTTTCTAGGGACTCGAAACAAGCGTCCCACATAAATTTGATACCTTGCGCTTGATGCGGTTTTAGCCGCTTTACTAATTCCTCGTGCACGCTAACGAGCTCCTTTTTCGTCTCCGTATCGAAGTCCAAAACGAGCTTCTCGACCTTTTCCTCTCCAGCGAGTCTCATCTCGTACATTTCATTATACTATAACAAAAAGTAATATCATGTATAGAGAAAATATACAGTGTGTGTGTGTGTGTGTGTGTATATAATAATAAATATTAGTAACATATAGAATCTACCAGAGCTTGACGTTCAGCAATACGTTTAAGCCTTTCTTCCTCTTCCTTGGCAGCTAGTTTTGTATCCTCTGCTACTTGTTTGTCTTTCAAAACTTTTCGTATATTTTTTCGACCACTTTTGTTAGGTGAGGACCCTTGCGAATTCTTCATTTCCGCGCTGCTGCTATCACTGTCAGATGCTACTTTTTTAATTCGTTTACGTTTTGGTTTTGCCCTACAAATTACGTAACATTATTAATTTAAGAGCACAGAATTAAAGATATGTAGAGGAAGCTGTACATGTATATATAAATTTACTTCTCTGTAAGCGAAGAATCCGTGTCTGATGAAACGCTCTCGCCGCGTCTGCGTCTCTTCCGTTTTTCTTTTCTCGCGTGATCCAAATCGTTTGAACTTTGTTTGGCACTCGAAGCGTCAGAAGAGTTATCAGAATTACTACAGTCTGTTATTATGACATCCGAATCAGAATCTAAAATTCTTCGCCTAGTCTTCTTTTTTTTAGATTTTGAACTTTTTTTCTCGTTATCAGAATCGCTGCTGCAAAATAAATAAAAATTGTTTATATTTTTAGTTACCCACAGAGGCCCGTATTATGAGCTCACATTTATCTCTAAATGTACCTCTAAAGTTAGAGAGGCCCGTATTATGAGTCACATCTATCTCTAGATGTACCTCTAAATGTACCACGATAAATGTGGCGATATTATGAGCGCACATCTATCTCTAGATGTGTCTCTAAACGTGTCACGATAAATGTGGCGATATTATGAGCGCACATTTATCTCTAGATGTGTCTCTAAACGTGTCACGATAAATGTGTATTATGAGCGTACATTTAGCGGCGCATCTAGAGGAAATCGCCTAAAAAACCTATTTTGTATCACATTTATAGCACATTTATGCTACTCTTGATAAATGTGCCCTTAGGTACATTTATCTGCGTCTCTAACTTTAGAGGCGCCTCTAACTTTAGAGGTACATCTAGAGATAGACGCGAGCTCATAATACGGGCCAGAGTGTCTAGGAATAGAAGACCAAAAAACTCACTTATTTCCTTCCGTATTTTTCGCCATTTTTTCTATTTTCTTTTCATATTTTTCCTTCTCAGCCTCGGAATCAGTATCAGAGAATCTCATTCTCAATAACTTACTTCGCCTCCAACTGTTTTTGTCATTTTTATCCATTTTGACCTAAAATATTTTAGAGTAAAGTTAGTATCTTTTAAATTTATCTTAATATATGTAACAGATTTGCGATATAATAAACGATAATTAAAAAGCTTATTTAAAAGCTATTTTAATAATTAGTTTTTTAGATTTTTAGTTTTTTCCCCTTTTTCACAATTCACATAAAATCTTTTTATTAAACAATAAAAATCTTACATCATCTTCCTCTAAAGCCTTCTCTTTATGCTTCTTATCAGGGTTCTTTTTCTTTTCTTCTGTTTTTTCATTCTTATGATCACTATTTATATCATCATCGCTATCCATCGGTACTTCTTTTTCTAGATTTAAATAATAGAAATACCAAATTACTTTTAATGTTAAAAGATTTAAATTAATAGAAACTAGTAAATAGCATATAAATAAAAATATAATACACTTTTACATAATAACATTAAATTTATGAAATCTAACTCTAAAAGTAAATGTAAGGCCACTTATGTTTCTTATTTCGAGAAAATCAATAAATTTACTAGTCACAAAGATTTAAATTTTAAATATCTTGGCTAATTAAAAAATATCCATTAATAACGAATTACTTACCGTTTGAATCGGACGAATTTAGTAAGTTCTCTTTCGCGATTCTATTTGCCTCCAACAATAAAGCTTCATTAGATATAGGCACAGCATCTACGCTTTGTAGTCGACAAACTGATTCATCGGAACCAGAATCCATCTCTACAGTTGCCAAGACATCGCCATTCTCTACTCTTTTTAAGTGATCCATTAAAGATTCTTCTTTAGTTGTTTGTTTCCCTTTGTGTTTATTTAAGTTTTTCGAAATTTTTAAGGATGCATCATCATCCATCGATGAATCGGAATCATTTTTTGTGTTTTTCTTGCGTTTCTTTTCGAGTTTATCCAGATCAATAAGACTGTAAAGGACAATGGAAATAAGGATTATAATAATTAATAATATGATAAATTTTGCTATAAAACATTTATTGTATAAACTGTTTTGTTCAATTCAGTTTACAAAAAAAAATGCACAAAGCTTTTACAAGCATCCAAATACTAATTATATTATTAAGATCATATATGTAAATCGTAAGTTTTACAATAGTAGAACTAAACAACTTTCAATATTGAATAAAGAATTGTCAATTTAAGAGGAGAGAGTGTCTATTAAGTGAGCCTAGATTTGTACAAAAGTGTATAATGAATAATCATATATAGTGCCTAAATAATAAATCATGACACATTTTGCTACAGAAAAATTTCTTTTAGACTTTTGCAGATTTTGAGAAAAATTGAATTTAAATGTTATAATTGCGTTTGCTCATGTAATTAAATGTTTAATTATCATGGTGTTCTTCGCTTTTGATTTAAATTTCAATAGAAAACTATATTTTACATACACTCTTGTATGCATTTGCTCACACAGATTTCATACAACTCTTCCAGTTGGAAAATATCATATTTAATATAAAAAAATCTCACTACACTGTCCTGCATTATATATCACAATATTACTTTGATATGTTTTGTAAATCATATTTTATGGTGACAAAATAAGATTCATTGATATATTTGTGCATACGTGGAAAATATTTTATCTAATATATATCTAATTTATTGTTAACATATTTATATAATTTTTATTATATATCTTTGTAAAATTACTTGTATGTGAAAGAAAGCAATAGTCAAGATCAATAATAAGAAAATAATAATAATCTCTTATATACATATTCACATACAAAATTTAACTTTACTACTTCAAGACAACTATTTTCTAAATAGTTAAATCTTATGTTACGTATATATCACATACTTAAAACTTTCTAACTAGAAATAGCGAGTAAATTACTTCGAACGATGCAAGAGAATAAATATAGGTTTTAGAGAAAGATCTTGATACCTTTTAAATGCCTTTTGTTCCAAATATTCTCTTGATTTTTGTAACGCATGCGAATGACATCTAAGATATTTTTTGCTTAATCGCTTTAAACGAACTTCGCAGAGCATTCTCAATTTCTTGTCCTTCCAATAATGATGATTTTTATTGAATTTAATTCTTTTCCTTTTCATTCTAGAGATTCTCGAGTCCTCATCACTCTCGAATTTACGTTTAGATTTATTTGTATCATTTGATAGATCATTTGCTTTTACGTTGAATTCAATTGTCTCGGAACTGGAACTTTCCGTGTTGCTGGAAGACGCTAGGAGTGCTTGCTTTGATTTGGCATTCTGTTCGGAAGAATTTGATTCGGTCTTCTTATCTTCATTCTCTTCCGAATCCAATGACGATGGAATTGAAGATTCGTCCGAATTTGATTCTAAGAGAGCCTTCTTGAAAGCCTCTTCCGCTTTGGCATCATTATTCAAAGAATCCTTTTCTTCGTGAGATTTCTTATCTGTTTGTTCATTGGTACTTTTGCTCTTCACTTTAGTCTTAGCTCCATCATCAGTATTCGTATTTTTTAGAAATGACGATAATATTAATGTGCTAGTGCTATTAACGTCATCCAAATTATCATCTTCCGCTTCGTTATTCTTTCCGGTTCGATCAACATCATCTGTAATTAAATCTTTAGTTGATTTAGTAGTTACGTTTGCGTCGAACAATATGGTATCCGAAGAATTAGAATCTGATTCCAGGAGACATTTCTTCGCCAATGTTTCAGCATCATCGAGAGATGAATCAACATCATCAGTGTTCGTTTTTTCTACATCAAGTTCTTCCGAGTTATGAATTTTCTCATTAGTTACAGATTCAGATGCCACCTTCTCCTGATTATCCTGATCCAATAAATTATTCTCTTCATTAGCATGAAATACGGGAGATGTCTCATCATTTTCGTTTGAAACTTTATTTTGCAAGGAAGTATCCAAGGATTTAATTTTGGATGAAGGTTTTACATCATCACAATTCGTTTCTACAGCCGTTTCTTGTTCTTCGGTTCTATCCTCTTCTGTAGCCTTAGAAATATCAGAATAAGCATCAAACATGTCCATCGATTCATTGATTGTATTGTTTGCGTTCGTAGAATTGTCTTGCATGCTATTTTGTAATGTCGTTTTTTTGCCATTTCTCAAAGGAGAACCTTCAATTTCATTATCAGAAACATCGAAGTCTGCATCTGATTTATCCTGTTTATCATTCAAATCAATATTATGTGTTAATAGTGCCTCATTGTTTATGCATTCTATTTGCTTTTTAGTCGGTCGTTCTGCGTTTGTGTTTTTCTCTTTTGATGCGCTTAACACTGGAGAACTGGACAATTTATTTTCCAAATCTGCATTATTTTTATCCACATGCTCTTCATCCTTTGACGAATCTATCAACTCTTTATCTTCATCCTCTATTTCGTCATTAACATTTATATTATTTTCTATATTTGATGTATCTACTTTATCCCGAGTTGTTTGCATTTTTTGCAATGTTCTCGATTCGTTCCCTGAAAATATTTCTTCACTGTCGCACTCAGAGACATTCTTACTTCCCTCTTGCTCGTTTCTAGAGTTGCAAATCTTGTTTTCGCTCATTTCATGTTTTTCACTTACGTCGATTTCCTTCGAAGATTGTTCATCGTCGTCAGTTTCTTTCGATGATCTCTTCATTCGAACTGAACTTTTCCTATTCTTCGAACTTTTAGACTGATAAAATGTCGTTAAATTCTTTTGTACTTTCTTCAAATTCGGCCATATTTTATTAATTTTCTCTATCGTTCTCAGCATAAACTGCTCTTCATCCTTCTTGCCATATAATTGCTCTACAGAGTTTATATACTTTTGAAAATTTGAAATTATTTTTTTACAGTCAGTTACAAATTCTTTCGCATTATCAAGATTTATCTCCATATCTGATTCTTCGTCGTTAATATTATCTTCATTTTTACTTGCAGAATTTTCTTCAATGGGTGATTTAGTATAATCTATTTCTAAATTTGCCAATCGTCTCACAGAGTGTCTATTGTGATTATTTTTACTTGCAGAATTTTCTTTAGTGGGTGATTCAGTTAAATCTACTTCTAAATTTTCCAATCGTCTCGCAGAGTATTTATTGTGATTCACCTTTTGAAATTTTTTCTTCTGAAATTCTTTGCTGGAACTGGAGTCTGATTCATTTTCTTGAATTTTAGAAAGATGTTCCTTCGATGACTTGTCATGTTTTTTCTCACGCCTTTTTTTCTCATTATATGACATATGGTTTGTGGAATGTTTTTTTCTGTTTTGTTTTTTATAATTGATCTCTTCATCTTCGGATTCACTAGTCAAATCTTGATGTTTATCTTTAGTTGATTTTGCATCACAAGAATTATCATCTCTCTTTTTACTTTGTTGTCTCATATCCTTTGAAAGATTCTTGGCTACATTAGATGCTCTATTTGTAGAAATATCTTTGTCACTTTCGCTATCAGAAGAATTATGGCTATTTACTATTCTTTCAGTTTTATTAGGTTTACTTGTATGTTTTTGTTTAGTTGTTTTATTTGACGATAGCTCAATAGAATCATTATCCGAATCGCTAGAGATATGTTTCCTTGATTTTGATATTCTGTGCATTGAAGATTTGCTGGAATCTTGTTTATCTTGTATGGATTTAGTTTTTTCATCTCTTGTGCTTTGTTTATCCTGATTACAGGACATTACATTACTAGTACATTCATTTTCGGAATCTGTTAGATCCACTTCCAGTATCTCTTTTTGCTGATTGAGGCTTGCATTTTGTTTCACACGATGACGAATATTCTGTCTGGATCTCACAGTTAGAAATGTGTTGTCAGAAGAATTATCATCCTCTTCACTATCACATAACACTTTCAAACTCTTCTGAAGTTTTATGGCTGTTTTTAATTTTTGTATTTCAGATGGTAACATACGTCTTTCAATCTTGTTGGTGTTTCTCCTGTTACTCTTTCTGAAACAGAAGATCCATTCCATATATACATATCTTCTCTTTTCCTGGATATCATGTATACATGCATGTCCCCCATTCTTCTTTAAGTCATTTATTCTCAAACTTTTAGTATCTGTCAGCCAGTCCTGTAGCTAGAAATGTGATACATTTTACTTTGCTCTTCTTTTCTTTTTGTCTTGCTCTAACATAATTTTCTTAACAGTCTTCTTCTAGTAAATTATAACAGAACGGACTAACAGCATTAATTATATAACATATTTAACTTACAAACCAGCGCATGCTACATTGAACATTAATAAAACATACAATTATAATCTAATTGTTATTTATTGATTATAAAGCTTCAACATCTATTTTAGTTTCCTTTGGAAACAATAATATAACAATCAGCTAGTAATGTACATACATACATAGAATGTCTCAAAATTTGCGAAACCAAATACTATAATAAAAAAAAATATATATATATTTGAAAAATTATGTCATAAAAGTAATAACTTTTTATTAGTAGCATTCGTAGTTTTTCAGAATTGTGTACCAAAATGTACTCCTTGGAATAGAATAGCATTCAATTGAACCAATCAGGACAAAAAAAACAAAAATTTCTTTGGTCTTATTGATCAATCAAATACTATTCTATTCGAAAAAAATTAATTTTCTAATCCTAATATAAGAACCCATATAGCTTTAAATAAGGCATCTCTATATATATAATGTACACATACATATATATGTCATTTACAATAATTTTATTTTTAAATGGCACATTTGATTCATTTGTGTTTAACAGATTAGTTGAAAATTAGTGACTAATTCGTTTTTATCATTCACTCTCTCTTGCCTTTTAAGAAAGTTTAAAATTTAGGACAAAAATGTAGAATATAATGTTAATTTGATAAGAAAAGGGATTGGAATTTATTTATTATTTTTTCAGAGATTCAAGTGTGCCTTTTGAAAATTAAGAAATGTATAAATATGTACTCAATAAAAAAATATATCTTTATGAATATTAATAAATTTCACAAGCAATATTTATATGCCTAATTGTACTTACTTAGTGTCCATCACAGCAGCACAGACAGCTCTCAGGTCCCAGATTGGTTTAGGATCACACGTGAAACATTTCCAATCCTTCTTTTCTGCATTCAATAGCGACATAGTTGCATTTCTTTTTATGCATTTCTAAAAACAAAAAATGGTTCATGAAAATTTTTATATTTGTGTGTAAGCAATAATTAATATTTGTTGAAAGTTATACTGAATTTATTACCCTGCAAAATGCCGAGACGCAGTAGTTATTACCACATTCATATAAATTCTTGTCCTTGCCACATATGTAACAATATTTTTGAAATTCATCTTCATTCTCATCTTCATCTTCAAATGCCGCATCCATTTCTTTAAAGTCTTTCCAACATGTCTGTAACAAAGTACAATTTTTAATTATTATAAAACAATTTATTTAAACTTTTTTACTTTATATTATTTCAAGCAAAAAATACATTAAATTTTACATAAAATGTAACAATATTTAAATATATAATATCTTACCATACATTGCAATATTCCCATCAATGGATGAGAAAAGATTTGTTTTGAGTCGAGACTCAATTCATTGCCACATGAAGTACATGTTATTTGTTTTTCTTTAACAACTCTAATATCTACACATAAAGTACATAATCTGCATTATTATAGATATAGAAGTGTTTGTAAAAGTGTTGTAAATACAAGAGAAATGTTATTAATCTTGTATGTGTATAAAATAAATATTATTTTTATTTTAAACTAATATATATATCATTTTCTTTTTGTTGAATTTTTGTATTAATTTTTTTGTTTATTATTCAACTACATTCTATAAATTTATAAAAAGTACATTATACCATGAAAATGTTTCTCGCGATAAGCAAGTTCCTCTGGAGTTGCCTTGACCTCTCTCTGAAAATGAAGAGAAAAATGAAGACAATTTGCATTGCATTACATTAAATGTTGCATTTACCTCTGTCTTCTTGCAATTTTTCCATATGATAAAAAAGTTAAAACTGATGATATTAATTAGCTATTTTATGACATGTCTATATAAAAAATTAATAAACAATATTTATCCTGATTCTTATACCATATTTTTAACCTAACCTAACATTTTATTTCAAATTTATATTGCAAGTAACACAAAAGTAATAATTTATTGCAACTTAATACATTTACACAGTTCGTTAAAGACAAGGAATAAAACCCAAATTACTCATTTACGTCTAATGATTAAAAATTTTAATAATCTAATGATATAAAACTGATGATATTAATTAGCTATTTTATGACATGTCTATATAAAAAATTAACAAACAATATTTATGTTGACTCATATCATATTTTTAACCTAACATTTTATTTCAAATTTATATTGCAAGTAATACAAAAGTAATAATTCAATTGTAACTTAAAGGACAAGGAATAAAACCCAAAAATTACTCATTTAAGTCTAATGATTTAAAATTTTAATGATCTAATGAACCAAGTAGTAAACTTAAAACTAGACATTATTACATACAAATGTATCATCGTATCTTACCTTGGATGACATGATTGCAGTGTACGCCGACGTTATAAGCAACTGCGACTAATTTCGTATAAAGAAAATGGGGAGGAAAAAAACCCAATACTCTCTTCAACCAACTAAATTAAAACTTGCGATCAGCCGTACCGAGACTATAATACCACAGCCATCTTACGTTGTTTTACAATCAACTGTTTACAGATGCAGGACACATTTTCGACGAGTGTCCGTGCAAAAGTTGTGCAGATCAACGGAGACGACGACGACGAGGGACATCTTCGTTGATGTATGACTTTTACGCATTCGCACCGATTGGAAAAAAAGGCGAGGAGTCGAAACACCAGCTGCGTTCGCAGGAGCAGGTTCAACCGCCTATGTTTATTTTATCTCGAAACGAGCTCTGTCCTCGTAGCTCGAAAACTTGATCGTACCGTTAAACCTTGTCACGTTACGAGCGAACGACCAAGCGTAACCTCGCCGATCGAAATCTTCCACCAGGCGATTATTCTCCCATTAGCAAAAGGAAAAAACTGATCGTCATTTACCGCGCGATTTTTATACAAAGAGGTAAAGCATTGCACTCACACCTCACACCGGTCGTACAAAATGGCAGGACCATAGACATACGAGATACATAGATAAGGCCCTTTCCGATGTGTCGATCGCGTGAAGGGATTGCTGATTGGTCGAAAATATCCACTTCTTGCTTTACCAATTAAATATCAATAATTCCCACTATATTTCCAATTACATATTGTTTAAACAAAACATTTCCTGTGTATATCGCTTTTATTTATTAAATATCTATAATGGGAAATGTTTTTAGCTCAAATGACAATAATATGAAGAGAGACAAAGATGCAAATGAAATTATATTTGTCTCTCTTTTTTTAATTTTGACATTAATTTCGAAAATATCCACTTCTTGCTTTACCAATTAAATATCAATAATTCCCACTATATTTCCAATTACATATTGTTTAAACAAAACATTTCCTGTGTATATCGCTTTTATTTATTAAATATCTATAATGGGAAATGTTTTTAGCTCAAATGACAATAATATGAAGAGAGACAAAGATGCAAATGAAATTATATTTGTCTCTCTTTTTTTAATTTTGACATTAATTTCGAAAATATCGACTTCATGCTTTACCAATTAAATATCAATAATTCCCACTATATTTCCAATTACATATTGTTTAAACAAAACATTTCCTGTGTATATCGCTTTTATTTATTAAATATCTATAATGGGAAATGTTTTTAGCTCAAATGACATAATATGAAAAGAGACGAAAGATGCAAATGAAATTATATTTGTCTCTCTTTTTTTAATTTTGACATTAATTTCGAAAATATCGACTTCATGCTTTACGAATTAAATATAAATAATTCGCACTATATTTCCAATTACATATTGTTTAAACAAAACATTTTCTGTGTATATCGCTTTTATTTATTAAATATCTATAATGGGAAATGTTTTTAGCTCAAATGACAATAATATGAAGAGAGACAAAGATGCAAATGAAATTATATTTGTCTCTCTTTTTAATTTTGACATTAATTTCGAAAATATCGACTTCATGCTTTACGAATTAAATATCAATAATTCCCACTATATTTCCAATTACATATTGTTTAAACAAAACATTTTCTGTGTATATCGCTTTTATTTATTAAATATCTATAATGGGAAATGTTTTTAGCTCAAATGACAATAATATGAAGAGAGACAAAGATGCAAATGAAATTATATTTGTCTCTCTTTTTTTAATTTTGACATTAATTTCGAAAATATCGACTTCATGCTTTACGAATTAAATATAAATAATTCGCACTATATTTCCAATTACATATTGTTTAAACAAAACATTTCCTGTGTATATCGCTTTTATTTATTAAATATCTATAATGGGAAATGTTTTTAGCTCAAATGACATAATATGAAAAGAGACGAAAGATGCAAATGAAATTATATTTGTCTCTCTTTTTTTAATATTGACATTAATTTCGATTTTTTATGGGATATAAAACCAACATATCGTTTGGTAGAATATTTTCATTCGCATTTGTCTAATATTGCACTTTATTTTTAAACGTACAGATATACAAATAAAAATGCTATACAATACTTATGTCATTAGGAGATATCTATAGTAATAAATACATATATATATAATTATATATATATATCGTTATAGAGAGAATATAAGTTACATAAAAATGACATAATATAAAATAGTAAAAATCAGTACAGAAAGAGAGTCAAAAGTCTTGTTATTACAGGTGCATATTGCTGCAGTGGATTTAGCCTCTTATTTATAGCAACGAGAAACTCTTAGTGTAGGATGATATATATATAATATATACATTTTATATATATAATATGTATATATATATAATATGTATACTTTTAGACTCTTAACTCTGAACTGTTCCACCGCAGCATTCACCGGGCAGCTCAATAAATTTTCTTACATACCCACAATGTTTACCGATCAATGGCAGAGTATTCTACAAAGTCCATGTCACACTTACCGCTACTAGAAGATTCTATTAATCATAGTTAACAGCAGTTATCAATTACAGACCAAACACATAAGCTTAAAGCGTTTTACTCGATTAAGATTCTGGCTAAATAATCTTTGTAAAATACTCTGAATCATTGTGCCTTTTAACTATTCAATAATCCAAGCAGATTACAAGATCCTCTTTGCAAGATATTCGAGTCATTCGCGAAAAATTCCTCTTTAACTATTAGCAATGTGAGTGGTATGTTCGTCACCACTTTCGGCGTAATCGTTCAGATTAATATTATGCTTGGCTTTGAAATCAGTCTTAAAATTTACCTGCTGGGTAGTAGCGTCCTCCTGGAATATCTCTGTGCAATGAAAGCTACCCTCGTTGCCAGTCTTTCCGTTTGTGTTGCTAATGGAACTATTGGAGTGAATCTCATTAAAATGTTTGTACAACATTAATGTTGTATTAAATTCTAGTTCGCATCCTGGTACTTTGCATCTGAAATATCGACTTTGCACGATTATTTATGCCACAGATTATACATCACTCATAATGATAGTGTGATATTATTAATATACCGCTTTATAAATACTTTACCGGAATACTTCATTGTTCTTGGCAGTTTGTACGACTGGCGACTTGGAATTGGCATGAATGTCCTGATAATGCTTCCATAAGCTAGTTACGTTATTTTCTTGCGCACCACATCCAGGCATTTTGCATCTATGGATACATATATATATATATATAAT
The DNA here is from genome assembly GCF_030444845.1 of Prenolepis imparis. Taxonomy (NCBI): domain Eukaryota; kingdom Metazoa; phylum Arthropoda; class Insecta; order Hymenoptera; family Formicidae; genus Prenolepis; species Prenolepis imparis. Next base: position 3,882,890 of record NW_028141162.1, read on the forward strand.
ATATATTACTTGAATTATATAAATATTATTAACGCGTGTATATATGAGTGTACTTACATAAAGAAGCTGACAGTGGATGCCTTTCCTTGCTTTACTTTCAGCATTTGCTTGCCTGTATTCGAATTAATTGAATTTGTAACTAATTTATGACTGTCTTGATGATGACGATAGTGCGATATGTATTTGTACTTCTTCCCGCAACCGTTGATGTCGCATTTATATATTTCCTGTTTATACCTAGACATGCGTTGTTTCTTCGGAGTATATTCTTCGTCGTCCGAACAATTGCTGTTTGTTTCTATCGAGCTGTCTTCGATCTTCGAGTTCTCACGTTCGAAACCATTCCGAAAAACTCGCTCCAAATTACCCAAATCTATTCTATGCTCTTGATTTCGTAAATTTACATTATTGAACAACACTTCCGTTTTCATATTTTTCGTGATAGTTATATCACCATTTATATAAACAATGTTATTCTTGTCTTGCGTGCATTCCACTTGAAGAATTTCCTCGCATTTTGGTGTCACAGTGTCGTATTTTCGTAAGAAATTATCCTTAATTATAAGCAGGTCCTCCCCATCTTTAGAGAACTTATTAATACCATTCAAAGACTCATTATTCGAATATTCTTCACTCTTTGTAAGAGCTGTGATCTTATTCTGCTCATGACAAAAGTCATTCTTGGTCTGAATTTTAGTGTCGTTTCTAATGTGACAGCTTTCCTCGTTACTTCCATATTCTTCCTTTAAGGTAAAATTTTCGCTTGGCAGTTTTTCGTAACATCCTTCATCAGTCTTTTGCATGCCTTCTTCATCTATTGCATTTTCGGGGCCTTCAAAACAAATTATCTCAGGCTCCATTGGCAGTGTAGGTGGCTGTCTATGACAGCTCTCAATGTGTTCCTCAAGATTACTACTGGTAGTGTGCAAAGATCCACAATTGGTATATGGACATGCAAAAACGTTTGTTTCGTTGTTGTGCCATTCTTGATAATGTCGCCACATGCTACCTGGATCTGATAATTCTTCTCCGCAACCTGGCTCGCGACAACTATAAAAAATTTACAGATAGATATTAGAGAAACTTTATCCACAAAGATTCTTAGTTAAATATTATTGATTAATTATTTTGTAATAGATTTTTAATTAAAATGACATTTACAAATCTGTAAATATTTGTAATATTATCTATTTTATATAAAAGTATCTTTTCATCTATTTAATAAAAGTAGTAGATTTATTTCAAACTCACATAAATCGAATCTTTAAAGCCTCCAGCACCTCGTGTGTCTTATATTCATCTTGATTAGTGAATATCTTACCGCAACCTCGTTGTTTGCAAGTATATACTTCCTATGTATTGGAAATTAATTTCAGTGTTAGTGAGATTTCTCATTAGACGTATGTAACAAGAATTTAAAACATTGCAATCTTAATGAGTGCTGACAATGTAAATATTGCAAAATATATTCTGCATTAATTATATAGTTCACATTAATAAATGTAAGGATTATTTTCTTACTTTCAGCATCAAGATTTGAACACATTAGGATTCTAAAAGACTAATACTTGATAGATTTTAATATAATCAAATGATACAAGCTAATTTTGATTAATTCTCTGATTCAAATATATATAAATAAATATCTATTTCTTAATAAAACACAATATATACAAAAGAATGAAGTCAATTATTGCTTTACGCATTGCAGGCGTTTCTAAACGAATTTTGAGAATGTTATTGAGTTGGCGCCAAAGAATGAAACAAATAGACGAGGCAAAATCTTTGTTTTTACACCTGTTTCGGTTTATTACACTATTTGTTTTGGCTTAGGGGTCATCGACCCCACGCGACCAATGGCTCCTTCGTGCGAGCTTCACCTTTTTCGGCGCGATTTCCTCGATGGTGCGATTCCGCGAGACGAATCTGATGACGCTGACCTCCGTGGGTCGGTCGGCACACGTTTCCGTACCCTGGCCCATCTCGCGCGCGGAGGAGACTCGCCAGAAAAGCGGCTGCGAGAGAGCAAGGACAGGACGACGAGTTCACTCTCCCTCACTCGACTCGCGCGAGCTCACATAACCTATATCCTCGTATGACGGCAGGTTTGACGGAAAAAATCTCGCCTTTGCTGAATGAAGCTTGACGGTTCCTCGACGGGGTCGAGTCGCGGTGTCCAGGTCGACCGAGCGCGCTCTCGATTACGCACGGAAACGCGCCGTCCAAATTCCACCTCACATATCGTCAATCTGTCAATAATAACAATTATTTGTATGTTGTCATGTCAGTGCGCGGAGCGGAGCGGAATTGCGGAATTCCCGGTCGTTGTTACAGCGGTGACGGAGGAACGAATCCCCGCGCATGCGCGGCAGCGCGAACGCTAGCAGACGCTGTTTAGATCTCGTCTCACGGCTGCTTTCCAAAACGGTAATGAAAATCTATAATTTTTATATATGTTATACATTATATTAATTTTTCCACCACTATATATATATATATATAAAGGCTTTAAAAATTCGATTTTTGTGAGTTTAAAATAAAATTTATTACTTGTATTGAATAGAGACAAAAAAAGTAAAAGAAAGATTTAAAATCAGGAAGCTTTTTTTTTAATCTTATTTTTGTAGTATTTCAAAATTCAAATTTAAATATTTCTTAATTAAAATTTTAATTATGCTTAGAAATGACAAAAGTATCAAAAGAATTATATAATAATAATGATATAATATATAAATCATATAATCAGCAAAGTATGAATCAAAATTCCAAGAATTGTGATTTCAGGAATTTATAAATTTTTTATTTACTGCTTTTAAATAGCGAAAAACTCTTGAAAATCGATAAAGAATCGAGCGAATAGAATATAGGAGTGGCACAAATTTAAATTTTATATTATCCATAGTTGGAAATTATTAACAACTGATAATGAAACAATGTAATTTATCTTTTGCTTAGTATTTTGCGGTTTATAAAAAAAACTAGAGATATTGAGAAATTTATCAGAATTAAAAAGAGATAGCAAGAATTAAAATTCCAAGAATTTGCTAATAATTAAATATTAAATTAATATTCAATTTATTATAATAATTTATTATATTAATATTATGTTAATATTATTGAAACACACAAATTGTGTATATATTGTACAGTATAAAAAACTATTAAAAATTTTTTTTTAATTATGTATTATTTCAGTAGCATTTTCTTGACAAAAAGTTTTGAAACATAAAACAAAAATAATATAAAATATAGTATAAAATACAATATAAAAGTTTATTCTAAAATATGCACACACTCACACATAGATTATATATACACCTTACATATCCATACTGAAAGAAATTTTACTATGAGTAAAAATTTGCCTGGCATTTCTCGTGTGTCATTTGCTGACTCTATCAGTCATCCATTGTCCAAAAGTTAACACTAACTGTACAATATATATGTTATTATACATATATATATATTAAATTAATTATTAACTTATTTATTACATCTCTACTGTATATAGAGATTTATATTTTATTTAAATATTATCTTTATTAATCAGTCTTTTTAATTGTCATATTATTTGAGATAATATTTTTTATAGAAATATCTAGGAACTAATCGTTCTTATTCGTATCATGCGTTCCTTAGCCGCTTTGAATTGTTCAAGAACATTTTCAACATTATTGATAAGCGCATCGGTGTTTACTCTATCGGTTTCATAATTAAAATGTTTCGTGTGTGTACCATTTTGATTGACAATATTCATATTAATTTTAATATCTCCACTTGATACAATCCTTAAATTTGATTTGTCTAATACTTTACCCTCATGCGCCATTGGAATACTGCAATATGTTATATCTTCGAGCTCGTAAGAACCACCAATAAAAAATCGTCTCAACGCGTCGATGATATTATCTTTTGCACGCCATGTAGGAATTGTAAATTTATATGTACCAGATGTCATTGGTATTGGTAACGCTGCGTATCCTTCTATTCGATACCTATATTGAGATTAATATTTTTTAAATTAATAATTTCATTTAAAAAATAAAAAAAAAAAGAATTATATGCAAGTAACGTAAAACATTATCAACTTAAATAGAAATCAATATCGACAAATAAAGCTTTATTCTTTACCTAGTCCAACTATCTAGAGACGCCACGGAGAATAATAAACGAGGCCAAAGTATTGTCGATGTATTGCCACTTAATTGTTGAGAGTCATTCGATGGATAATGCAAGGATATATCGGTACAATAACTAAAATGCGCCGATCTATTTTCTAAATGGCACCTTTGCGTTCTTCCGAATAATCTCTCTTTCTGTTTTGTAGTCCAATGTTGCGGCAAATCGATGAAATAGGTAATAAACAATCCGTCATAAGAGAAACCATGAGCTGACACAATGTCCAAGCTTAAAAATAGCGTAGATAAATTCCCCGATGGCAATTGTAGTTCCTTGTATAACTCTACTTCTTTATAAGATAGCTGTTGTTGTATCTCCTGCAACGAGAAAAATTATTAATATTCAATTAATAATTAATATTTAAATAATTTACAATCAATCTATACAGCTTGATAATTTTTGACTGCATTTATCGCGAAGTATATTTAATTTTTAAAATGTCAAAAATTTCTTTACATCTTTAATTATTTGAAAAAATATATATGGAACTCCTACATAATGCAAGTACATAAATTTCTGTAAAGAAATGTAAGAGGAATCGCTTTTGTTAACGACGACATTTGCTGAACAAGCAAATGTTCAAATTATAAGACAATGTTTCAAGCACATTCTAATACAATCTGTATGCATTATTTTATTATATCGCGCAAAATAAAATTCGCTAATCCGATGCCGCCACTTTGCAGCGAAGTGCAACGATGTGCAAACGTGTAGATTACTCCTCTATTAGCGCTATACAATCGTATATGAAAGCCGTTTCTGTGTGTTTGCAGATATACTCCTGCCCCACTGTGCACAGTGTAAACTATATATACACACGTATAGGCTGATAGCACTAACATACAACCTCATGGCAGAGAGTGTTCAACAAGACATTCAGAGAACCATAGGATTCAGTTGATCGTGAGTAGTGCGGTGGTTAACTTGGGTCGTAATGAATATAATATATGTGCGCGTATCGATACACTTGACGTTAATTGCACATTAATATATCCACGATAACAGTTTCGATAACAGTTTCTTCGCGAATAATTTAATTATGCGCGAAAAAGTACAATAAAATCGATGGGCCGCAAAATCGTTTGAATGTGTCTTGAACGATCGGATGAAGAGGGATGGAACGGCGGTGCGAATTGACGGATTATCTTCTCGAAGATGCCATAATCTCCGGGCGAGGATAATTTTTGCAGCAATAAATTCGACGCGACAATCAAATCATCATGTTCTATCCGCAGAGAGCGATGCGACAAATGTCGGAAATCTCCTACGTAGGGTATGTATCCTTTTTTATGATTAAGTTTTTGTGACAAAGTTTTTGATAAGTTGTAGATAACTCGCGTAATTATAGGTAATAAGCAAATGTAATATAAATTTTTCTCCGCATTTTACTGAATAAACGCCAAGAGTTGCCGATATCGCGTCGTATCGCGGCGAACTTGCCGCGATTTTTCGCAGCTCCCGAATCGAGTTAATAACAATTGTGCTCGCTTAGAAGTGAGTGGATAAACGCATATGTCAAATTGCTTCATCGTCTTCAATTCGATAAACAACACTGTATCGTGTTCTGCACGTGCCGCCTCACCGTTTGTCCATACATCTGACCGAATATTACAGCATAATATAATCGAGAACACGAAAATTTGACGAGTATTTAAAACCGTGTTATTTTAATTATGTATGATATTTTTTCTTATATATATAATTATATAGTACTGTATATATAAATTAGTTTCTTTATTAATTGATTTTACTTATTATTTTTGGCTAATTGCTACTATATTTTCCTCGGAAACATATCATACTATTGTCATGGTAAATATTAATGACTTCGATAAATAAAATTAATACAATTAGTATAATTTTTTCATTTTTCAGCGATGTATATTTCTTTAAATATCATGCATCTTTATGCAATTAATAAGAGGTATTTATGATAAACATTTTTAACTGTAACTTTAACTGTTTAAATATTGACGTTTGTGCAAATAATCCGCAATCGTCATCGTTGACAATTCCCATAATTGCATCATATGTGTGCCTTATTACACATTTATTTTTTGCGGAGTAACGATGACGAGCAACATACTATACGAACTTTTGATTTCAATACAGCAATTTACTCTATTAAATAATATTAAATACTCTATTAAATAATAATTTTCATGGAAAGTATATTAGTATAAATGCGTATTTTTTTGTGATCTCTTCTAGGATTAACATGTATAATATCAATAATCTTAAATTAAAGAGTCATACTATAAATTAAATTGATAATTTTGTAATAAAATATAAAATATATAAAAACGTAAATTTTTATTTTTGCGTATTACTGTTTGCTTCGTCTATGCTTGTGTGCAAACAATATACGTATACATTATACGTTTTATGTGATATAATATTAAAATTATTAAATCTGAGATGGAATTGTACTATTATCATTAATATTATACCATGACAATTAATATTATCGTAAATACAATAATATGTGTTATACGAAAGAGTGAAAAAAGAGAGATGAATCAGAGTCGGAGAACAGGATCTCCGGATATAAATGTAACTGCCGCCTAAGCGGATGTCGCTCGGGAATACCGAGAATGGATTTTCCACGAAAAGATTTGATCTTTTCGATGTGGTGCTCGCGCGGTGACGCGAAAGCTTGGAATGCCGCGAGAAATCGTCCGTCGCAAATAGCTGCATACTTACACGCCGCGTAGCTTCACGTTGCTCCTGCAGTTCCGTCGACGTCGGACTCGCGGAAACGTGCTCGATCCGATAATTGAATTTGACGTCGTGGCTGTTGGTGACACTGTAGTGTCGCTCGTCGTCGATCGTGAAATCGGGACTAATCATCAGTAGTTTGCGCGCCCTGTCATAAGTCACGGAGCAGAGCAGCGTCTCCGAGTCGGCCGATCCGCTGGTCGCGGGCTCGTCTTTGCGAGACAGATCGGCCATAATATGCATGCTGATGCGTTCGGTGTAGAGATAATGGCTCGATCGGATCCTGGCGTTCATCGATCTGTCATCCAGCACTCTCTTATTGTATCGCTCCTGGAAGGGCTTACGATTCTGCAGAATCGGCAGCGCGGTTTGATTCTTCAGCGACAGATACGACCTGCAGGAAGCATTATTTATCAAATTAAATTGTTAAAAAATTATATTTTTTCGCTGGATTCCATATATGAAACCCTTGTAGAAGATAAAGTTGAGTTCTATAGAAAATATAGAAGCTCTCTATTTATAAATTACGAGTACAAAAACTTACTTTTTTAATAATCAGAAATAAAATAAAATTTAAAAATATATAAAATATGTTTTATTAATAATTCATGTAAGTTGTGAATCGAATTAAGCTATCCAAATTACCTAGCTGATAAAAAATGACAGGCTATTTAAAATAAAAATTATCAAATATAAATTATCTAAAAAAAGTTACAAATCCCTGCCTGTAAGGTGTTGTCAAAAGATCGTCATCGGGGTAATAAGAGTCGTTTTCTGTGTAGGAATATAATCGGGCACCCTCTAGCTGCTCGTCGCTGATACGTTGATGATACTCCCGCTGACAATCAGTCAGACAATTCTTCTCGTCCGCATAGAAATCTATCTCGAATGGACCGAATACCTTCTCCTGCCAGTTAAAAATACGATCCTCATTCTCCAAGAAATTAGAGTCTCTGGTCTCGCCGCCTTTGGACTCCTCGGCTAACAGCTCGGCCAGCGGAGATCTCTGCTGCGCGACTCGCACTCTGAAACAACAAACGAACGCTGATGAAATGATATCTGGTGTAAATCGGAAAAGATGATCCGGGGCCACATATATGTGTGCCGATTCCGCGAAAACGCGAGAAATTTAACATTGCTATTCCATCTGTGTGTGATTATAATTGTAAAAATTTATAGCTTCATATAATTTTTATGAGTAAGGGACTTTGCAAATTTTCTCGGTACAATAAAAAAGTATTAAGATGCGACAGATATAAATATTTCTTGAAAATATACCTAAATAAATTAAAAAATATTTCACAATACTTGTTGAAATTTCCTTTCTCTATCGTTGTCTATTGAAGACAATGTAAAAATCTTGGAATTCCCCGCTGAAAAATAACGAGTCAATTCGTAAAAAAAAAAAGAAAGAAACAAAGAATCTAATTATATCTCGAAACAAAACATATTCGTAATTACGATTGCAAATATCAGGCGGCAAAAGAAAGGTGATACACGCAATATTATGTAATATGACATCGGCGATTTTACGTTTTCACACGCATCGACACAAGCAACTTCACCTTCCATTTTGACCTTCGCGTCTTTAATCTTCGCAGAGTTCTGGAATGCGGAATTGTCTACAATAATGTATAAAGATTGTTTAATTCAGTATTAATCACGTGAAGAAAATTAAGAAGAGTTTAATGACGAGCGTATGAAACATGAGATAAAATTAAATAAAAAAACAACGAGACCTTGCGTTTTGATTGATTATATATAAACGTGTTTAGATAAGTCTAATGGATGAGAGAAGTTGAATTGATACATCGCAAAACATAAACGGAAAATTAATGCATCACATAAATACGCGGCTTCTTCGTAACCTTCACGCCTTTGGAAGAGAGTCTCATATACCGGTTTATATCAGATATGCAGAATTGTCTGCAACACGAAGATCTTTTTATAATCTAAGAGATCGAATATAAAGAAAATTATCAACTCTATGCATATCAAATATTTAAAAATTCACAAAATTTCCTGCGATCCGATTTTTCAGTCGATATATATATATATATATATTTACTTTTTTAAATTAAATTCTATCTCATAAATTAACTTCATATATTATAATGTAAAGTAAAAAATAATTTAACATAAAAACGCATTTTCTCTCACATGTAAAGTGAGAAATTTAACGCTCAAACGTGAGTTACTAATTTTAATTACTAAGTGCATATCTTAGGTTAATATAAAAGAATTCGACGATATATTATATACCTCATCTTCAAATTATGTATCGGTTCATTCACTCTGTAACTCGCAGCTAGTTTCATTTTCTCCCCTTTGTTCGACATTCTTAGATTGTCGTATCAATTATTAATGAGACGTTTTGATTATTGCAAAGTAAAATCGGGACGCTGAAATGAGCTACAGCTGATCGTCAAGTGAGCCAACTGTTTGTTGATTCGTTCGTTGCTAGGCAACTTCACTGCTGACATATAAAGCAAATTAGCGCGAAATTTGAGATGTTTACTGAATACAAACTCTTTGATTTTTCTTATTGACAAGTTAATTATTGCACACAGCAGCAAAATTCATATCATCCAAACAATATGTCATCATGACAGGCAAATTTTTTTTCATATACTTTTTGCGTGCGAAGAGTCTCATCTTTCATCTCTTTTTTGTAAAACGTCATTAGCGAATTTCCGATGAGTCAGTGTGTAATGCGCCAAGTTAATACTTCAGGAAATAATGAATGTCGTAGCTCTCGTCTCGATAGATGAGGAGTATTCTTGGCATAAACTAGCTGCGTAATAATATTGATATGTGTGTGTATGTGTGTGTGTTGCATATGCAAAATCTTGAATTGTCTCGAATACATCCTGTATCCGTATAAGAAAGAAGTTACTCGAATAAAGCTGAAAAATCTCCTCTAATCCTCAAGTCCCATATATCTAGACTCCATTATCTGGACCATTTATTATCTATCCATCCTGTAGCAATGTATAATTAAAATGGAACCTTGTTAAATAACGCACAAAATATCCCTTCCATACGTGCTAAACGCACGTGAGCGGGAGTGTCTGTTTTTCCGTATATTGAAAAATAATGTATAAAATATATGATACTACCTGAATTTTATGGTTTTTGGGAGTGAATAAGCAATGCGTTCAGAGCCCCGAACCGTGTGCTATTAAGAGATTCCACTGTAAAAAAAGAAATATAGCCTCATACACAGAAAAAGAGAGAGAAGGAGGGAGAGAGAGAGGGAGGGAGAGAGAGGGAGGGAGAGAGAGAGAGAGAGAGGGAGGGAGAGAGAGAGAGAGAGGGAGGGAGGGTAGAGAGAGAGGGGGAGAGAGAGAGGGAGGGAGGGTAGAGAGAGAGAGAGAGAGAGAGAGAGAGAGAGAGAGAGAGAGAGAGAGAGAGAGAGAGAGAGAGAGAGAGAGAGAGAGAGAGAGAGAGAGAGAGAGAGAGAGAGAGAGAGAGAGAGAGAGAGAGAGAGAGAGAGAGAGAGAGAGAGAGAGAGAGATACACGTGCGAAAACAATTGATTGAAGAAAGAAGCTATTGAAAAAGGAAAGAGAAAAAGAAGCAAGTGTATACAGTGTCACGCGAAACAATTCGGCTGAAAAAAAGAAATACCCGAAAAGGGGACCCTATATCTCTATTGTTTTATCAATCGGAGGGAAAAAAAAGGACAAGGCGCAATTGTCAAAGAAAAGGTCAAAAACCTGAAAGAGGCTAATTAACTTCCTCGTATGTATACTTTCTCATGATTTTCGCATCTTCGTCGAGCCAATAATTACGCGAGAATGTATTTTATCGCGAGAAGATCCGGTCGTTTCAAGTACCGTTACGTTTGTTAAAAGTTAAAATACACACGCAAAGCGGTTAAACCTGCGAGTGGAATCGAGCGTGAAAAATTCGATCTGTCCCTGAAGAGGGAAAGAGACTCTCGGTAGAGAGAAACGCGGTAAAAGGTCAGTGACACGTCTCTCTCGATGCATCCTCTCATTCTCTCATCTTCTCTCTTTCTCTTTCAAGATTTTCAGGAGTCTTCTGTCAATCGCGCGATACAGGGTCAAGTTCCTCCGCCTCCGTCATCGAGCTCGGTTCGGCCTGCCAAGATCAGCGACAGCGTGAAGGTTAGGATATGTCATTTATATACATGATGATCGCACGCATCGTGTGACAGGCGACACTCGTCGGCGGGAGCAACGTGGTGAACAGATCGGCTTTATCGATTTCCCGCGGCGCGTATCTCTGCCCGAGATAAGGGGAAATGTGTCATCATGTTATCGGGCACCGAATGACTGCCCAATCCAATATGTAGTACACGAGTTTAATGCGGCGAAGTGTGTGTGTGTGTGTATGCGTGAGGTTACTGCGACCTCCTGTTTGTAGAGTAGAGTAGTTTCGGGTACGCACAGGCGAGAGAAGAGTCACGCCTTTTCCTCGAGCGCCTGTTTCTCAGGTAAAACGTGTTCCTCTGTTAACGTGCTCTGCACGATTTCTAGGAGACGCTCGAGTTCGTCTGGTAGTTCTGTCAGTCTTTCAGGTGCGTCCTGACCGGCAGGAATAGGGAGTATCTTCTCTCACGGTGTCTATTCTCGAGAGAGACTCCTTAGATATTCTTTATAATCATTAGTAAATAAATTATATTAGAGAGCGAGAGGTAATGGATGCAGTATTTTGACAGAAATTCGACAGAGATTGATTCATATGGATACTATAAATATGTGCTCATTTATTAAAGATCTGCGTGGAATATCTGTGTGCTAACGCATGTAATATTTACTTTGCAGAGGTTTCAAATTGATAAGAATGTCAACTAATCGAGAGGGCGAAACTGCAGTGACCATCCCACTGCAGTATAATGAAGCTGTAAGTAATGTTTTGTCAGTGTATTTGACTTCTCGAAAGAGATATAAAACATCTTTTAAGAAATGTGTGTAAACTATTCACAGTTTTTGATTAATCACTGTATTACAATATATTTATTATATATTGTATTGCGAGATTTCATTCTTTTCTATATAATTATGTGTGTCAGTTTATACACACACACACACACACACATATACATAGTTTTATTTTCAAATGACTCATACATATGGCAATGTCATGTATATGAGTCATTTGTAAAACTATAAATATGAAAGATATTATTCCTATACTATTGATATATTATTGATTACATTTGATCACCACCTAAGGCTATTTATAAAAAATACTAATGTTTGTGTTAAATACTTGTATTTATGTAAAAATATGAATGTTTAAATTATTAAATTATTCTTTCTTATTTTACAGCATTGGAAAGCTATTTTTGAAAAGTATGACCTCGACGGAGATGGAAAAATATCGCTACAAGAGTTAAAAGCGATGGTATGTGGTACAGAATTTTGCAACGATATTCCCACTGGAGTAATTCACAAAATAATGCATAAGGCAGATCTGGATGAATCTGGTTACTTGGAATATCCAGAATTTATAGCAATGGTTGGTCAGAGTTAATTTTAGAATTTTTTGAAAATTGCTGTGTATTAAAAATTGTTTTTCTTTTTTTCCATGATAACAAGAAATACATATTATAATGTTACAAAGAATTGTCGATTGTAACTCATCCTTTCTCTTATTATTCAGATCCACAGAAAGGACATGCAAGGTATATTTGGACACCTCGTGCAACGATACGTGCAATCTGTGATACCTCAACGACCAACCCGTACGATGAGGCAAACTTCTGTGGGCTCGAGGTATTATCCTCAGCGACAAATCAGTATTGTAATGCACACACCACCACCTCCTCCTTCTCCTTCGGGCTTCGGCGATTCTCCCCAGGCGGTTATGCTTAGTAGTCGCCGCCGTTCTGCACGTATTACCGATCTACAGCCACAAACAAGTACAATAACGGAAACTTCTTTGTACTCTAGCGACTATCCGGATGGGCTGTACGAAGATGAGTACAGCTGTCGACCGCCGGCTGTAGCAATGATAATCATATCGATAATAGAAATCATTTTGTTCATATATGATGTGATTAAGCATAAATCTCTTTCTGTAGAAGGCCCGGCAGCTACATTATTTATTTATAATCCACACAAGAGATACCAAGCCTGGCGGTATCTAACGTATATGTTTGTGCACGTTGGGTACGAATACATTTTAATCAATACAATTTATAGCTTATACAATTTCCACAGAAACATTAGAATTATTCTTTATTAGATTTATTAATTTATAAGTATATATATTTTAAACGTATTTCTAAACTTGTGTCTTATATTTTGTAGAATCTTCCATTTGGTCGTTAATTTACTGGTACAAATTATGTTGGGCATTCCGCTAGAGATGGTTCACAAATGGTGGAGAGTACTGATAATATACATAGCCGGAGTGGTGGCTGGCTCGCTCGGGACATCCGTCTCGGATCCAACAGTTTATTTGGCTGGTGCATCGGGCGGTGTGTACGCGTTGATCACCGCTCACGTGGCGACCATCATAATGAATTGGTCGCAAATGGAATTCGCCGTCTTGCAACTGTTAGTGTTCCTCGTTGTCACGAGCGTCGACGTCGGTCAGGCCGTCTACAATCGTTATGTTCTCGACACCAACGACCAAGTCGGTTATGTGGCCCATTTAGCAGGCGCTATAGCGGGACTTCTAATCGGCATAAACATCCTTCGAAATCTTGAAGTACAAACTTGGGAGAAAATCGTTTGGTGGGTCAGCATGTTCACTTTTACGGGTCTCATGACCGCGGCTATTTTGTGGAACGCATTATACACCTCGTATTACGAATGATACTCCAAGTATTTATCGGTATTTATCGCGTTCGAGTCATTTGTGTTTTACGCATATGACTCGAACGTATTATTATTAAAAGAGAGTAGAGAGAGACCAAACCTGCCTTGCCTATTGTATGTATATATCATACAAATTCATTATTTATATAAAAATATATATACACACATATATATATATGAGATATTATGTAAAATAATATAAAAATTTAGAATAGATAGATAGTATATTTTCATACAGACGTTATTATGCGCGCGTAAAGAAATGAGATTTGAATTTGCAATTCTGTATTGCTATATTTATACGTGTGTATTATTATTAATAATACAATATTTTTTAAGTACACATTTTCGAGAGCAAATAGTAAAACATCGTATTCTGTGATACTTTTGCTATACATGTGTTAGCAACAAGAATAGATGTGCATACAATTATTCACAAATTAATTGAATAATCATATCAAAGCTAGGCGCGGAATTAGTAATATTTTTGTTTTAAAACTATTGTCTCATTGTTTGAAAATACATGAAGAAAAACTACCTCTATCAATACATTATAATAATTATTGCATAAAACGTCAATTATTTTTTAATATATATCATATAAACTACATATTGTGTATTTTCAATTATTTTCAATATAGAACTTAATAATCTGCACAAATTACAATGTTGAATTGCCAAATAAGAATATATTTTATACATACACACATACATATATAAAGAAATTACTATTGATACTTTTATATAAAATTTGAAGACGTCATATATATTTATAATTCAGGTAAAACTATCATAAAAAATTATCATTTTACGAGTTTGTTAGATAAAAAGAATATGTATAATTCATAATGTGCATATACTCTGATTTAAAAATAATTGAGATATTATCTATCCATAAGATAAAATATATACATTGTACAAAAAAGGGCAATATTTTTAAATGCAATGTTTATATAATTTGTTTCTAAATAGACACACACACACACACACACACACACACACACACACACATGAATATTGCTATTAATAATTATTTGAAAACAAAATGTAACATAAAACTGCCTACATTCCAATAATAATGTAAACAACCTTTATGAAAACAAAAATTCTATTAAATCTTTGTACAGATTGTGACTATATGATTGTAGATACAGAAACATATGGGAAGAAACAATTTTTGGAAAGATTCTGAGATTTATGAATATTACTATAATTGTACACACAGGATTTATTTAATGTATATATCCGGTTTCAAGATAAAAGCGGATATAATAATTTATTAAACAATTTTACTACTTTGAATATATTTAATACAAAAAACTGAAAAAGAGTAAGTCCTTTGTGTTCAAACTATGCATTATAATGCTATTTATAAATGATAAATGTAAAAACTATGTACTGTATTTTCGATTAGACTGATAAGAGACAAGAATTTTATTCCTATTCATCTATCTATTTGAACAAAGGATATATCTCTATGAATATCTCAGAGTTTAGAAACTGTTAACTATACTTTGTCTTAATTTATCTTAATTGTTTGATGCAGTGGTCATTGCGCAGGCAACTGTAATGTATATGTAACTCCAATGAAGTGTCTCATTTTAAATGAATCCTCTCAAAATTTTGTTTTTAATTTTAGAAAAAATATTTCATACAAAAGTTGTACAGTTTGGAAGGGAACAAGTTATGAAATAAAATCATCAATTTTTGAAGATTAATTTTTTTTAAGATTACGTAAAAGTCACTTTTTATTTCTTAAATGAGATATCTTATTTTTGACAGCAGATACTTGCAGTTAATGTTAAAACATTTCCAAAGATCTATTGTCTCCATTTTTAATAAGATTTTGCATCATGAATTTCTCGATATTAAAATTACAATTTTTCGAAAATTGATTTCATTATTATTTGTTTTTCTCTCCAGACTAGATAATATTTTTGTCTGATACGTTTTTTTCTACAATTGAATTTAATTCAGAAAGCGATAAATAAAGACAGCTATTATAGGTGTAGAATGCTTTTTTGTTTCTTAAGTACTTTATGGATATCACTTAGTATTGGCTCAAATATAATATTTATGGTGAGAGTCTTATGAAATACAAATTGATTTCATAAAGATACACAGTCTTAGATGTAAGGTAGTATATTTATAAAGTTGTATCTACTTCTCATTTATACATATTTTAATGCACTTGTATCATTTTTCATATATAAGTGCCTTGTGAATGTAATCTTCATTGTACAATACGTAATTTTAATAGATAAGACGAGTGAGTTTTGACCATGAAAAATGTAAATATTCCTGTTTTATATACTAAATAGTTTAATAAGTTTATATAGATTTATATAATTTTTCATAACAGATTTCAATGGAAATGTTTACATTTATTATACAACGAAGCTACGAGAATATTCATAACGCACATATGTATATTTTGTATGCGCTTTATATAAAAACGAAATAAAGTGATAAAGTAATCTGATAATTATACAATAGTAATTAGTTTTTGTTCACACACAAAAGGCGACAAAACTATTATTTGTAAATTTTTTAATTTATATGTCATACAAAAATACAACATCATGTTTCTATTCGTAGGAAATAAAGTAATTATTTTTGATTAAAACAATTGTCTAAACCTAGTGAAAACACGCGTGAAAACGTGTTTGACACGTGCTTTCCCGTACACAGACTCCCGCCAATATTCTTCAAAATATAATCCAGTGGAAAGAAAAACGAAAATTGTTAATATATAATATTAATAACATGCAGCAGCTTCCTAGAAAAGCGCGTTCTATGCGGACAAAATTGTATCTTCTCAATCCATATGTTTACGTACACAGTGTGTTTATCTTTTACGTGTTAATGATCGATAATGTAGTTTACTAGCTGTAATGATTACCTTTTAGGGTGCATTTTCACTTGACGCTGTGACGCTGGATTTCAGCGTCAAGCATCAATAAAAACAAATTGACGTTAGCGTCTGTTGACGCTGGCGTGAAAACAGCCTAGCGTCCAAGTTACAACTATGACAAGCGTCTCGTTCTTCGTTCTCTAAAAGTTGAACAAATCAAACTTTTTCTTCTTCGTCACAAATCAGATCACGTGATCAATTAGACGCTAGCGACAAATTGATAGTGAAATCGCATCCTTATATTAAAATTAAATCAAACGTTAACTAATTAACTTCACTTCGCTCACCGGTATATACAAAGTGCAACTAACGCATTTGATATACAACTGACAATGAGATTAAATTAAATTAACGCTTAAACTGACGCTACAAATATTTGATCGATCAATCGGGATGGAGAAATCCTTATCTCTTTCGCTCTGATCAATCAAATGATTCAAATGATAGAAATGATTGAAAAATTCACGTGCCATAACAGTAGGAAGGAGGAATAAAAACACGGCCCACAGACGTAATAAAATACGTACATGGAACATCAGCCACCGATATGCGCGCGCGTTCGACTTTAACCTTCAAGTGGCGCTGCGTCACGTGGTCGCGCGGCGGTCGGAATTCGGCGGCGCGGAGTGGGGGTGAGTGGTGGGGGGATGCGCGCGCGGCGCACGGCGCACCCCCCACCACTCACCCCCACTCCGCGCCGCCGAATTCCGACCGCCGCGCGACCACGTGACGCAGCGCCACTTGAAGGTTAAAGTCGAACGCGCGCGCATATCGACACGCGCTCTCTCCTTCTCGCCGTAAGCTAATCGACGAATCACAGTCGAGCCACAGTATACTTACATACAGTAGGGACCGACATAATGGAGGTTAATGCGGGTTGAGAATTGATAAAATAGAATTTTGCCCGCATAGAACGCGCTTTTTCAGGAAGCTGCTACATGTAATTAATATTATATATTAACAATTTTCGCTTTTCTTTTCACTGGATAATATTTTGAAGAATATTGGCGGGAGTCTGTGTACGGGAAAGCACGTGTCAAACACGTTTTCACGCGTGTTTTTACTAGGTTTAGACAATTGTTTTGGTCAAATACTTGATCAAGGATTCGTCAAATACTCAACTACTGTTTATGATAACAAGAATAATTTGATGACTATTTTTTTTTTCTTTCGCAGAAGAAGCATTGAAGAAGAAGGCACGGAGGAAGAGTTTGCAAATCTTGCGGAAGATGAGAGACTTTTAAAACTGTCATAATTCGTCGAGGACATTATTATTCATCATATAGAACAATACATCTATTGGCATGTGGCATCAGGGTTCTGGAAAAAATTCGAGAATGCAGAAGACGGCCAACAGGGAATTGTTCAAGCCTGCTGTCGATGATCTGTACATTATGTTCACGGAGTTTCTACTTGTTCTAAAAATGTTGGAATATATAAGACAGAACAAGGATGCAGCTATGGATCTATCAAGCGCCGAAAATGATATGGAAGGACGATTCAAGCTCATCGTCAGAGCTACGTTGTTGAATCAATTACTACTGTATCATGAATATACTATAGAGCGTATCTATAAAATTGTCATCATTGTATTCTGCAATTCAGACAACTCGTTGCAAGGTAAATATTCATCTCAGTACATTCACACTTGCGATTTATTTAATACTTATGAGATATATACAGAAATATATATATATATGTTTTAAAACAGATATATCAATTAATCGGAGATCCAGTGCATTGGATGTATCCAGAGAGTCGACAAGTGTTAGCTAAATGATTGTTTAGACGTTTTACGAGACAAATAGAAAATTAATTGAGCTGAAATTATTGGAGTCTCGTAGGAAATTACACTCATACATCGATAATTCATATTCGTATCAAGAATCATGTGATTCAAAAAACATGCGACAACATTTGACAAGTCATAATAGATTTCATTAGAAAACGTATGTGAACGTTTTTATCTCTCTCTTTTTATTAATCTGATATAATTTATAATAATATTTATAATAATGAGAGTTATACGTATGATGTAATATTTTATTTTTTACAGTGGCTTGAAACTTGTCATGATTTAGGGGATTTAAAATCTATTCTGGTGGTTTTTCGAAAACGGTACTAAGTAAGTGATGAAATGCGTAGTGCCATAAATAAATTTAAATAGTAATTATCTCTATTTTTTGTATGAAACATACACCAAGATATGGATCGATCATCTGTTCAACATAATAATAGGTACAAATATCATATATATATATAATTTATATATATTTTATTCATAAGAACATGTGTTTGTATGTTATATATACTTTTTTCTAGAATATCTTGAGTCACAACCTGCGGTGAATGATCTGAATCTGCCTGGAAAGAACGGATCAATGGAAAGACTTTAGGAATTTTCAGAAAGCGATTGAAACGAGACTCTCACATCACGGCGTGAACATCCTATCTACGCTATTGTTCGATTTCTTCTCTAAAATTGGCCGTATTAAAACGAATCGAGTTCGTATTTTATACTATTTTTCGGAAGAGATGAGGCAATGAGAAAATACTTGTTATTATAACGGAGGTGATTTTTATTTCAACAAAAATAACAATTTACATTGAACTGTTTTGATAATAATATTATCGTGTATGCTACATCTGTAGTTTTTACTGTAGGCGTGGTATGCTCTCGCTCGCTATAATTAATTTTCAGTTACTTTGTTTTTTCTTTTAATTAATCGCATTAACAGAGCGTGTGTTCGTGGATAATAATCACGTTTTGTTAGATAGAGTGTTTCGCTTCTTTTTCTCGTCTTTCTTTTCTTCCTTTTTTTTTCTTTTTTTATTCCTTTAGTTCGACGTTCCGCGATCGCGCCATATGCATTCATTATCATTCATTATCATTATTGATGTTATTATTATTATTATTAATATTATTATGATACAACAATTGGGAGGGAGCTGTGTGTACCTCGGCGTTATCATATTACTATATACAGACTTCGTCTTCTTCCGCGTACGTCGTAAAGGGATCGAACAATGGACACACCGAACAAATTAATTGATCATCTTTCCTCAACGTGTCACAAAGTGAGTGTGTAGGTACATATACACGCGACAATTTTCGCGCTTCTACGTCGCCTAAAACTCTAGTCTAGATGATAGCACGGTAGCTACAGCGATAAAGTTCGCTTCGTCGTTTCTTTGCTACGGAGAACGCGTCTTGCTCTTTCTCTCTCTTTGTTCCTTTTTAAGAAAAACATCATCGGGGTGTTTCGCCTTTCTTTTCTTATTCGTTTTTTTTTTTTTATTATACAGTACCGGAAGTCGCTTTAGGTGATTTCTTCAAAGAATCACAAATGCGATCGCAAAAATTTTTTTTCCAAACACTCGAGGAAATTGATCTAAATTTTCTGACTAAATGTGATTATAATTACATATTATAGTTATATTGTATATTTATATATTTTGAAAATATATTTTATAATATATTTCACACAATATTTAAATTCCCCGAATTAGTAAGAGCCAGACACAGATATAGTAATATGTAAGAGTTTTATGGAAAATGAATTTTTCTTGAAACTAATAGCGAATTTGGTTGGATGCATTAGTGTACACTGTATTAGGGTGCTCATTAAGAGCTATATACACTTCAGTAATTAAAACAGATAATTGTTATTAAAATAGTGCTAGAAAAATATCGGAATAAAATACAAAGAAAAATCCTCATTTAGTGATTCTGATTCGATAGTTTTCTGTTTTTTTAAAAAGGGATTCGTTAAAAATACATCTAGAAATGAGATTTATTTAGTCACTTGGTATCGCATTTTAATATTTAATTTCAAGAAAAATAAATTTTCCTGGAAACTTACGCACTATTATCCCAGTTTGATTCTGCCTGGTCCGAATTAAAATTGTTTTTTTACACGAGAATAGAGTATCAATTTCTTTACTTAATATATTTATAATATATTTTTAAATATTATAAATATATTGCATATAACAATAATTGAATACTAACATGCAGTTTTTTAAATTTTGGTTTCAAGGATAATATTGATGCTATCAAACGTAATAGGTTTTTTTTAAAGAAAATTTACTTAATTATAGAATTTCCTCAAACGCTCGATAAAGCAAATTATAGATCTCCATACATTGAATCCTTTGAATGTTCCTTTCTTCCTCAGTTATCTCTTAAATTCGCAAAAGAGAGTGAAAGAGAAAGGCAGAGCGACAGAGTTAATTGAGAAACGTGAAAAAATTGCCTGCGCAAAAATCGAGCCGACGAAAGACCCATCTCGAAAATCTTTCTCTTTCTCTATATATATTTATATATGTATATACCAACGAAAGGGAGTTCGGTATACATGTCATATCATATGTACACGCCGATTTTTTTTCTCTCCAAGCGCGGAATTTGTCATTCCTCTGTACGTGCGTATATATGTATGTATAATTAGTTGTGTAGGGTGTATTTCGCACTCTATATAAACACGTAAACCTGTCTATCATATACGCGTGTTGCTCCTATAAGGTCAAAGAGTATCTCAAACAGGAAATCGCGTCCAAAGTGATGCGGCTCCAGATGCTACGATAAATTTGGCTCTTTACATTATAAACGAGATGTAGATAGTAACATAAATACGCGAGAAACAATAGATTTTTTTATAAAATACAATTGCTTGCGATATCATCCCTCGAACGTTTGAAAATTTTCTTCTTTTAGAATCCTTTCAGATGCCATTGAGTTCCATAAAAGTTCCACTGAATTAAACTGGACTGGACTGGACTCGCATCACCTCTTCGGGGTGCAATTGCTGAACGAGGGACGCGTCATCTTTTGTGTATGTATGTATGTGTGTGTGTCGCTCAGGTACTATACGAGAAGGAAAAGAAACGTGACACGCCGAGGACATTTCTCTGAACAAGAAGTGCGAAGATCGAGCCACATCCGACTGTCTTGTTATTGTGAATGTTATATCAGGCTAACTAGATTAATTCGCCTCTCTGTAGTGTGTAGGATGTGTATGTGTGTATATATATATGATCTCTATCCATTCTTTACCTATATATTCTGGAAGCATTTGACAATTTTGTCGGGACCTCGGCAATTATTTTATACAATGAAGGTAAATCCTCGTAAAGATGCGCGTCTTCGTGATACGGCTGTAAAGATTCACCGATTCAACTTTATGCAAGAGACAAAAAGAATCGGCGTGCTGCGTTCTTACGAGCTCCCCTTGCTAAAGAAGGCGAAAGGAGAAGAGAAGAGAGAAGAGAAAGAAAAGAGAGGCGAGAGAATATTAAAAAAAAATGATAATCTATATAACGGAGAATATATGTACGCTCGTTGTACGGTCGAGGATGCGAAGGAAAGCGACAAGTATGAATGAAGTGAGAATGTGATCGCCCGATCGCCGGCGTACGAATGGAGGCAGTCGTCTTTGTACAGTGAATCTCTGTAGAGTCTTGGTATCTCAGTCGCCGCGCGAAACAATGCAGAATATATATATATATATATATATATATATATATATATATAATTTATTTATTTATATTATAATCGTAGCGGAATCCGGCAGAAGCGGCGAATAACGCGTTAAAAGAAATCATTTTTCGCGACAATATTTCTCTTGCGCGAATTCGTTTTTTGCAATGGGTCGCGATGACGAAGAAACAAAGGCGCGGATCGCAAGACAGTTGAAGCTACAAGTATAAAATTAGGCTGTATAAAAAATATGTAAATGTATGTATTTGTGTGTGTTGTGTGTGTGTGGTATGTGCGTGTTTATCTGTGTGTCGTGTATGTGTATTTTGATAGTTAAAACGTATATATTCGGATGCGTTTTTTGAAACACAGATGAAATAAATCTACATCCAATTTCGCTTTTATGAATGATAACTCCATCAATTTTTAATTCGCCTGTTATAATCTGTTTCGCTGTCGTTTATTAATAAGATAGTTCGGGAGGGAAGTTCTTCCCCTAAAATCAGTTCGTGGCTGTTCTAAACCCCTAAATGCTAACTACGTCGATTTATCTCTAAACCTAAACTCCTTATACGATAGCATGAGTACGGATATAATCTAGCCATTATTTGCTCAACTTAGAAATTAATATTATATACTATATACAACACTTATAATTATGATTTTTTTTCCGTTTTCTTAAATTCACCTCATCAAGAAGAAGAGAACGATCTCGAAAGTTGATTTCTCGTCGCTAATAAATTGATTCTCTGTGGCACCTCTTGTACCAGAATACATTGTACGGCATCTTCTTTGAAAAATTCAACATATTCTTCCATGCTTTCTTTCTCTTTTTCTTTCTTTCTTACTCTCTTTCTCTACTCCCCTCTCTCTTTCATTCTCAGATCAGACTATACGCTACGCTTTGCACTGGTATGTAACACAGTTGAACCTATTAATCCCAGATACATCACAGACTCATTCCAAATAAAAACACGCACGCCCTCATCAGCGTTGTATATCATTATCGCTTAACAATTACATATTACTTTTCATTTATGTACAAAAGAAGCGTCTGTATTGTGAACATGGGAGATATATACATATATATATATATGCATGTATGTATATATATATATATATATGTATATAGATATATGTATAGCCCTAGACGTTCCACAGATTGAATGCTTGCGCGCACATCAGCATCTTCTCACGCGGACTGACCAAGTCAAAGTAGAAAATAATAATTCACCTCGATCATACACGATAAAAGCCTCGCGCACTCGGTATATTAGTTACATACGCGAAATAAGAATAGATATATCGAATTCGTTTTCTCTTCCTTTTTCTTTTCTTTCGCGACACCAAACGCTAACGTACACATATGCATTTGCAAGTATCGAAAAACATAAAAAATGGAAAATACATATTATAGGCGCACGTTATTTAACGATTATATATGTATGACGATCTTATCCCCCCCCCCCCCCCCCGTAGGGTTTCTCTTCCTTCAACTATCGCGTTTGCCAAAAATTCTTCTAAATTAAAATCCGAACCATGTATAATCGCGAGAATTAAAAAAGAAAACGGGCCCATTAAGATCACGACGATAAAATGTAACCTGTTCACGTTGACACAATATATATTTATTTATACATATTTAGTATCCGGCATTATAAATTATTTATATATATATATATGTGTGTGTGTGTTAAGTATGTATATATGTATGTGCATATGGCACATATATATATACATATATCGCGATAATAACTAATTACTGAATAAAACTATTCGTCGCCATATGTTCAACTGAAAGCCAGCGCAACACCATGAGAAGGCAAAAAATAAAATAAGTATTTTCATCTTGTAAATGTGTCCGCTTCTTCTCTTTGCGTAACGCGGGAATGATTTCCGACTAAAAATACAATGAAATTACAGAGTTCATAAAATAACAACATATATATATATATATATATATATATATACACACATATACGCGATTTCATTTAAAACATCATACTTGTTATCTGCATTTGCCTCGTTGGAGATCGCGATTTCTCTCGATAAATATACATGTATATAAATATAAATATATATATATATATATATATGCACATATACATATATATTTATATATACACATATGTGAATATATATTTTATATATATGCGTATATATAAAAAGAAGAAGTCTCTTAATTTAGATTAGGATTTGGCGATCGATATAAGAAAACGCAGTGCGGCTTTTGCGAGTAAAGCCTTTAAAAGCGTCGACGAATCGTCCAATATAATCAATCATCGTTCAACCGACGATCACCTATATGATTATCCTAGGAAACGTGTATGTTATTCGCATCTCTGCGTAGTATCCGTACAGTATAGTCATCGCGCTAGCGTGTGCCGCTAACGTAAAGAGCCTAATACAGCGCTGAGCGGTTAGACAAAGAAGATTATCAATCCTCGTCCGAGAGCGGCTCGTATTGCGCCGACATCAGGGGCGCCGGCTCGGCCTGCATCTGTTCCGACTTCGTCACGGAGGCGGATGTGGCGGAGGCGGGTGGCGGGGCAGGCGGTGGACCGGTGTGAACTCCTAGGGCGCTGAACGGATAGAAGGTGGTCGTCGCCGCCGGCGCGGGCGGAGGCGGCTGTTCACGGGTCGGTGGTCCTCCCGCGTCGTCTATCATCTCGCCACCGCCGCCGCCGCCGGATGGACTTTTATCCACGCTCCCCGCTCCTCCTTTTTCGTCTTTTTCGCTCGCAACAACCGGGTTGCCGCCTCCCTTTCTGTCGGAGCCCGCGCTCGAGTCGCCGCCGCCGCCGCCGCCAGCCTTGTCGTCCTCGGTGCGCATCACCTCGACAATCTTGTTCTTCACGTAATCGAACGGCGATATTTGATGCGGCTTGCTGGAGGGAGTTCCGGAAGTGGATGTGGCAGTGCTCGGTTCGTAATAGCAATGTCCGTAGTGATTGGCGGTCGTTTCCGGCGGGGAGACCGGCTCGACCGAATGGTATTGTTGCTTTCCCGATGACTGATGTTGTTGCGTCTGTTGTTGTTGCTGCTGCTGCTGCTGTGCGACGCGTATTATCTGACGCTCGTCCCCGGTCTTCACCGAGTCTGGCTCGTTATGTTTCCGTCTCTTCCATTGATCATCGGAGATTGGATATCTGTCGTTTCGAAGAAATAGAAAAGAAAAGGTTCGCGTTATTTATCGAATATATTCTTCGATAAATAATTGCATTGCGGTTGGAAAAAGAGATTGTTATAATTCACAAAAGCTTTCTTTCTCTTTTCTTGCAACAATTGAAATTATAGATTTGGATTTTTCGTAAATTCACATTCTCTCTAGAAAATAATTGATAAGATTGAATAAATCAAATTAGAAAAATTTATAAGGTTTAAACTTGACAATTCTGTCTTGCAAAAAAATGAATTTTTTTTTATCAACAATAATATAAATAATCACGAGTTAAACAAACTGCTTGCTCTGAACGAAGCTTACCCGTAAGATCTATATGACGTGTGAGGTGGGCCATAATCTTTAGATATAATGTGCTCGACGTGCTCGCCGAGAGTCATCGCTTTACTGCAGCCACTTCCGTTGCCGCTTGCGCCACCGCCGCTCCCTTCACTGGCGGGACTATGGGCTATGCCATTAGGTTCTTGCGGAGTTTCGCGATGAAAACCCTACAAAAAAAAAAAAAAAAAAAGAACAGCAAAATGAGATTGCGATAATCGTGCGATAAATTGGAGAAAGAAAAGAAACGTTCATCTATACCTGGAAAAGACGATCGCCAGCACGCGTCGGTTGATTGCTCGAAGAACTTCCACTAGCATTATCGACGCCCTGATTGATTTGATGCGTGATGATAGCGTCTATCAGACTGGCGGCTGTCAGAGTCGACGATGTGTCGTTCTGCTGACTGGAGGATTGACTCTGTCGCGATGATTGTTGCTGCTGCTGCTGAGATTGTTGAGACTGCTGGAGCCGAGAGGACTGCGAGAATCCGCTGCTCAATAGTCTCGACGAATCTCGGTCGAGCTGCTGCTGCTGCTGATCTCTGAATAACTGCGCGGCAATGTGTCTTCTCTCGATTTCCATACGTTGCTGCTGAATGTGCTGCTGGATCTGCTGCTGCTGCTGGATCTGCTGCTGCTGCTGCAAATGCACCAGATCCCGCTCACGATGCGCTTGCTGCACGGCCAGACGCTCGGTGTGCTGTTGGATCTCCTTTTCGCGTTGTTGTTGAATAGCGAGTCTCTGTTCTTGCTGTTGTATCTCTTTCTCGCGTTGTTGCTGCACGGCCAATCGGTGCTCGTGTTCTTTCTCGCGTTGCGCGGCTGCCGCCGCCATTTGTTGATGAATCTCCTTCTCTCGTGCTTGATGTATTGTAATAAGTCGAATCTGCTCGTGCTGAATATCCTTTTCTCGAATCTGTAGACGGGTATGCTCGACGTGCATATCCTTTTCCCGCTGCTGCGCGAGACGGTGTTCTTGCTGCTGAAAGTCCTTCTCGCGGTGCTGATGATGTTGTTGCACCGCGAGACGGTGCTCCAACTGCTGCAATTCCTTCTCGCGATGTAGACGATGTTCCTCCTTCTCTCGCAAATGAACAATATCGCGTTCCCTCTCCCGTTCACGTTGATGCTGCGCGAGTCTGTGCTCGGCCATACGATGCTCCTGCAGCCGTATCTCTTGTTCACGAAACGCGCGATTGTTATCATAACGATCAGCCAATAGACGATCTGCCATCGTCTTACCGAGACCCTCGTGACCACCACTGCCCGACGAGGCCGGATGACCGTGTGGATGTGGCACTGGCAGAGTAGGTTGCTTAATCGCTACCTCCACCAAGCTGTTTAATGCATCATGCGATTGCTGCGGTGGATAATGCAACTGCTTCTGCGGATTGTGCCTTTGAATAACACCTTGTCGCGGCTGCGTATGCGTCTGAGGAGGTGGAGGCGGCGTGCTGGCGTAATAGAGGGTTGACGATGGTGGTGGTGGCGGTTCGCTCTTACCTATCATCTCGCTGGTGACGGACGCGCCAGCGCTACCACCACCACGAGTGAGTTGATTCATCTGCTGACTGGTATAATAGTCATTTATGATGATCTGTCTAGACATTTGCTGTTCCGTCGTGTAGTTGGGCGGCAGCCGCCCGGCGGTGGAGTAAGAGTTATACTGACTGCCACTGTGACTCACCACCACAGCCGATGATGTCGCTTGACTTGCATGGCCCTGTCCTGGCGGTGGTGGCAGTACATTGCCGCTACCCGTAACGGGCGAGTGTCGAATGGTACCTCGATGATAATCGTATATGGGTGTGCCGCGTTTGTGCTCCGCAAACGGAAGAACCGGTGTGCCCTGAGTGATAGAGCCCCCTCCGGTCTCCTTCGGTGGCCCCGGACCGGTGGAGCTGGTGTTGATGGCGCCGCCACCACGTTCGCTGACGTTCGCAGCGGCGCTTACCGGCGGATTGCCGGGCGGCGTCATTTGCCGCAACAGACCCTCGTAACGCGTCGTGGACACAGGCGTACCATGCGTGATGGAACCACTCTTGTGCCCCGGCGTGCCCATGCTGCCGAGTTTCGGCGACAGCTTGGGATGAGGTTGCGGCACGGATGGCACTTTGTTCATCTTCGGCGTGATGGATGCTTGCGGTCGCGGCGTCGAAGCGTAGACCAGCGGACTTTTCGCGTTACGTCCCTGCTCGAGATGAGGCGTGGAGTGAGGATGATAGTACGCTCCCGGCGGCGGTTCCGGTCGATAGATGAGTGTCGGCGGCTTGTGAAGTTGAAGCGAATGATTGTAATCCTGTTGTAATCGTGGCTTCTTGATACTCAAATCCAGCGTGCCTTCTGTTTCTCGGAGCGCTTGTTGCACTTGCATGACAACCAAACCTTCCTTAGGCAGTAGATCCGAGGATGAAGCTTGACTACTAGGCGTAGCGGGCGGGCAAGGAGTAATAGTAGCTTGCATCTGACCTAGAGCAGAAGAAGATAAACCATGAATTTTTTTAAAATTGCAGGACAAAAGAATGGATCGATTATTTGTAAAATTTATTACATTTTAAATGCAACATCACATATTTAAGATGCCTTTCAAAAATAGACAATAGTTTTATCTTGAATATATTTTTTATAAGAATTTTGAATACATAAGAAATAACGATATTGATAAACTTACCGATCTGCTGTGGGCTAGGGGCAGATCGATGGCCATGATGAGGTCCCGATACAACAGAAAGTGTCGCTAGATTCGAATCTCTGTTGGACAACGCCGTGTTCGTCATACTCGAGGATGGTTTATAACCGCGAACGTACGTTATGTCATTGCGATGATCTGTTTTCAAGATACTGGATATCGTCGGTGTACCGGAACTGTTAGATGCGGACGAGCCGCCATCGGCCGGACTATTGGGAGTGCGTTTTAATTGCATCTCGATAACGCCTAGCATGAGATCTTTGACAGTAAGTGGATTCGAATTACTCGTCGTTGAAGGAGGCGAGTGTGCTGTGACAGATGATGGCTGCTGATGTTGACTCTGTTGTTGGCTCTGTTGTTGCAACGACGCTGCGTTGCCGCCGCTGGCGGTTGTCATAGTCACCACAACACTGCCATTATCTAAGTCAGCACCTCCCTGACCTTCGTCCGCCGTCTCCTGAAACAATTAGCGCACCTCTATCAGACGGCCCTATCGTACAAAAATATTATTTTATAATTTGTTTCTCAACTTTAGGATGTTGTTATATCAAACGTCAATAATAAGATTAACACGTATGCGTTTAAAGTATTATAAAAAAATATCTTAATAAATATCTTTATTAACAACATTGGTAATTAAAAATTTGCCATTATTAATAGATATTTGTAATTCAATATATCTTAGTGTACATAATTTCTTAATATTATAGGATTAAATGTCTAATGGCATAGGCACTTAAAAAAAACCTGTGATGGCTACATAATGTTTTTGTACCATCTATAACAAGGTAAATTAAAACTTAGGGAAAAAGCTAAAGAGCTTCGTCTTACCGTGGCAGAACTGTCATAATCCTCCCTAGCACCACCGGATGTAACGGCAGCGCCTCCGCTGCTGGAAGACTGATGAGACGATCCGGCAGGCGGAACAAGTGATACTACGGCTACGTCCACCAGTTTGTCGCCGAGCTTTTCCAACGATCCAAGCTCGCTAGGACGCTGAAAAGATAACGACGATGTCGCCGTAGAGCCACCGCTCGGTATCACTGATGCGTTACTACCCGTCATGGTGGTCGCTGGACTTCCTGCACTGGCGGTGTCACTCGAGTCGTGAACCTGGCGAAAGAGAAAGAGAACATGAAGAAGAGAGAAAAAAATAACACATTTATAGACATCAAACAAGAATAAACTGAAAAAAATTTTAATAATTTGTATAAAACAAAAACTTACAGCTAGTTCGTCGCAACTACTAGTACTACTTCCGCTCTCCTCCTCGTCGGTCACGTACGGCGGCCTTCGTTCCTCGCCTAACAATGTATAATACTCGCTGACAACTTGATCGAAACTCAATTTCTTTCGGTAAGCGAAATAATAGCTCTTGCACTGCTGACTCGTCTTGCCGGGTATTTGCTCAGCGATCTTCGGCCAGTTGGTGCCATATTCTCGAAGCGCTTTGCGAAGCAGTTCCAGTTCCTCGTCCGTCCATTGGCGCGCATCGGCACCATCCTCGGACGCTTCGGTACCACCGGTGAGATGCGGCGCCAATCGGCGCGATATACGGCTGAAGCAAGCTGAGCAGCATTTCGTCGCATTATTTGGTATCTCTGAAATAAACAATATAAACGATACATTAGCTATGAAGTACGTATATAATATTTATCTCTCTCTCTCTCTCTCTCTCTCTCTCTCTCTCTCTCTCTCTCTCTCTCTCTCTCTCTCTCTCTCTCTCTCTCTCTCTTATTACATTTATGAAACTTAAACAAAATATAAAGGCGCAATCATTTGAAATCCTATGGCACATAAAATCAGAAACAAGAACTTACTAAAAGATAAGCGTGTCTTTAATAATAAATGTATAATAAAATATTAAATAAATAATTGTTAAATAATATATATAATAATTAATGCAACACATAATTGAGTATAATCAATTTACACTATAAATATCTTTATAAATATCATAATAAGTATTCATTGTGAATGTATATATATAAATATAAAAATGATTGATATGATATAAACACACTCACGGAATTCTTGAGCGATCGGCTCGCGGATCTCCAGCGGTAGATCGAGCCATTTGGAGGGCAACGCTCTCAGCCGCTTTATCCTGGACTTGGAGCTGTTTAAATTCGGACATCCGGGCAAGGGACAGGTGGTGTAACGTCCTCGGACGGCCTTGCACCTGCAGGTGTTGCAGACGCGCGCACCAGCCGGCACCTGATCCTCCCGCAGACCGTATTGCGACGCTTGGCTGCGCGGCAACGCGCGACTGTGCGCGCTACCCTCGACGACGCTTTGACATACCGTGCAAGCGTGAGGTCCTATCTGCCTGCCGCTCTCTGAAAATGATAATAAAAAAAATTATAGAAACAGTATGTTTATGAAAGAAATTTTGCGTAAAATTACAAAAAATTTTCGGCTGGAGAAGTATGAGAAGATTAGAAAAGGCAGCACTTATAGAGGATCCTTTTAATAAGTTATTAGATTTTATTTAATATTATACAGGGTCCCAGAATTAGCACATCACCTGTTAATAGCAGATTCCTGAGATCATTTGGAGACAATTTTTCCTCAGCGAAAATGTCGAGGAAGGCCATCATTTTTTGCACGTTCTCAATTTTTGCCATGTATCATGTATCTTTCTAAGCCTTAAATTAAAATTCTATTAAAGTAGGCTCTACTTGAAATTAATTGAAGAATGTGGTTTTGTTAATATTTTACTTCCACAAAGGCTTAGTTTACGAAAAACCCTTTATTTTCAATCGTTTATAACTCGAAAATTATTGGTGCCTCGACATTTTCGCTGAGGAAAAATCGTCTCCAAATGATCCCAGGAATCTGCCATTAACAGGTGCTCTATCTGCTAATTCTGGGACACTCTGTAAAATAAAATTTATTAAGAAAAATTTAGAAAAAATGGTAGTCTATCGCATAGATATTTAACTTCTCGAGCTAACAATAAGATTATTATTGTTCTATTGAGATATTATAATTTTAATTAAAATATTTTATTATAATGAAGAATTTTATTATATTATCACTATATATTATCATTATATTTATTTGTAGCTAAAGGATCAAATTTAATTACACGATTGTTAATGACCCGAAGATATTACGAGGCGACTTTAAATAATAAAAAAGGAGATGAAATCGAAAATGGATTAAATCGATAAAATTGCAATCGATGGGTGCTTTTACGCAACGAAACACAGTCATATACCGTGTGACAGTGTTACACAGTATCGCTTATATACGTTGCTGGAAAGTAATCACCCCTAATTACGCTTTCTCCACGTAGAAGTAACGATTCCTCTAATCGTCCAACGCTTCGAATCGCGAGCGTGTTTCGCGCTGATACGTCGTGATAGGAATCAAATAAAATATA
Source organism: Prenolepis imparis (assembly GCF_030444845.1). Taxonomy (NCBI): domain Eukaryota; kingdom Metazoa; phylum Arthropoda; class Insecta; order Hymenoptera; family Formicidae; genus Prenolepis; species Prenolepis imparis. The sequence continues at coordinate 3,914,554 of NW_028141162.1, forward strand.
AAAGCCGAAACGAGCGAAAAACGCAGGTGTCGGCCGCACACACCGCGTGTGTTAGAGTCTATCGTGCGTGTAATTGCGACATGATGCAACACCGTCGCCAAAACGTCAAAGGGGTCGTCTATTGAAACGATTCGGGCAACGCCAACGTGTCTGCGGTCCGCGTGAAATATAAATGCGTGTATATACTGATCGCGAGATACATCAAGCACATATTGATGATGCTCGATCATGTGGCATTTTGTATAGTCAGAGTCAGGGGGTTGAAACGAAATAAAATTTTGATAAAATTCAATGAATGAATATTTTCTTGAATGAATATCTTCTATCTTCAAACTTTCGTTCTTTTATAAATAATATCAAATTGAACGTTTATATATTAGAAATGATTTCTAGAAGGAATATGATATCATCTTTAATAATCGATGCTAGAAAGTATCTTGTATAATTAATATATAATTAAATGTATAATAATAATAATTTTATGTATAATTCGTATTCTGGGGGTATTAGCAATGATACTTGTGATGAACTTTAATGATATGTTTAGTTGGTAAATAGCGATGCTTGAAAATAGAAAGGAATATGATATTTCTCGACGAGAATATTTTGATTCTTGCAGGACATCATTACGTGGTGTTTGGATGTTTTAGTCGACATTTTCGTCAACTCGAGCGTCCACAAACGACATTCGATAAAACGTGTTTGCGCGAAAATAAACGTACAACGTGGCGCAGTGGCTATTTAGAGAATATACTCGCGTTTATCCGCTATGAAATTGAGTAAATATAGTTAATCACGGAGCCGCGGACGGAACTCGAGTGAAAACACGAGGCGGTGCATCGCGGATGAAGCGCAGGGTAGTAAAAGGGCGAGGGAGGGAGAGAGGGATGAGGGAGGAAGTTGGCGCAACGGAAACGGAGCGAGAGACAGTATAATTACTCGGGACTCGGCTATTTAAGGACGCCCAATTAAAAAGTTTTGCCGTTCGTTCTTAGCCTCGCGCAAACGTCGGCGCCGCTCGCTCTCGCTCCTATAAGTAAGATCGCTTTGATAATTCCCACCCTCTTCCGCCTTTTCCGCGAAATTGCGTAAATTTATTCGCCAGTTCGACAATTATCGCGAGATGCGAAATCGTGCACCTAATAATCACAAACTAATAAAACTGCCCGAGCGGAAAAATAAACAGACAAGATATAAATCATAATTAAAATTCAATCATTTTTTTCACGAAACTTATAAAATACCGTCACATTTGCGAGATAACTTTCTTTCACTAGAGATATATAATTCTACGAATATTTAAACGCGAAAACGATGGATTAAATGAGATATACGAAGAGATAACATTTGACGTTTGACGAGTGTTCTTAATAAGATGAAAATGTCACGATGGTCCTAAAGCTAATTTAATTGAGCGAAAATTTGGAATTAAACGATGGTCGCTTGGTGCTTGGCCAATTATTTGGCATTTGGTACTCTTGGGCTCTCTCTCTCTCTCAAAACTCTATCGCGATAAATCGCGGATCCGGAATATTGCGCGTCCACTCTCCGGTGACCTGTCACACGAGCCGCGTCCCACGTGTCTTTCGGATTGTACGCGAGATTATTGTTGACACGGAATTACCAATGACACCGTGCAACGATTGCCAAGAGCCAAGCAGGGCGAGCGAGGGAGAAGGAGCATCTATCTACCTATGAATACCACCGCACCGAATGGAAGAGTCGTGAGGCAGAGAGGAGAGGATAACACGCCGTGCGAGAATATCCGCGACACTGATTGGCAGGTATTCCCGAGAGCGAGAGAAAATCGCTCTCGTAATTCGCACTCGCCCCTAGCCCCGCGATCGACAGGCTGAAATATCCCGTAGCCTAAAGTAGAATACTGCGTCGCGTTCGAAATTTTTCACCACATCTCTCTCTCTCTCTCTCTTTCTTTCCCTTCAAGTATCACGGATGTTCCTCATCATTCGACGATACGCGTCCTTGTAATAGAACATTTCTACCTCGCTATGATTTTTTCACGATTTCGCATCTCCCTCGCTTCGTACGTTCGATGTTTAATATTCAATCTGAATATGTAATGCGATTTTATATTGCTCTAGATTACAGATCAATCTAATATACCTGCGGATATATTCGGAGCAATTTTTTAATTAATAAAACGTATTGCATATTTTATATACTGACACACATTAATAATGCTACTATGTCCAGTCTACGTTTCTCTTTTACGTTTGGGCTTTCCAATTTTAAAAGAAAAATTTTCAAGACAAAGAACATTCTTTACATATTATTCTTATAAATTCACACTAATTTACATTATAAAATAGATTTCTTTTTTCCTACTTTTCTTTCTTTTTAATGATCATATCCTCGACATTTCAATGAGATTTCTCTTGGAATTCGTTCGAACTCGTCTCGCCAAAAGCATGGAGAGCACCTGGATGTCGACCTAAAGTACAAAGCGAATACAATATATCCGCAGAATAACGCGATAACGCGCGTGTCACGTGGAATAATTCGTATAAAGCTCGTTCCCCATACACTCAAAGTGTAATACGCTATACCGGGAGGAAGGAGGGTGAGACCAAACCCAGAGGGTGGATAAAGGAGAGTTAAAACTGGATGAAACGCGTAATGAATAACTTATACAAGAGCCCATTCAATAGAGAACCCATGCGCAGTTATACGCGATATTGCAGTTGGCCGCGATGGGTTAAAACGAGTTAACTCACCATCGGGTAGTTTTGGGTAAATTAAGTTCGAAATGCGAAGTCTTGTGTGTGTTTGCCACATTTACAACTCACGATTTAAAAAACCGAAAGATAAGATTTTTCTCTGGAATTTCTACAACAATTTAATCTTTTGACAGATATCAGCTGGGTGTCGATAAGTATTTTTATTTCGGAAAATTTAATTATTTCTACTCATCAGAATTGAAATAAAAGATATTCTGATATTAAACATCCACAAGGAAAGGAGGAGCGGGCTAATTAATTAAGAGCCAAGCGCGACAAACAAATTATTTTTTCTTGTTAAATATTATTTATTTTGTACGTTTTGATCCTAATTTCGGACCATCTTTGATAACCATCAAATATAGATAAAATAAATTTTATAAAACGTGGATTATGGACTCAAATTCGCAAGTACATCTAATATGGAGTAGAAAAACGTATAAAATAAATAATTTAACAAGAAAGAATAATTTGCACACCGTTAACTGCGCTTGGTTCTTAATTAGCCCGTTTCTCCTTTGCTTGTAGATATTCAATATCAGAGCTTTTTATTTCAATTTTGATAAGTAGAAAAATAATCAAATTTTCTCATATAAATGTTTATCGATACACAGCTGATATCTGTCAAAAAGTTAAATCGACGAAAGAAACTTCAGAGAAAATTCAATAACGATTTTTATAAAGATGTTTCAAACCCAATTCACTGAATATACTTTAATAAATGATACACTTTAGATTTAATTAACTATTAAGAATTATTATTTCCTCTGTCCCGTAATAAGTGGACGTTCTCGAAAAGTTAGAAACGTTTCGAAAGTCCTCGGAAATATTCTGTTTATCGAATTGTGCGCAGAAACATGACTGACGTTTTCTCTTCTCGGCCTCCTCTCATCCTCATCATTCAACCGTTCGAAACAAAAGCCGAAGTCAAATCTCACTCAAACAGTAAATGTTTGAAAAAAAAAAAAAAAAAAATACAATCGCGCGAACGACGGACATTATCTACTACTAATTAAGCTGCTTGATGGCGAAAAGGGTGAACTTGAATATTTTATAGAGGCCATGTCGAGAGAACGTTTTCACCTATGTAATACGAAGGTATATTCAATACAATTCGTCTCCGTTTTCATGATCTCCTGGAACAGTCTACGTAATTATAGTAATTACATCCGTGACTATTCCTAAGATGTTCCCCGAGAATGTGCATGCACTAAATGATGATGCATTAAACAGCGAGTGCGTTCTTTGTGGAAAATCCACAAGCTAGTTTACCGTCGACCAAGGGTGATTGCGTCGTTTCCTCTCGCGAGGATACGCCCAATCAAATATTCCCTTTGACATTTGTGATCTCTCTCTCTCTCTCGTTTCGAAACCAATCTTTCTCTCAATTACCGATTCTCCGATCGCTCTATCTCGATCGAGATATCTGCTTTTCTTAGGACCTATATATGTGAATATTGCATGGAGTATTACATTTACGTTATCATTAATAACGATATGATAGTGGTGCAATTATCTCTCGATCGATCGTGAGAAACCAAGTAAATCCGTTCATCCACGAGGCGAAGTTTTCTTATTTCTTGAAACACAACGCGCGATTCTCTGAAAAACACGTCGATCGACACGATTTGTATAGAAGAGAAAAAGCGGAGGAGTTTAAAGCAAACGTACGGCAAACTAAAAAGGGAGACCGCCGCCCGCGGCGGTCGCTGCGGATTCGCTCGGGGCTGACATTTTTGTATTTATGTATTTATGAGATTTACGCTCGCTCTTCTCTCTGCGCCGCGGCTCCAGCGAGAATGATTAAAAACAAACACGAGCGATTCTTCGCGAGATCTCCCATCCCCGCGCTCGCGACGTCCCGGAACAAAAAGAACCGGCCGATGTATACGGTAATACGTGCCACAAATTCATCGTAATATCTATTGTTAGCGCCAGAACGCAATCTGCGTTGTTGCTTAAAAAGATACAGTTCGAGAGACAAGATATGTAAAAAAAGAAAGGCGTTCTCTTTCCCCAGCAGCATTACGAGAATTTATCCTATCCTAAGAGGAGTGCATATTGTTTGAATCTGCAACAAAATCGCATGCAACGAATTAGTCGACAAATATAAATATAATTTTTTATGAAAAAAATGGGATATTTAAGATGTAAACAAAAATTTGTTTACTAAAATGTACAGTAATTAAGAAAAGCTTTTTTATTTGATTACGATTCAATCAATGGACCACACACGCAAAATTTTGAGATGCAACCAATATTCTCTTCTTTAATTATTTTTTTATTGAAAAATTTATTGACAAAATGACAGAAGAGAAATAATTTTTCAATTTTTTTCTTTTAATGACAAAGTATATTTTCTTGGCAAAATTTAGGTTCAAATAGTAAAGAAATTAATTACAGACAATAAAAAGAAAACTTCTTTATATTTATATTCATTCTTGAGAAATTTTTTTCGTAAATCCATGTAGAAACTAATACTAATACTTTATTTATATTTGTCGAGTAATTTGTCGCAAGCGATTTATTGCATTCATTTCTTGCAAATTCAAAGATATCTACTCTTCTTAATAAAGTTATATTATTAGATCGTTTATCTTAAATTGATACCAATAAACATATTCGTTCCATGATACCAATTGACATATTCGGAAATTATATCGGTAATCATTCCATGATATCAATTGATATATTCAGATACCAATAAATTATTCAGAAATTATATCTATAATTCGAAGAAATAAAATAAAAAATAGTAAACTTTTTATTTTAAAAATAATGCGAAACAAAATTGTCGATAATTTTATACGGAAAAATACCGTCAATTAAATTAAACGTGTAAACAAATATATATATTTCTCCGAGCGAGATGTAACAACCCTCCCTCATTTCTTTGATAAGCCACCTGCGCGATTATCGTTAGCAGGGAACAGGCCGTGCAAATACGGGATCGGTTGTAGCGTTTGGGTGCCGCTGGATCACGGTCCACTTGTGTAAATAACATCTGTCAATCGCGACGAGCGGGGGCGAAAGGCTGTTGTTGATGATGAGAGAGAGATCGCCGGTCCCATCCTTTCCACGTGCGCGCGACCCTTTAAAACATCTCGTCGACTAATTGAATTACGGTGATTAGCCTACCATAATACGTCGTCGAAACGATGTAAAGTACATCAGGTAGAGTATCGATCAATCGCGCGTTATTACGATGCTACGAAAATTACAACAAAGATTTGACACTTTCCTCTGACGTAACAACCATTGAGATTATTCATCAAATATAGTTTCAATCATTTATTACAATAACGACATATATAAAAAGCAAAGTTCTCTCATAAAATTCGAGCTTTTCTTTATTTTTATTTTAACGTGTAATTAGTAAAATGAAAATTTTTTCTTTGTAGAGATGAGAATAAAAAGTGAGAAATAATTTAGAAATAATGTAAAAAAATTCAAAAATATTATATATTATATATCAATTTTAATTCTAAAAATAGAGTAAAACTCCTAATAAAAATTCTATATATATATAATATAAATTATTATATACTATTATAATATACATAACACGTTTTTCGTATCGTAATGCTCTTCTCAATACTGCATTCAATAATATATTGCTGCCAACGTAAAAGTGCAAGATGAAATTCATCGTATCGAGACCTTTGCCCTCCGCATTACTCTACCCGTTCCGATTGTGCAAATACGCTCCTCGCTCTATTCGTGCAATTACGCGAAACGGACAATAACCGCGCGACGGAGAAAAGCGGACGAGAGGAAACCGACAATGCTTAGCAGCAGTTAATTCGTACAGGTATGCGGAGAAGTCTCTCGGTATATTAGCCGTGCTGTGTGTATCCACACGTGGATAATCCGGCGTATTTGCGGAACGGAAGCGTGCACGAATTCGAGCGAGAGGGCCCCTGCACACCGCCTAATACACACAAGAACGCATAGAGAGGAGATGGGCAGAAGGGAGGGAGGGAGGGAGAGGAGGAAGAGAGAGAGAGATAGAGATAGAAAGAGAGCACGGAGGCATTAATTGGGATTAAGTAAATCAAGACGCTAATTAGCTCGTGCCAGGTGCGCGCGCGCGAGTTTCCACCTCCCATTTGCCCCGGTTTCACCCCCTTTCCCCCTTTCCACCCTTCCGTCCTCATCATCATTGCTACCACCGCCAAATGACCGATGCATGATGAATCCCCGGGTATTTAATTTTCCCAGCAATTTGCTATGACTACTCTGCGATCACGATACGTGTGATCTAGGCGAGCGCAAGCCGCCATTTATTTGCGTGTTATTGAATTAACGCTCTCTCGTGGGTTAAGAGCAGTAAATGAATCTGAACGATGCGAGTGTTCCCGAATACTAGAGGTCAGATCGAGAAAAGATAATTTCACGTATAATTTATTTTTTGATAGAGAGGAAAAAAGATACAACACTTGGATCTGTTATTCCCACAAATTTTTTTAAATGCATGTATTAGCATTATTATCATTTTATATTCAGATGATTCTTAAAATAATTTTTCTTTGAATTTTTTCTAGAATATATTAATTATTTAGAAGAGATATATGTTCATTTCTTTCTAAATAAAATGTTGGAGAAATAGCATTTGTGTGTGTGTGTGTGTGTGTGTGCAATATTTTCGTCTGTTGTACGACTGGTGGTGCACTATATTACGAGAAAAATTTATCGAAAAGTGATTCAGTCCAAAATAAGTTTATTTAATAAAGTAAATAAGTTTTACGTGTCCCCCCCCCCTCTCTCTCTCTCTCTCTTTCAACTAAAGCGTTTTAATTCATTTTCTAGAAAATGTATTTATTTTCCTACAGTAAAGGACCTATATTGCAAATTAAGCAATCTTGAGAAAAAAGAAACACAGCAACATTTGCAACAAATATGAATAATAATGTTGATCTTCTTTGTAACAGACCATCTCTTTTGACTTGACCATGATTATTTTACCATCCATCATGCGTATACAAATATATAATTTTACAAATAAATTTTATTACGAGAATAAATTAAACACTAAAAAAAAATTCAATGTCTCTACATTATTGCTGTCTAATTAATTATGACGAGAAATTATTATTTCGAAGAGTCGATAATGCGCAAAAAAACCAATAAATAAGTCGAACAGCAACTGGGATTTATTTCCTTATACGCGGAGAAGACGAAGGGAGCCAAATGGGGAAGATATGAAGAGATGAGTCGAAGGAGGAAGGGAAGGGGAGGAAAGGGAGGTAGCTGCTGCGGAAACGCGGCGGAGAACACGCGGTAAGTCCGCTCGCAGGGTCTGGTAATATCGCGAAAAGTGTTTGCTTAGCTTGTCTCGACCGACGTTGGAAGCATTAAACCGCGAGCGTTCTCTCGTCTCCTCGAGAGACGATCCCGAAGAGCGAGAGAGCCCTTCTCTCCCCCTGTACTTTTTTCCGCCGCCACGATTATTTCCGGTACCGGGTCCTATCCGCGCGAATTCCCATTTTCTCGATTAAAGTGATCGCTGGTGATGGCAGACGAGCCAATTAAACGAAAACGCATTTTTCAAAAAATAAATAGAGCGACAGATCCTACTATATACTCTTAAGTAGAGTATAATATATCAATTGTGTGTTTAACGAAGGTATTGTTATAAATATTATTATAAATATTAATTATATAATATGTAATTATTGCTGTGCTATACTTGTATACTACATTTTTACTTTATACTAATTATCATTAATATTATCATTACACGTTTCGTATTATGAGGAAACTTTAGGCGGAGACATCCGAAGAAGATATTTGTGTGACACGTCATTCTCGGCAAAGTTTTACTTTTCTATTGTATTCGACGTTGTTTGATTGCTATTGCAACGACAATCTCGATGATACTCGCTGATCGCGACGACGATGTTGCGGAAGGGGGTCGAATACGACAGCCAGACGGGCGCAAAAGCGCGGAAGGAGGGGAAACTGCCTCTGTTAGCTCTGGTTTGAAACGACGGCCTCCTGGGAAATGTGCGTAATCGCCGAGTCCCCATTCTGGACCCCGGTAGCGAATGGATTCTCACCGAGGACGATCGAACTTGTTTATAGACGCGTCGCGAAAAATCACGGTCCACTCGGTCATCGAAGATGATGAACGAAATGATGCTGCCTTATCCCATCGAATCAATAATTTTCGTTAGAAATTTAAAAAATATAGATATCCCGAGACATTCTCCTCTTTTTGACTCTTTAATCCCGTGAAAAATATAGAACCACGTCTTGCATACGTTCCCTTATTATCTTATCTCGCATAAAAAAAATACTCTAATCATCGGTGAATGTTTCGAAGAAGCCTAAACCGTGCGGATACAGATGTTGCTCGATCTCCTCGTATGAATGCAGCTCGAAACCGCTGACAAGATAAGGGTAGCTAGATAAGTAGCAGAGGTGAGCTCTCGCGCGCACAAGCGAGGGTGAGAGGTGGTACGGGATGCCCTGCCGGGCAGAGGAGCAGAGGAAAGAATGAAGAAGAGGGCCGGCCGGGGCGAACGATCGCGGCTCCGGAATAAAGTGGAATTCAGCGCGAGCTGAATTATAAACGATATTATGCAAACACGCCGCCGCGAAGTGGAGAGGAGCGCGTACTCTCTCATGCTGCGAGAGTTAATTTGATGAAAAACATCAGAGAGGCCAGGCCAGAGGCGCGGGCGAGAGGGCCTTCGAGAGAAGAGCGGAGAGAGGGAAAGAGAAAGAGAAAGGAAGGAAGAGACCGGCAAAAGACGCATCTTTGTGGCGAAAGATCGCTCTCTGAAAGACGAGAGAGAGAGAGAGAGAGGTTCTCCTCTCCGCTCATCATCTAACCGGCGCTCTCGAAAGATGTTCCTTTCCTCCTTCTTCAGCTCTTATCCATCTCCTCGTCGCGTTAGCGTTTAATGTTTCATTTAGAGCAGCCAAACATATCGGCGCTTATTGATATACGAGGATTTTCCGTTTTTTTCGAACCCTGATTATATAGTTGATTATTATTATATCGATAATTATAGTTTTGCAAATATATGTGTAATGTCAATTTATATTTTGCGCAGCTCTTCTTGTTTGGGATATCAACGTAATTAAGGTACGGAAATATTCCATATTTTGGAGAACAATAATACAGAATTTGTGATAAAGTTGATCAAATTGAGAGAGAAACATCAAGAACCTAATTTATGAATCTACCGAGATTTCTAAAAATAAAGATGTCCATATTTGCGTAACTAAATTGATAACTTGACAGATTTTAATTAAGGTTTTAATGGAGAATTATCTGTGATATATGATGAATCTATGCCTTTTGGGAGAATGTCACATTTTATTCTCCCTCCCATACATAATCTCTATTTCTCCAATATTTTCGTTGACAATTTCATATTCAATACAATTATAAAGGCTCTTTTGAATATAATCAAAAAATGTCAATAAGAGCCAAAAGTGCAGCAAGTAGGAGATATTTCATTGTAAATAAAATTATTGTAAGTAAAATATGCATCGTCAATATAAGTAGCGTTTCAGGCCATCTTCAGCGCAATTAAAAAGTACACTGAGAGAATTTTCTCTTAGAATTTACCCTAAAAATCATGGTAATCGTGGAACAATATGGTATGGAAAGAATTTTATAAGAATTTCTCTGATTAATATTTATCACAATAAAAATAATAGTATCTATTACAATAAAATATAAAATATGTTTGATTAATTTTACTATTTTATATTTTATTGTGATAGATATTATTTTTATTGTGATATTAATCAGAGAAATTCTCATGATTTTCAGGGTAAATTCTAAAAGAAATTTCTCTCTGTGTAATTATAAATATAGATTCAATTATTGTTGATCAATGTTCGAATTAATATTCTTATCCATCAATATTTATTCGCAATGTTTGATGCATCAAGAAAAATTGATTCAAGTTTCAAGAGTCTCGCGTGATTTTCACCGCATATAGTGTTCAACGTGTTATTAATTCAAGTCCTGCAATTATGTACATTGCGTGACACACAGGCGTGAATAGTTGACGCCTTGAATTGGGACGAAACACGCACTTGTATCGCGACTTTATTGTCCTCGTTGTTCGCGATATCATTTTTGCAGTACCGCTATGCCGTATCTTTTCTTTCACGAAATTTTCCACGGAAAATTTCGTGAAAGAAAATTTTCTCTAAACTGCCTGTTTGCATTTATCGGAAATTTTCTCATATAGTTGAAGATAAACAATCCGATTAAAACTGTAATTAATTAAAAACTCATATTCGTAGATCGTGATTTTTTGAGCATTGCTCGAAAGAAATTTTTCCTCTTAATCCAACAAAATTGCATCTCGTACAATTGTTGCAGTTTGTTCATAAATTTTTAAGAACATTTCACTTCTGTCATTTCTCATATCTACCGTCTAATTATTATTTATTTTTGTAAGACCCTGACGAAATCAATCTCGGAGCGTTGAATAAAAATGACGCGAATTGTGAAAAATTAATCGTCGTCGTCATCTTTAATGACGCGATGGGATTCGAAAGTTGGCGAATTCCTCGTCGTAGGAGCGAAACGGGGGCGCGATCAGGAAACGCATCCTTTTACGTAGAGAAGAATCCACCGGGCGCAGATGCAGCTCTCGTCCGTGATCGCTTGTAACACCGCCAATCTGCGCTCGTCGGGGGCGGTTCTCGGTGGTCCCCGGGGGGGGTTGTTGAACCAACCCCACGCGACGCGAGCGATAGGGTAGGTAGGTAGTTAGGTAGGTAGGTGGTAGAAGAGCTACGGCATGAAAAAGCGAGCGTGTCTACGCGCAGCTGATAACAGTGCGCGACGGTGTGCCTGCCAGCCGGCGTTCAAATCACAAAGAGCCGCGAGAGATCAGCCCGCGTATCAAGAGCGAAAAAGGGTGTCGTCGCGCGAATTGTCGCTCGGTCCACCGAGAAGTATCGAATCCGAAACGTAGTATTTTCCAGAGAGAAATCGTGATTATTAAAATCTCCAAGAGTGTTCGACAAACATGACGAGGACGCTTGGATTTCCGTTTGTGAATTCTGTGGAGAAGGCAGAATAAAATAACGATGATACTTTGTGCACTCTTCAGCGACAACTGTGTGTGCATCATCTTCATGTCTTAAATTCGTCTACGATTTATCTTCAGGATAGAGCGAGACTATGTCGTTGTCAAGAGCGACGTTGGAGAATCTAAGAGATTCCTCAAAGGGATTGTAGGGTGGAAAAGTGCTAATCCGCGATAAGGACAATGTACGGTTTATACAGAGCGTGGTTCGGCGGTGGTACCACGACCGGTACCAGCTACCCCTGTCTTCAGGACACCTTTTCGCCGCCCGACACGGTCGTGCGAGTAGGTAACGAGGGCGAGCACCAGTTCGTCGCGCACAAGGGCGTGCTCGCGGCCCACAGCGGATATCTCAAGGCCCTGCTGGCGAGTGCGACGACGACGGCGTCGTCGTCGGCGGGCTCGCCCTTCGATTCCTCATTCGCGACTGTCGCCGTCACGGCGACCAACGGACAGTCCCAGCGACCGGTCACCTCCGTGTCGGTCTCGTCCATTGGTAAATATGGATCGTTCGATGAAGAGCCCTCCCGATTTAGCCTGATTTAAGTTATTCCACTTTTCCAGCTTGAGAAGAGAGATACTGTATGTTGAGAGAGAAGCTATACTTTTCCTTCTTTCCATTCATCTTTCTAATAAAAAATATATACGAAAGAAGAATCGCTATCTCTCTCTTTCGAGTCAAATAGTTAAATAGACTTAAGGGTTGGCGCAATGGTCAAATTATTATATTGGACAGCAGAGACTATATTACGTAAATTAATTAAAACAAGTTTCGTTTATACATAACTTGATTTCGTTAATAAATTCTAAATAGAAACGTTTAAAGTTGCTGCTCGCGTATTCTGTGTTATCGCAATAATATAGAATATTAATTTAAATATTTGATATAAAATGGAATTTTCTATGCTGATATTATTGACTTTTTTTTTGTTCTCACGATCTTTTTTGTTGCAAAATACAGCAGCGTTTTCCGGGATATGTTAAATAAGAAATAAATGCAGAACTCGGATCTTGTTTCGTGAAAAATGACATTTTCCAAGAACCGCTTTCAAATAATAACAATCAAACCGATGGCGAGACGGAATAATTAACAAACTTTTATCAGTCGCGCAGTATGCCACCGCTACTTCCATTCTTTCATTGGGATTTTCCAATAATTATCCGATTCAATCCAACTCAATCCGATAATTGAGCCCGGATTCGCAAACGGTGGGAAGTCTACATTTGCAGTTTTCGGAAACAGAACGTTTCGCGTTCGCATTGTAATCATAATCACCTCTCTATCTAATATAATAATTTTTAAAAAAATCAATCGTGCAATACAGAGATATTAATTCTAAATATCTGTGGTTATCTACTTCGATTCATTATGATCTAAACTCCAATTATAAACACAAGCTCTACCCAACGTCCTATCAATTTTTTTCAAGAATTCTTATGGCGTATAAAAAAAATCATACCGATCTTCCCAACATCAAAACTTTAACAATAAAAAAAATGTATTAGAGACTACCCTCTATCTTCATTATCAAACAGAAAAAAATGACTCGCCAATTACAAGTAATTAAATCGCGCTGAATCTGCAACAATTAACGATCCACCACCCGATCTGACGGCAGGTGGAGAGGCTTTCGCGCCGCTGCTCAACTACATGTACACCGGGCGGCTGGAGGTGACGCTGGACAACGTTTACAGTGTACTACTGGCGACACATCTGTTGCACATGCCGGGCGCCCTGGAGCAATGCAGGGCCGCGTTGCTGAGGCTGCGGGCGCCGCCGCCGCCGCTGCCCACGTCGCCGACGACCCCCGGCTCGCCTCCGATCGAGGGGACCAGTATCCTGCGGCCCATACCGAGCCGGCTGGTGGTGGGTCCGCCACTCTGCTGGCCCCCGACTACCCCGCTTGCATATTCGCCGGTTGTGCCGGCACCGGCGACCTTGTCGCATCATCTGCCGCCGTCGATGCAGCCGTTGATGCGACCGACAACCGTATCGTCCAGCGTCGTCGCTCCCAGAGAGAAGCAGGAGCATTATAGGTTCGCAGTAAAATGATAAAATCTAATTTTTTTTTATTCAGAAACTTGTACTCTTGAGAAAGTGTGTATGTGGGTTAAAGAAATTTAACTCTATTCTCTAGAGATCCTACATGAAATAAGATTAATGGGAGATTATAATCTTGTAAAGTTTATTTACAAGATTTTTTATATACGTATCTATAAAAAATCCTATATGAACTCTATTGATTTTATATTATTATTATATTGTGTATTATTTTAATTTATCAATATGATCTTTGCTATTGTGCTTTATTAAATTTTTATTTAATTATGACAGCTTACTTTCAGTAAAAAAATTATCAATTTAGAAAAGATAATAAATTCTAAATTATATGGTTTTAAATTACACATCAAAAACTTATATTTATTTAATTATAATTTCTAAACATAGCAATAATAATTAACAATATAATAATAATAATTTCTTTCACAAAAGTATTTGAATATTTCAAAGTGTTAAGATATACTTCAAGATTAATACCAGAGAAAAATACGCGTGAATGTTGCAGCGCCGGCGAGATGCCCAAGTCACCGCGGTCCTCGCCGACTTTGCGTACGCATCGTAAACGCCCGAGACCGAGATCGAGAACCCCAGAGATCGTGTCCACCGTGTCGACCCTGCCGTTCGTTGCGGCGGCCGCGGCCGCGTTCACCGCGTTCGCCGTGACGAACAGCACGGCGAATTCCACGACAAGGACGTCGTCGCCGTCGCGCTCGATCTCGCCGGCGCCGACCTCCGTGTCGCGGACTCACTCGCCCGCCCATCACCGCGACAACACCGACACCTCGACGATGGATCGCGACGAGGCTCAACGGGAAGCCGAGGTCACCGTCAGATCGCGCAACCCCGATCAGCAACCACATCGACTAGACTCGTCCGAGGACGGGACGTCGAATCGCAATCGAATCGATCACGGAAACGCCGCGATATCGGAACGAGAGGATCGAGCGCGTTCGTCTCGTCGTCGAGCACGAATCTCGGTCGCGAGGGAGACCGCCTCCTCCTCGTCGAGCACCGTCTTCTCCGTGATATACGACATCGCGTGCTGCGACGGTCCCGTACGCTTTCACCGAGTCCTGAACGAGAACTATTCGTCGGCCACGTCGTCGTCGTCGTCGTCGCACGGATCCGGCGCGCAGACACGTCTGCCGAGGAACTGTCAGCTGACGGCGGAGAGCGAGGACCCGTTGAGCGAAAACGACGAGAACGGTGGATCGGCGACGAGACGCAGGGGTGGCCTCGCGTGCAGCCCCAGCAACGACTCGAGCAACGACGGCAGCAACAACGCCAGCAGCAGCGGTTGCTACACCTGCGGCTATTGCAAGCATACCTTCAAGTCGCAATATTGCTACAGAGTACTCTGCGTTGATACCACTGCGAGGATCAACGAGACCACCAGCAACAACGGCGACGACGCCCTGAGACAGGAAGCCGCTGCCGCCACCGCCACCGCCACCGCCACCGCCACCGCCAACGCCACCGAGTACTCTGCGTTGATACCACTGCTT